>NC_056743.1:1012707030-1013007030 GCF_019279795.1 Protopterus annectens | reverse complement strand
AAGGTGCTGATTTTCACTCTGCCTACTTCACACACAGCAGAAAATCACTCCAGTGCATGTTGGAGCTCACAGTTAACTGGTGCCAAGAGGACAACACAATCTGCAATGCTCCAAAGTGGGCTGGCTGCAACTTATTATCCTGTTCATGAAAAAAAAGGAGATGAGACAAAGCACATTTTTGTGAGTCCTACACCATGCCTGATCATTTCAGACTTAACTCTGAGAATGGAGATAAAACTCTCACTATTCAAACACAAAGCTTGCATAGTATGTGACAGCAGTATTGTGGCACTTCTCATAAGACTTTCTGGGGTACATGGCCATATGCCTTTTCTAATTCTCCAAAACACATGCAGATTGTATTGGTAAACTCCCATGTATCCTCTAATGTCTGGGCAAGAACAAATAGATGACCCAGTGCTCCAGGACCAGGACAGAGTATTGATTGTTACTTCTGAATCACAAGCTCAGAATATGAAAGAAGTCTACTTTCCATGCACTTGATCCCTTTAAAACTGGACTGCACCCTCCCGTAACACTTTTAGATATTGGGGGCCACTACCCTAGGATGTGAATCCTGAGGTGCTGTCCTAGCCTTCTATACAGCATTGAAAAGGTGTGCTAATCACAACACCCCAGCAATATGGCTTTTACAGTGTAGCCATTTGAATGGCTGTATTGAGGAAACTGAATGGCCAAAAATCCAGACGTAAATATACAAAGTCCACTATTGCCTTTTCTCAGAATATTCCCTTTTCTCTGTGGCATGACAGTCTCTAAACTTGTGTATATATAAGTTCAGTGTGTGTGTGTGTGTGTGTGTGTGTGGGGGGGCTTGCCTCCCTCATCAGAGGGGTACAGTGGCTACTCATCCCCCTGCAAAAAAAAAAAATTAAAAGAGAGGAGCGATTATCAGTTTCCATTCTTACTACAGTTTGTGTTAAGGTGAAATCCAAAAGAACAAAAGAGTACTTGAAGGAAGTTAGCAAGTTGCACAGAATAACAATTCGCAAGTCTTTCCATCTCAGTAACAGTAGCATACTAATACACTCTTGAAACAGTTCCTTCCAGTCTCTCTAGATATGATGTATCTTTTTTCCTCAGGTTAGAAAACTCCTCCAATCTCTCCAGCATTAAAGAACCTGCAGACTTCCTTCTTCATGCCAAATGCTCTTGATTTTTTTCAGTTACTCTTCTCTACCCAGGTCTTTTGACTGGGACTCCTCTGACCAGCTCCCCAGGTATTTGGAATCTAACACTCTCAATATGCAGCTCAAGGAAGCCTGTTTTTATTTAGTTAAGTAGCAAACATACATCCTTTTGAGCTCTCCTTTCTTTAGGGAACGCTCTGTATTCCCTTTTAGTAACCTGTCTGTTGAGAGCCACCACCCCAGTAGTGTCTGTAGAAATAATATCACTGGGTGCCATCCAGGCACAGTTAACATGTCACAGTATGCTGTTGTCTGATGCACAGTGCGGTCAGACCATGCACTGATCTGCACAGCCCAAGAGTTGCAGCAAGTATAATATTACTCTATGTTGTCTGTGTCATGACCCATAGTTGTTGACCAGACTATGACATTTGACCACTGCTGCACTTTACTGCACCCATTGCTGCTTATGCCACAAGACCACTTGTGTAGCAAGGCACACACTACAAATAATTTGCTGCATATGTCAGAACTATGCTGCATTGCCCCATCGGAGTTGTCTATACAACAGACACTAACATTCAGATGTCTGAATAAACATTCAACCATGTTCCTGGTTTTAACATAAGCCATATTGTGTATAATTTCCTTTATAGTCTGTGAGCTGCAAATGGGGGTCATTTTCCACTATGCAAGGGAATGTTCAGCACTGCCTGCAGCACACAAAACATAACATTTTTCTGTAATGTATGTGCACCTACCATTAAGATGACCCTGTGAAAAGTACTCTTGCAGGGACTATTGGAAAAGGTCAGATGTGTGAATTGTATTTTCTGCCCAGGTAGTGTATAGACAGATTATAGATAATCTTCTGGGCATTATAGACTACCTGGAGGTTCAGAAAGTTGTAGCCTTCCTATTTGTGCATTTTTTATGTCAGGACCAAGTGGGGCCTTATTAGCAACATGGTTGCAATTTATGGCACTCAGGACATTAGAAAGGTGTGCAGTCTTGCAGAATGCATGCATGAGGTTGGTTCTGTCATCATATGTCCTTGGGAAGCATTTACAGTATGTATACTCCTCATGTCTGCTCATGGGTGACACTGATAAAGTATTGCAGTGTATCCTTGTCCACTCTGAAGTGATGAATTTTCTGCTGATCTGTCAGATGTTGCTAAGTGAGTTACTGCCTATATCATCTTTGCTGATGCAGCACAGCATTGCTAGCACTTGCGCTGTTCGGAGGATTGTCAGCACTTGCTCTATTGGGAGGCTTATCAACAAATGCTGTTGAGCTATTGCTATTGCTGCTACTGCTATGCCCAATATGTCTTCCATCATGTACTCCTTAAACCATGGCATTCAAGATAGGTGGTTGTGGGTGCACAAAGCTGCCAGTTTATGTCTCTAAACTGCTCCTCCATCTTGGCCTTTATTAGCATATTCAGTGTTATTTACTAGCACTTTCTTCTTTACATGGCATTATGCACCCATTTAGATATGATGCATATCATTCAGTTTTGAATATTGCATATTCACACAACTGGAGTCTTTGAATCATCCACACCATGTACATAGCAGCTTCTTCTTCTTTCGGCTTTTCCCAGTTAGGGGTCGCCACATCGAAACTCCGGTCCGCTAATGACTGGCAGTAGATTTTTATGGTGCTGAGGTGCCAGCCTGACACCCAACCTTCAACGAAGGCATGCCCATTCACGCATGTCTTTCGAATGCTACTCGACCGCGGGGAGCACATGCAGACTCCACACAGAAGGCACTCCAGCCGAGAATCGAATGGGAGAACCTCTTGCTGTGAGGCGGCAACGCTACCGCTGCACCACTGCGGCAGCTACCTGCTCTATTTTGAACTGTGCATTGCACTGCTCTTCTATGAATCTCAGGCCTTGTATACTCACATTACTTAGTCCACTTTCTCTAAAAAGTCCACTCAATATACACCTTTGCAGTATTATGACCACCTCAACCCATTCCTCCCTCATTTCTACTTTCGTCCTTAGACCCTATTTACCTTTGTTGTCTACCTTCTCCTGCCTACTACTTTCTATTATCCCCCCATCAATAAGTGAAAGGAAATCTAGGCTCTTCTTATGCCTTGATGTTAGGAACAAGTCAGTTTTAACAAGCAATATCTTCTTTGGTATTCAATTATAAACAATTATCAGCTTGAATTGAAATAAACATTTATTACTGTCTTATTATCTCTAGACTATGTAATGCTTCTGGTTGCTCTGTTAATTTGTAACCTCAAGATTGCCTGTAAATGGCCTGTTTGAATCAGTGTTCTACCTAGGTTAGCAAAGAAAGTAAATGTAAATAAATAGGTAATTTGACTTCTGTGCCAGCCAGTTATCAAGCCACCTCAAATAAGACTCAGCCCATTTGTTCCTCCATATGAGGACAATACCCCCCTACTGCATGAGACAAGACCCATCTGAGGAAGCTGTCAAACAAGCAGCTGTAAGGGCTGTTTGTGCCCTCAGCAGCATCCCAGCAATGTACATAGTTTTTGTATAGTCTTAACCCCACTCCCTGGGTGGGAGATGTATTACCAACATCACTGCAGGAAGCCAATTCACTTTTCCCCTTATGAGTGCAAGCTGCTGTATACTCACTAGTGAAAATAACCACCAAGCAGTGGGACACTGTAGTGCCAATCCTCTCTCAAGGGACTGTGGTGGTTTGTGAACCTGTTTTGCCCCTCTCTTCCCCTAAGATGGGAACTCCCATCCTCCTCTTTCAGCACTAAGTGCTTGACCTGCTAATCAAACTTGGGTCACCTGGGACATAGTTAAGGCTTTATCTTGGCTCACTATTGAAATGTCTGCACTTGAAATGGCAAGTGTCGACACACTGGAGAAAAAGACCAAAAATCCAGGAGAAGAGTGAATCTCAAGCATCGCTCTTCTACTTTAAACTTCTTTTTTTTTTGTAGGGATGAAAACTTCCCTGCACCCCAATGTGAGGGGCAAGCCCTTTATACCTTACAAACTTATATATACTAACTCATGATCACTATACCTCAGCAAAAAGGGAAAAGTCCAGAAAATGACCATCTCAAACTTGGTATATATAAGTCTATTTTTTCAGCCACTCACTTTCCATATTTCAGGACTCTCTCTAGCAGGTCCTGACATTTCAAATAGTTATCCTGTATCCCTCTACATACTGGCATTAGATAATTTTATATTGCTTTGCCCTGAAAACAAATAATGCGTGCGTTTCAGTATGGTGGTCATGTAATATATATATATATATATATATATATATATATATATATATATGGCGAGAGCTTTCAACCTGTAACCATGTTATTCATTATTAAACATGTGAATTTATGCAGTTTAGTTAAGTTTTTAAATTTCTTTGAGCAGGTAGGTAGACTTGTCCTCACTTGCCTGTTTTCAGCCATGACCTAGTTACAAGGAACTAAAAGCACCTTTACATTTATAAGTGAATTGTGCATTGGAAGAAGGAAAAATTAATGTAATACAGTAGACAGAGCAATATACACTATTCATAGGTTCATAGGTAGGTACTAGGCTATTGGCCCAAGGGCCTACGTAAGCCTAGCCAACAAGGTTCCCTGGCTTACGCCACCCAAGAAAGTTATTTTCCTGTGCCACTATCGAGCACTATTTGCATAAATACAGTGATTCTTACACACTAAATACTCAATGGCACTGACTACTAAACAGCTATAAAGTAACACTATCATAGCAATATATGTAGGAGAATAGTAAGAGCAAATGTTAATAGTTATATGGTCAAGGATAATTTAAATAGCTGGCCTGGAGTTTCAAATGTGGTTTTAAATACTTAGGGACAGCTTGGAAGGGTGTGAGACTGTTAATGTTAAAGGGAATGGAATTTCAATTCTTAGAAGGCTTTGCTCCCTTGAGTGAAGAGCACGGTGAGGAATAAAAATGGATTGAGGGATTTCACATGTACTGTGGAGCTCTACATAAGAGAGAGATAACAGTGGTCTAAATGAAGGGCAGAATCCAAGATTAAGCATGTTGGAGATAAGAATGAAGATTAAAAGAACAGTTGTTGTTGTTGTCTTTCGGCTTTTCCCGGTTAGGAGTCACCACAGCAGAACTCCGGTCCACTAATGATTGGCAGTAGATTTTCATGAACACCGAGGTGCCAGCTTGATGTTCAACCTTCAATGAAGGCATGCCCATTTATGCATGTCTTTCGAATGCCCACCCAACAGCGGGGAGGACATGCAGACTCCAGCTGAGAATCGAACGGGAGAACCTCCTGCTGTGAGGCAACAACGCTACCGCTGCACCACCACGGAAGTGAAGATTAAAAGAACAGTGTAGTTTATTTTTTACTGAACGTAACTGTGGTTATGAAATATTGTGAATTTGATACTGAAATGGCTTGAAAATTAGTGGGGTTAAAGGTGCAGTTGCCCACTTATATGACATACAGAAAAATAGGTGTGTCTGGCTCATTACAAGCATTGTAAAACCTCCAAATGATCAGTCTGAGCAATTTTGTTGTTTTACAAAAGTATAGTTTCTCAAGTGCATTTTTGGTGTATTCTCTAGTGTTACACTGTGATTAGAAGTTTATCTACATGCATCTTTGCTGGAAATCTGCTTCTCAGCTGCATATCTCCCAGTCTCTGAACATTAAAAGGCATAGTGCTAGCTTTTAAAATTGTATTGCAGGCCCCAAAAGTTTTTCATTTAGAAGTTTTTTAGATGCTAGATCCTTTATAGTCAGTTATATAAGGAAGCTTTGTATAGTTATATTTCAGTTATTTAATTTTTTATATACCCCTGATCAGATAGTAAGTCTGGGAAGATCGAGGCAAAACGTGAAGCCAGAAATCCCATTGCAATGATTAAATCATAGCAGCTGAGAGAAATGGTTGGCCATGTGTTTGTATCACAACTAGGAAATTCTTTCATAATACCTCTGGCCCAAGATTATTGCAGTAGTATAATGTTAAATAATCAAAGCACATGGAACCAAAGCTGCTTGACACAGAACAAAAAAAAAAAAGATGTAGCAGAGGAGAGACAACTGCTTGGAAGAAATAGCTGTAATATTGTGACAGACTTGGCAGCTCACAAATCTTCGATCTGCATCTTAATATGCTTGTATTGGCATAGCATTCAATCTGTTTCGTCAAGAATCAGGAATAATGCCAAAACAATAAGGCATACTTTTTATAAATATAAAGTTACTGTTCATTGGGCTATTCATAATATAACATGGTTTGCATTAAAGGATGTCTTTTGAGGTATAACCAACCTTTCATTATTTCTTTACTTTATTCATAGGTATTCTGGAAAAAAAAATAGGATGGATGGGATAAACGTCTGAGCAAATATCAAAGACAGCTGAGACCACTGCATACTAGGTTCCTTAAGAATAGCACACATTATTTTGCATGTCTTTAATGCTCAAGGAATTTGTAATTACATGTTCACACATTTTTAGCGTACAGCTAATGAAGTGTGCACATGCATGGTTGACATAATTTCTAAGGTCTTCACCTCCCAAGCACAAAATACAAGGTGTGATCCTGACCTTTGGCCACTGCCTGTCTGGAGTTTAAATACTCTCCCCATGTCTCTGTGTGGTGACTGTCATGTCCCAAAACATACTGAGCGTTTCCACCTCAAACTCATCCACAAATTGGATGAAGTATCTATTGGGGGAAGGGATGTATAGATAGACTGCTTTAAGCATGAACTGTGGTGAGCTGAGTCCTCAATCTAGGAGATCATGGATCACAGACTATGCACCTTGTTAGGGCTTGTCATTCAGTGGTGGATGTAGATGATTTGATTATTTTGACTAATGTCACCAAAAATGGGCATGGGTATTTACCAGTGATAATTGTATCTAGGGCCCAATTTATATATCTCTATTGGCTAGTGCCTACATGTAAGCTACTGTCTGGCTAGTGTCCAGTTGCCCAACCTGGCATAGCTCTGTTGATTAAAAGCTGGATATAAATCAATCAACCTGCCAAACACAAACTAAGGATTGCTATACTGAATTTAGCTACACTAACAGGACACAACTTGAAAGTGAATGACATGATGGTAAAAAGGAGACTGGACATCCTTTGTATCCAAGGCCAAGGTGGAGGAATAGTGCAGCAAAGCCACTTAGCTTGGGAACTATAGTCTACTGCTCAGGAGAGGACAGACTAGAAATGATGTGGGAACTGTGGTAAGGGAGACATTTCTGAGATAATGAGGGATGTCATCAGAATTAATGATAGACTCATGGCAATCAGACTTCAATGTAAACATAGGGCAGTATTCATGATCTCAGCCTAAGCCTCACAGCAGGGTTGTGATGATAAGAAAAAGAGTTTTGAACTTACTAGATAAAGGAGGACAACATGAGTTGATGTTGATAATGAGGGACCTGAATGTTCATATCTGGTAGGACTAAATACGATATGAAGACTGCCTGGATCCACACGGGTGGGACAACAAGAATAAACAAGAATAAGTCATTTTAGACTTTTGTCTGGCAAATGGCTTGATGGTTTTCAACATATGGTTCAGCAAGAGAAACAGTCACAATATAACATATAAGAGTGACCAACATGTACCTCAGGTAGACTTCCTCCTTGTAAGGAAAGAGGACTCAGGTATAATCAAAAGTTGCAAAGTCATCCCCAGAGAAATAGACATTCCACAGCCTAAACCACTGTCAAACACAATCAGCTGCAAGCAGTGGTCTGAAAAGGTTCTAAGGTCAACAGAGACTAGGCTGAAGACTGGGAAGTTGATGGGAGTAAAAGCACAAGAATTCAAGGAAATACTCAGGAGACTAGCACCTTAGGAAGAAGAGGAAATAGATGGAGTCGAAGAAGAATGTCAGTCCCTCAGAATATATGTGATGACTATATAACAGATACGCAGATGAACCTGATATGAAAAAAAGGTACATAAAGAAATCTGGTAGTGGAATGCAGAAGTCCAGGAAGTTAATAAAAGAAGGAAGGACTGCAGAAAAAAGCAGGAGATAGAAAAGATGGACCAGGCTAAGAAAGGATACTGGTTGGATAACAAAGTGGCTGAGATAGCATCTGCAATAACAAAGAACAAGGCACCAGAGACATTCTACCTGCTTCTGGAAAGTGACTCAGCAGATGGAACAAAGAAACTTCATTAGGTTGTAAAGCAAAGACAGAAGGATAAAGAAGATAGTTATCAGAAACCATTCACAAGGGACACCAGCAACAATCTGCTCACCAGTCTACAGGATATCAAAGGCAGATGGAATACTGTACTGTTCCATACACAGCCCACAATGAAAAAAGAAAAAGAGCCCACCCTAGAAAAAGTAAGAACAGCACTAAGGAAAACTAAGTGAATGAAAGTATTAGGCCCAGATGAGGCCAAGGTAGATATGATCAAGATGTTGGGTGAGTTAGGGGAGCCATGGTTCCTGGGGGTACTCATAAGCAGTATGGAGAGAATAGGATATCCCAGATGAGTGGAAAATAAGCATTTTAGTGCCCAGTGTACAAGAAGAAAGGGGACATTCACAACTATGGGCAATATACAGGTATCAATCTTCTGCCACATGACATGAAATAGCTGGCGATGTGATTGATAAATGAATAGGCAGAGTAGTAGAAGGTAAGATGGGATATGAGTAGCTCGGATTCAGATTAGGATGCAGCACAACTGACCTGATGTTTATATACAGTGAAGAAGCTACAAACACGGAAATAGTCCAACTAGGCATTTGAAGACTTGGAAAAAATCATATGACAAGACCCCAGATCTGAGTTGCTCTACAATAGTTTGAAGTCTGGGAAACACTGTTAGAATTAGAGCAGGCTATGTACAAGAACCCAATAACACAAGTTTGAATAGTATTTGGACTCACAGAAGGGGTTTCCAGTGGAAGTGGAGGTTCATCAGGGTTCATATCTGAACCCACTGATGTTCACACTAGTGATGGACTACATTAGCAAACAGGTTGGAGATGACAGATCAATAAAGTTGCTGTTTGTAGATTATGTGGGATTACAATCAGACTCTGAAGAGGAACTTCAGCAAATGATATGGGAATAAAATGCAAAACCAAAGACACATGGGATGAAACTGAGTACATGCAAGATAGTTGTCATTGCAGCAAATGGGGGAAATCAGAAGAAGTTGAGTACAGACAAGACGGCTGACATGGCAGCAAATGGAGGAAATCGAAAGAAGCTGACAATTTAGATAGAAGGGTAAACAGTGAACTAAGTTCACAGTTTCAAATATCTGGAAGGAGTGGTTAAGGAGAAGGGCAGTCTGAGGTCAAAACTAGAATCAGAGAGGCTACAGCCAACTGGCACAGAAAGTCAGGGGTAGCGTGTGACAGAAGAATGCCAAAGAACCTGAAAAGTAACATGTATGAAACAGTGATGTAACCAGTACTACTACATGGTACAGGAACCTGAGTAGTGAAGACAGAACAGTTGAGGATGTTGATGGAGATGAAGTACCCAAGATGAATGGTAGGATGCACACTGTGGGACAGATGAAGAAATGATGAGATTACAGCAGAAGCCAAAGTAGTTCCAGTTGCAGGGAAAGTCAGTGAGAACAGTTTACAGTGGTTTGGGCATATGTGCAGAAAAACAGAAGATCATTTGGTGAAGACGAGTTGGGAGAGACAGGAGTAAGACAAGATGAAATGAAGACATTCAAAAAAGAGATGCATGCAGTGGTGGATTTACCAGGGAGCCTAGGAGAGCTGCAGCTCCTCCATTGTATTGCTAACCTCTCAACTGTACCGCTTTCTGTGGTGTGATGTTTGCTGTTGTTTTTTGTTTTTTTATTAACTCAAAAGAGCACCTTGTGAACACAATTGACCTGTGAGTATCAAGATATTTTGCTAACATCCTGAGAGTTACTATAACTTTCTTCATTAAAATTTAAAGAAGTAGTAACTTCCCCCAGAAAATCAATGGTTCCAACCCATGCAAGGGGACTTGTACCCTTAATTAATTGTACAAAAAATACTCATAACTCATTGAAATGTTCTACAGAATGGTAAAATAATAAATATTACCTTAGATTCCAAAAATCCTAAATTCATATGTAGAATAAATGAGTGTGTACATAACAATTGCCTCTGTAAACTAAAAACACAGTAATAAAGTAATACATTGCATGTATAAAACACCAATATAAATGTGCTAAAAGATTATATGTTAAATATTTTTAAAAAATTAAATAAACTAACCTAGAATGAAAACTGCTGTTCAAGTCAAATGTGTAAAATAAAATGCAAAACAGCATACTACAGATTTGCAGTCCTTAATTTCAAAGCTAGTATAATCATCACTGAATCATTGATCCCGGGGGAAATGTAGCATTTAAACTGCCAATATAATTCATTATTCTCTGTTGAAGTTTTGCAAGCTCCTCCCCTTGTGTGTGTGTATATATATATATATATATATATATATATATATATATATATATATATATTTTTTTTTTTTTTTTTTTTTTTACTATTTCCAAGATACCAAATAATTTTTTTTGAATATTTTACAGACCAGGGGCATTCTTAAGGGTACCACTCCTAATGTCATAATAATGCTCACTTACTCTTTTCTTAACAGCCCTCTCAGTCTTGCCAACATAAAATGCATCACAATCCACACATACTGCAATGTACCCTAAACCCAGGGTATAACAATTGCAGTGTTGCAAAGTTAACTTACAATTTCCTGCTGAGTAAACCCAGAACAACAAGGAAGATACACAGAACTAATGTAGTAACAGAGAAACCCAAAGAGTACTTCCACAGAGGAGTAACCATTCTTTTTGTAGACCACCTAATTTAAGAAATTGATAATAGGTTTTCCCAGCTGCATCAGAGAGCTACATTTTCCCTACAGCTCATCCCAAAAATAATAATGCAGGAGCTGCATAACTTTAATATTAGATCATTGAACCTGAGCTTCTTCTGGGATGACCTGTCTCAACCTGATGGCTTGCAAACAGAAATGGAGACTTGGCATGTTAAATGGAGGCATACTATTGTGTTTCCAAACAACATCATTGATTCCTTAAAAAGTTGTGACCCATGTCCATTTCCAAACACAAGTACAGTTCTGAAGATCTGTGAGGCACTTTTCCATTGCAAGCTGTGAATGTGAAAGACCAGTCAGCAGACTTCGACTTATCTAGACATACGACATACACATGTTCAACTATGACTGAAGAGAGGCTGACTGGTTTGGCATTGATGTATGCATACAGTGACAGAATTCCAGCAGCTAAGGACATTGTGCATGAATTTGGTAGGAAACATCCAAGAAGACAAACACAGAAACAGTTGAAAAACGAGAATGCAGACTCCTTGAAATGCAAACCCTTACTGAATAACAAGCTGTACAAAAACAGCCTACGCCGTTTGCTGCCAACACCAATAAAAAGCGAACTTTAGCGGAAAGTAAAAACTTGGTAAAACACAAAACCTTAACGCCAAGTTTATTGATCCAAAACAATAATACAGGCGTTTTCACTGGAGACACTGCTACAGCTTCATCAGAGGTACTTACAAAAACACCCGCCAAATCATGCTTATAATACCACGTCATTGCGTGCTCCAAGTAACGCCATTTAAAAAAAACATGTCAATTTCAATCAAAAACATATAAATCGTATCCATAAACCAACTTTATATGATAAAAACATCAATTACAAATATGTTAAAAATATGTAAAACTATTGAATAAAGGGTTCATGTATAGATAAAGCTCATCACCTTGAGTGTTGATTAAGTGTATGTATCCCTACCAAATACCTAACATCAAAGTTATTATATTACGATTACCATTGAAATCAACCATGTACAACTTTATATATTTTAAAATTCTAAATTAAATTTCTAAAAAAATCTCTAAAAACTAAAATAATTTGTATAAGTCAAATTAGAAATATTAACCACATTAAATTGGCCCCAGTCTTTATTCACTATGCAATGACTTTACCTAGACTATTTCCTGAACTTCCACCAAATAACACGGTGTACTTGAGCATAAAGACATTTCTTTTAGGGAAAACAGCTTATAGAATCAAATAACAAGCCTGAAACTGAAAATCAAACGTTATATAATAGAAAATTTCTAACTAATGTTAGCGTTTGTAACTTTTTAGTCTCAATATACAAGCAATATTACAATGCTTGTTCAACCCAGGGAAGGAAAAGGCATCCAACCGTAGTTGCCATTCCAATTCCTTGTTTTCTAAAATAAGTGGTGTCGATCCACCTCTTCCTGTGTTTAAAACTTGGTCTATTACAGTGAATTCAAAGCTGTGTCCCTCATTTTTTGAAATATGCTTAGCTAATGCATTTTCATTATTTTGCTTCCTCATAGCATAAACATGTTCGTACACTCTATCCCTTAACCTTCTATCCGATTTCCCTATGTAGAAGGCTAAACAACAGTTACACGTTGCCAAATAGATGATGGATCTAGACTCACAATTTAATTTTTGGTTAATTCTAAATTGTCTTCCTCGAATAGAGAAAACACTAGTCGTTTTCACAAGATGGCAGTAGTTACAGTGCCCACACTGAAATGAACCTTTCAACTTTGTGGTCAGATTGGATGTACTATGCCTCTGTAGTAGGACTTTCAAATTATTACCCCTTCTGTAAGTAACCCTTGGTTTCTTTCCTAGTCTATCCAGAAGTTGTTGGTTATTAGAAATAAAGTACCAATTTTTATACAAAATAAATTGGATTGTCTTGGAATCAGTACTAAAATTCGTAATAAAACTACATTCATAGTTGTTAACTGCTGAACTATAATTGTCAGCAGTATTATTATGATTACTAGTAAATGTTATGTTCCTCTCCAAATTTAAGTCCAACATTAAATTAATAGTTGGAACAGGCACTTGTTTCTCTGGTAGAAGAGGAGGGTAAAAACCCAAGACCCTTTTGTCATTAACCTCCTGAAATAACTCTTCGAACAGGTATATGGGGTACTCCCTGTTGGTAAACATAAATTTTAATAAATCACATTCTTTTAGGAAAAGTTGCTCAGTACTACAAATCCTGGACGCTTGAATCAGTTGACCCTTAATTATTGTTTTCTTTTGTTTGAATGGGTGGCAACTCTTGAAATGAAGTAGGGAATTACAGTAGGTAGGTTTTCTGTAAATACTTGAAAAGTATTCACCTTTAATAACATCCTTACTTAACCTAATATCCAAGTAGTCAATTTCCCTCTCCGAAAATTTTGAAGTAAATCTCAAAAAGGATGTAGTGTCATTAATGGCAGACACTAATTTGGTTGCCTCTTCCTTGTCACCCTCAAACAAAATAAAAATGTCGTCCAGGTACCTAGTGTAGAATTTTACTTTTTCTTTCCTTAATGTGTCATTAAATATGTTTTTCTTTTCCCAGTGTGCCATAAAAAAATTCGCAACACTGGCCCCACAAGGGGACCCCATTGCCACACCCTGTTTCTGCAAATAATATTTGCCATTAAAGGCAAAAAAATTAGATGATAATATTATGTCCAGTAACTGGGTGACTACATTAATCTCATTTTTTGTAGCTTTGAGTTCTATTAACATGAGAGAAATCCATTCCAGTGCCTCCAAATGTGGGATAGATGTGTATAAGTCTACCACATCTATAGTTAAAAAGTTATAAGCACTATTGTATTCTACCTTATTTATCTTTTCCAAAAAAGTCCAAGAGTCCTTACAGATATAAGGTACTTCCTTCAAATATCTAGATGAGATGTTCTCTACTAACTGAGAACATGGATAAGTTAAAGAAAGGCGGCTATCTATAAGTGCTCGAAAAGGTGGGTTCCTTACATCCTTATGAATCTTAGGGATCCCAAATATTACCGGAGTTTTGGGCATTTTGATGTCTATATAGTTGTAAGTATCTATGTCTATGTCTCCATTAAGAAAAAGGTCCCTAAAATAACTCCTGTTTCTAACATGAGAGGTATTTAATTCATTTAAGGACGAGGTTGTATAGGCTGGCCCCTCAAGGATTGTTTCCATGATCATATTTGCACTTATCAAAGATTGCTAGACCGCCGCCTTTATCTGGCTTAATAACCCTAACCTGCGCCCTACATAACATATCTAACTCCAACATTTGTTCCTCAGAAGCATTACTAGTGATATTATTCATCCTTAAATTATTTGAAGTTAAATGCCTTAGGTCCAATTCACATACTTTCTCAAAAAGTAGTAAACCGTGTGCAAGGGTGGATTATAAGTACTTGCAAGTTTAAGTCCTACATCACTAGCTGTCCCTTGGTTGTTAAACAAAAGTTTCAAATTTAATTTCCTTACGAAACATTTAAGATCAATAATTGTCTTGACCAAATCGCAGCTAGTGGTAGGAACAAAAGTATTACCATAAGCTAGTAACTCCACTAGACATGGGTTAACTTGAAAGGATGAGAAATTGTATATTTTAAAATCACCTTTCAGATTGGACAATATGGTCAATTCATTTTCACAATTAATGTCCACTTCAGTCATTAGAGTCAGTTTTTGTTGTTCCAATTCTTCTTGTAAGACTGTCGAGCTGTCCTTTTCCCTAAAAAATGGTCAGTATTACCCTCCTCATTTCGTTTGGCACCATTATTAGGGTTATTGCTCCTAGTATTGTACGTCTTCCCTCCATTATTTCGTTCAGGTGCCCTATTTACGAAATTATTGGAATTAAGTCCATCGGTAACCTGTCCACTTCCATCCGTTACCGGAAAATAACCCTCGTCATCCTCTCTCTCGTTTGGAGGATCAATAGCTTGTCGAGGGGGAATAACTTTCAATTTAGGGTAAGCTGAGTTATTGATATAACTCAGCCTATCCCTAGCAAGCTTTTTGTTCTTAGTAACCTTGAATTTTTCTATTACCCCATCTATGCTAGAGAAAATTCTAGTATAGTCATACTTATATCTTTCGAATTCAAGGTTAGATTTAAGCTTGCCATCAAGCATATTCACCTCTTCAATTAGCTTGGCTATCTCTATATTATAAAATTTGATGATAAGCTCTAACAATTGGAACCCTTGATTATCAAAAAGCTGACCAAGTTCTTTAAGGAAATCGCCGTTGAAGAACAGGCCAGTTGGACAAAAGTTAGAACGCAGCCCCTTAGGTATCATTTTGTCCTTAATACATCGGTGGAAGTAAGCTACCTCAAGCTGTAGCTTTTTCAATTTTAAAAGCTTTGTATCAAAATCTTTCAGCAGAATACTTATAAGAGGTTTCACTTATAGAGGTTTCACTTACTAAACTGTACAAACTCTGATATTCTGTTTCAGAAAGAGAAGCAGACTATAGAAGTTTGCTAAATATGTGGATTTATTTTGTTTGTTTTACAAAAAGCATTGTAAATCCGCAGAAAAAAGGCATAAAGAACAGAAAAAGAGGGCGTTCCCCTCCTATGATGTGTTGATGACATCACAAAATGGGCAGAAAGTGAGTGGAAATAGGTGGGGTTATATGGGATGCAAGAGCCTGAGGGCGTGCCCTAAGTCTGGTTTTCGCCACAAAGAAAAGTGGCAACCCTACTTATAAACTGAGACGTGGTTTGCTAAGACTTTGGGTCGCAGGCTCAAAACAATGACTTTGGTATGCACTGACTTTGGGTCTACAGCTCACAGATTTGTAAAGTAGATTGAATGCACGCAGAAATATCAATATATGCCTAATTAGGGCCCTCTTTTCTTCTTGCATTCCAAGTTTCCCTTTACATTCCTGCTTTGTTTTATTAAACTACAAATAAAATTAATTCTTTACAACATTTGTTAATATTTCTGTTCATAATATTATTAATGCAATAAGGTTTCTGTTTACTGATTTTCTACAAATCTGTGTACAACAATTCAGTTTTGAACACAATGGAAAATGATGGGTGAAGTTCCATTAAAATTAGGATGTGTCCCCCTTTTCCCTACTGCATTTCATGTTTTCCTTTCCTCCTTGATGGGCTATATTATAATTTCTTAATTTTCCACAGTTCTTGTTCATAGCTGAATTTGTGTAATATGTTTACTGTTTTTGTGAAAAGCAACGGTCAACTTAATGTTTTTTACCTCTCAGCATCAAGAGAAAAGGAGGACTGCATTTTCTTTTAACCTAGGGTGTGCAAAACTGAGTAAGTAGAGTTCATGTTCAGCTAACAATAGCTCCCTCATCCATATCTGTTCTAGATCCAACACTGGGATGGATTGTGTGAGAAAAGACGTGCGGCAAGTATGACTGTCGAAGAAGATAGGAAAGTGACACTAAATCGAGAAAGGTGGCAACAGCTGACATAACACCCCTAGCCATGTAGAAAATGGGAAAGAGGTGATGATGACTTAAGTGTGCATAGGAGTTTCTGGCTGCATCCCGTATAAGGCATACTCCTTGTAATCAAGTCATGTTCCACATTGACAGTGTCTGGCACAAATTTATGCTGTTTTTTTTTAACAAATATTCATAGTAAATAATGTTGATTCGTAATTAATTAATCAACTATTTTTTTTTGTGAGTATGAAGTAACAGCTTTTGCCAGATTATGAGATTATTGGTCTTTTTAGTTAAAGTTATTACAAGTATTCTACATTTGCTCATTTGTTTTGCATTATTAGAGGTGGGGTTCCACGTTTTGGAGTAGGAAGGTTGAGAGCTAGTGTTAATGCATCATGATTCTCTATGATAACGTGCATTTTTTGCAACTTTGGAATAAGTAGTTTAACATCAGGCACTCCTCTCCATTTCCTAATATTTAATAAGTTTTCGAGATTTATTCCAAGTTAAAAGGACACTGTCCACAGTTCATATATCTAGGACTGGACACGCCCAGTTAGGCCACACTTATCTTGTACACATCAGGGTAGGTATTAACTGGAATTGTCCCATAGAAACAGTGCTGTTGCAGAGCGTGTTATTTTGACAACTTTTAAGTGAACAATAATAATATTTAAAAAATAGCTCATAATTTTGAGCCGTTCTACCTCCATTCTTTTTGGCATAGCTCTCAACGAATAGGAGACAAATCTCAACGGAATCAGGTTGGGAGAAATCCAGAAATGATCAGAGACAGTTTCAAAATATTAGTACGATGAACTCGAGACATTGGCAGAAATAGACAATGTGAATTGATATCCATTTTCTGAAGTAAAAGAAATCTATAACTCTAGTTATTGTCGGTATTTATTAAGGGTAATTCGCCACCTTTTCTCAAAAAGCCACCGGTTTTGCACGGCTTAAGAGGGACTGAACTAAAGTCTGGGTAAAAATCAAGAGAGAATACAGAGCTACACGTTTCGAAATCTTGAACAAAGATGCAGTAAGGCAAGTGAAGCAATAACATCGAGTAAACGTGCTGTGTGATGTCATGACGCTGTGTCTGTGTTTGGTAACACGTACAAATTCGAGTGCAAATACCGAAGTGCAATTGAGACGGTAACGGTAGTAGTATTAGAGAGGTAAGTAATTACTGGGCAAGCGGAGGAAAGGTTATTAATTTCATAGCTAAAGCTTTTGTTAGTTTTAACACAGAGGAGTCTGTTGTTATCTGGAAGTAATTGCATTAATGTCAAGGCGAGTTTCTGGCGATCACGGTGACGGGGGCACGTCGCCCGGGCCTTAATGCGCAGCAGGCGGGTTTGGTAATGAGGCGTCCGTCCATAAGTTGGGAACATGTAAGCCATGAATCAACCAATGAGGATGTTGCGAGAGGGAGTGGTTTATAAAAATGTTATGTAGTGCTTGAAGCTTGTGTATGTATTCTAGGTTAAATAGTAGGCAAATCCAACAACTTCACAGACTAGGTGCTCCTTCGTCCGAAGCATTTATTTCCAGTTATAGTAGTTTTGAGTTAGGTTCTACGTACCTCTTAATTGTAAAAGGGGGGGGGGGGTGTTGACGACTTAGACCTACTCCACACCAGGGGGCGGGGCGACACGGCCCACATCAGGGACGGAGGTTAACTCCTCTTTTAAACTGGAGAAAGTTGTTAGAAAATTGATTTTATATTAATATTTTTATGAAGGATAGAAAATGTAACACTTAAATGCCTCATTATTTACTGAGTATAAAATAACTTCGATATGACATAAAATCACAATCTATGAGGAAGAGACCAAAATATGTGGCAATAATGTGGACATTCTGTGAAATTCTGGACTGTTGAGAGATGTATGGTTAGAAATGAGGTGAATGTTGTAGGAGTAGGGGGTTATGATTAATGTTTCAGGATTTGATGAACTTTAGATTGTTTCCTAGGGGGTGGATAACGGAGAGAAAGGCTTCTTCTTTCGGCATTTTTCTGGTTAGGGGCCGCCGCAGCGGATCACCTGTCTGCTCATGATTGGCAGTGGAGTTTTACGGTGCCGAGGTGCCAGCCTGGCACACAACCTTCCACAGAAGGCACACACACTTGGGGCCAATTTGGAGTGCCCAGGCCACCTACAGCATGTCTTTGGGATGTGGGAGGAAACCGGAGCACCCGGAGGAAACCCATGCGACCACAGGGATGATATGCAGACTCCGCATAGAAGGCACCCCAGCAGAGAATTGAACCGGAGAACCTCTTGTTGTGAGGCGGCAACGCTAACCGCTGCACCACTATGGCCGCCTAATGGAGAGAAAGTAACATTTTTATTTTATATCTGCAGCGGGTGCAGGGTTCAATTGAGACTATTTTGGTGAGGAATCCCCGCCGTAGTCCTTCAGCTGGCCTTGCTCGTGGGAAGTTACTAGGCTAATGGCCCTAGAGCCCTTACAAGTCTAGCTGTACTTATCCCGATTTGCCCCAGTTTTATCATCTGTTAGGTGTGTGAAGTTCGCAGATGCAAGGGTCTATGGTTCCTCTGTCTAGGAGGTACATGGGCACCACGCTAGAAGTGAATTTGCAGTCACCCATCCATTTATCTAGGCTCTTGTATTTGAAGAGGGTCAGGGAGGGACTCTGTTTCATGTGAATTGGAAGCTTGTTCCAGAGAAGTATATTTCTAGCGTGTCCTGTTCATGCCAAAAGCTAGGTTAAGATCCCTGGAGCAAGTGACCCTCCTGCAGAATGATTTACGAATGTGTAGCATTTTTATCAGGGTCGGGTCAGAGACTGCCCTGTTAGTCAGGCACAGGTCATGCCATGGCAACCTGTAGAAGGCAGAATACAGTGACTGGGAGCTTTCAGTTTTTTCAGCGTAAAACTTGTTTAGTGCACCCTGTGACTTTTTTTTTTTTTTTTTATTTTGTGAGAAGCCTCTGTGGTTTCTCCAGTTGCATGTGACTGGTGAGGTACATGCTGAAGGGAGGATTGTACCTTAATTGTTGGTCTGTGGGGGGCTGAGTATAATGGAATTACAACCTTCATAGAGCTAGGTGCAATGTCTTTTACTTGTAAGATGTGCCACATAGAAGGATTTCCTTACTTCTTTGGATATGTGATAGAGTTCATTTTGCCATCAACCTGGATACCCAGGTCATGTACCACTGAGTCTGCACTTGGCGGGGTGCTGTCTATAATGTAATTAGTAGGGATGTCTGCTTTCCCAAAGGGAATGATTTATTTATTTATTTTTCCTTGTTTTTAGCTTTATAATCTGTGGCTTTGGCATCAGTCATTTGTCTGCATTAACCCTGTTTGCAGTATGGTTAAAATCATTTGGGGACACTGTAGTTGCTCCCAATTTGCAGTCATCAGTGAATTTGATCAGCCACAGGCTGTCCAAGTTTGCCTGGAGTTTTCAGAAATAAATTTTGAAGAGTAAGGGGGCCAGCACAGAACCTTGTTGTATTCCACTGGTGACTTGTCTTCTGTTAGTAGTGAAGTTACCCACTTTGACAGTATGTGTCCTATAACGAGCCAGTTGGCTACCCATGTGATAATGTAGGGGTTAATTCCCACTTGGGAGAGTTTCTCTATAATACCTAAGTGGGGGATTGTCATATGCCTTGGCTACATTAGGATAGGCAGTATGCACTGTCTTTCCCTCGTGCAGGGCCTTGATGACTTTCACGAAGTCAACAATGTTTAACGGGCATGATCTACCATTAACTAATCCGAACTGGGTTGGGTCCAGAGTTTGGAGGTAATCTATGTCCTTATTAATAAGGTCCTTAATGATTCTTTCCATGGCCTTGCAGATGAGGTAGTCAAGTTTGAGCCGGTTGTTGGCCGGAACATGGCCACTTCTCAGGCTGTGGTTAAACAGGAATCCAAGTGGGTCTGCTGGGCCGTGTATTTAACTTGTTTAAAAAGCAACCTGGGATGTTGTCTGGACCCATTGATGCTGTTTTTTTGCTTTAGAGAGCACCAAGATGACCTGCTGTCTTGAGATAATAGGCTGGGGGTGACTGGAGGGGGGGGGGTAGGTTTTCTCCAAATATGTCAGTTAGCAGGTTGGCTATTATCTCTAGTTGAGTTATGGGTGCTGCCATCCACAGCCAGTTCAGCGCATAGCTGGGTATTCCTTTTAAAATTTGGATGTAGTTAATGAATGCCTTGTGATTATCTTTGGGTAGGGATGCTATTTCTGCTTTTTAAGTAGTTTTGGAGGACTTGACAAGATTTTTTTGTTTAAGCTATAGCGGGATTGCTTACTCTGCTGGTCCAGTGCCCTCTTGTTGTATAGCCTGGTTGTTAGGGGGTCCACCCGGGTGGTTTGTTTTTCAGCAAGACTTTGTTTTAATCCGGTCCTGATTCTATACAACTGCTTACGTGGTTATACAGGGTATTGGTGTACACCTCTGCATAGGAGTCCGTGTTATCCCCGTATGAGGGGGCTTTGAAACTTCTTGTATCATCACTTAGTAGGAGGTCATTTGTCTTTGAAAAATTCTTATGCATTTTTAAGCTTGATGGGGCATCTGGTCTTATTGCATCAATGAGACTGATTTATGGTGTGATCTTACCAGGGAGGACATCATGTGATCACGTGGGGGTGGGGAACAATGCTCGCCCATGTGTATATATTTTTTTTTGTTTTATTAAATTATTGTGCATGACATGCAGCACGTTATACACTACAGACTGTGCTGACACAACTGTAACTGCAGACATTATACATCACTTTTAATATAGCCAGCCATTGTCAACTGTTGCATAGCTCATTCAAATCCTGCCTTCTTTTAAACCTAGCTCCTCCTCTGCATGTATTGATCACACATTTCTCATTTCTTTGTGTAATTTTCTCCTACTGTTTTCTAAAGACCCCAGGTCCAGTTGTTTTATCTCTGTTACTATCTTTGCTACTTCTAGTAAAGTTGATTTAGACTTTGGATTTCCATTTTCGAGTAAAACATAGTTAAAAAAAATAATTTCCCTAGTTATTCCAGTTTGCCTACCCAGCATCTCCAACAGAGCAGTCTGCAGGGAATTTTTAAAGTCTGCAAATTTATTACACTCACCGAAAATATGTTCCCAGTTAGCTGTTTCTTCCTCATCACATCTCCAGCATTCTTTGTGGAGTCTGCATAGTGTATAAAAATGCATATGTAAAACACTTCCATGCAAGGATCCTAAATCTTCTAGATTTTGTTGCATGTTTGGGATACATACGTGTATATTTCTTCATTGTTTCTTTGTGAATTGCTTAATCAACCTCTTTTTCCCAGTCCTTTCTAATTTGATTTTTTATAGTTATTATGCAGTATGCTCTACTAATTATACTTTTATTAATGGCAACTTCTGTTCTAGTCTCTCCTAAAAACTGTACCTGTGCTGGCCTTTCATTTAGGACCCACTATTTCTTTCTCTTTGCCTATACTCTAACTTGCAGTCCAAGCAAGTTCTTTGTGTTTTCCCATTCTATTACTTCTCCCTCTCTCTAGTCATTTGCTCCTAATACCTTTGTTCCTTTGCCATTTTTCTCGATAGTCCAGTCCTGTCCTACCTATTGTCTATATCCCTAATTACAGTTATCCCTATTGCTAAAATCTCCTTTCCTCATTCCTGTGTTGGCTTAGTTCTTGGGATACTTTCTTATACTTTATGAATATTGTATTCTGTACAATTATTCTCCTTTAAGGTCTGAATCCAAAATACCAGTCTCCCCTTTTGTACTGAACTTCCACGTTTCATCATAGTCTCTTTCCACTTTGAGTTATAGTTTTCAGCTTGTGCCATGTATGTTGTTGTTGTGTCTTTCGGCTTTTTCCCGGTTAGGGGTCGCCACAGCAGAACTCCGGTCCGCTAATGAGTGGTAGAAGATTTTTACATGCCGAGTTACCAGCCCTGACGCACAACCTTCAACGAAGGTACGTCCCTTCACGCATGTCTCCACACAGAAGGCGCTTTGGCTGAGAATCGAACGGACAACGTCTTGCTGTGAGTTGACAACACTACTGCAGCACCACCACCGCAGTATATATATGTATAGGAGCCTTAATGGCGTTGCTCTGAAATGCCCCTTCAACTGGTAATCCCAATCTGCCCTGTGCTATTGAAAAAAAAATAGGCTTATCCTGCTTGACTCCTGCCATTTTCCCCTCTCAGATGAAATCCTTCAGCTGTTTATTAATTGCTGTCCACAGCTTCTTCTCTGGTTGATTAAAATATGCCTGACCTGTGTGTAAGACTAAAGGGCTTAAAAAATATACCTGGCCCGTGTAGAAGACTGAAGAGACCAAAAACTTTTTAACTGCTTGTATCTTACGGTCTAGCAATATAATGCAGCTTTCATTTTCTCAGTTTTTAATGTTTTGTTTAGTGTTTTTCTGCATATCTTTAGCTGCCACACCAGTATCATTTTTAATCCAAACTCCTAAATACTTTATTTTTGTCATATCTGCATAAGTATGGGTATTGCTGAACCAGGTTCTATGTGAGTACGTAATTTACAGCTGTTGCTTTTGTTTTAGCTTCATTAATTTTGTATCCGGAAAAGGTTTGAAACTATTATGGAGTGTTCCACAGCCCTGTAATGTCACTTCCTGGTTTTGTTGGGTATAAAATAATGTCATCTGCAATTAGAGACACCTTTTCTCTATTACCATACCATCTTATCCTTGAATGTTTGAAGCCCTTATTTTCTTTGCCAGTAGTTCTAAATTTAATGCAAATAACGAGTGAGAGAGAGAGGACATCACTGCCTTGTTCCTCTGCCCAAGCAGATATCATCCAAGAGGAGCCCACCCACTTTAATTTGTCTCCAATCCCACCTTTATCCTACTAATCAAACCTTATAATTTTATCAATGAATGCAAATGCTTCCATTGCTCTGCACATAAAGTCCATGCTTACTCTGTTAAATGCTTTGTTTCAAGACCCACCAACAAAAGTGGTGATTAAATTGTTAATCCTCGTTCATTCCTTACGCATGGGTATCTGTTCTGACCTCGGAACTGAGCCGGCTATTTTCCAAGCTCACGTCAGCTTCAAACTCTCGAGCTAAACTCTTGCCCACAACCCCCCTCTCCCTGTTACCTCAGATTTCTTTTGCCGCATTGCCATTCGGTCATGTCGAGCTGCTTCTCTTGAGCCAAGTACAGTTATTTGTTGTTTAATAGCCATTTATATTACTTTTCTGTCAGAAAAGTTTTCTGTTTCGTTGTCTCTTAACCTATTGCACCTAGCAACCATTTTTTCTTGAGGTTTTTCTTTTCTCTACCTTTTTACCGTGAGGTATTGTCCCCTTACCATCTTTCTCTTTTTCATGCCTTCGGGTATTCTTTTGTACCATTGCTGGTACCCTTTTCTGCTATCTAATTTTGTATCATGGCAGATAAGAAAGGTAGTCCGGGGTTTAAACTGTGTTGTTATTGTGGACACAAACTACCTACAACTAAACTACTTTGTGCATTTATTATTTGGGGGCGTCCCACTTATCTGTTGACCCTCCCTGCACTATCTGTGAAAACTTTTCAAATAAAACCTTGTTGGAAAGGAAAAACAAGCTGTTGCTGAAAGGACTTCTTAAATCTCCCTTTTCAGAGGGTATTTCTGGGTCGGAGGCCTCAACCTCTCCTAGAGCCCATAAGAAAATCTTGGATGTTCCTACCAAGGCTAAATCTTTGCCTTCGTCCCTGGCTGGGGGCTCCCGCCAACCAAAACCTAAAAAGGCTAAAGTTTCGGCTCTGGAGCTCATTCGGTCAGCCCCAGTGCTTTCGGTGCCTAGACCTTCAGCTCCATTAGTGATCTCCGCTCCGTCTTCTGCAGTCTTCACTATATCGGCACCGAGGGGCTCCTCTGTTCAGACTATTACCACTGTATTGTCACCGACCGTTCAGTCTGTGCAGACCTTGGCCACCGCCTCTGACATCTTACTCGGAACCGACACCTTTATTGTTGACTCCAGCTTTTGGGTTCCGACAACCACTTCTGCACAGATCCCTGTGTCGGTGCAGACCATGACCTTGGCACCGATGACTTCTTCGGTGCAGGCACCCATAGTCCAGTCTCTCTCGGCACTGTTGTTCTCGGTGCGGACTGGTGAGATGGGCACCGAGTTTGCCTCTTCTGTGGACAGGCCTGTTTCTCCCTCAGTTTCCGTGAGGTCCACTAGAAGCCTTTCCGAACACTTTGTGTTGCGTCTTGTGAATCAGGTGCTCTTGGCCAGAGGTATCCCACCTTCCAGGAACTATCCTTCCTTGAGAGGTGATCACCTGTCTCCAAAGACCCCTTCTTATTGCCTTAGTTTTTCTACTACTCAGAATGTCAGTTGTGACATGCATAGTTTGCTGCTCCACAGCCATCCAGGGACTCCGGGTCGACAGGCTGAGCCACTTGGGGGAGGGGTGATCCTTGTCCTAGACATTCACTCCTCTTCAGGTGGACCAGCCTTCCAACTGATGGAGAAGGCTTTCGCTGCTGCTGGCGATACTGGACTGTCCCTCCACCTTCCTCTGGTACACTGGTTTCACAAGTCGCACCGAGTGGACACCGGGTGCAAAGGCCTCAGGACATATTCCCACAGGAAACCCCTTTTCTGCTGTCTTCCCCAGCTTCCCCCACTGAGAAAGTCCACTGGAAAAGTTTGTGTAAGAGGAAACACATGGACTCCACAGAGGAGTCCCTCACTGAAGACACAGATTTTGTTGAGGGGGAAGGATCCCATCGGCCACACTCTGAGGTATCCTTTGGTGATATCCTTGAAATGCTGAAACAGAGAGGTGACTGGCAGTCCTCTAATCCGACCTCTGAGGAATCCGTGTTCCTGCAGGCCTTTCGCACACGGCCCCCTACCTCCTGGGTTACTCCACCCGCCGATGAACTTGTCCGGCTTATCGTGCAGCGTGCTTGGAAGGCTCCTGACACTGTCAATGCTATTCCCCGGAGGTCAGATAAGATTTTTGTTCCCTCCTGTTACGGATCCCCATTGGTCAAAAGGTTTTCCTGTGGATGCTTTGGTGGTGGGCGCAACCAAAAGGGATCTGGTAGAAGAAAAAAGCCAGACTGTCCATCCGCCTAACAGAGTCCCTGGCCCTGGACAGGAAAGGGAAGTGCACCTTTGCATCAGCGACCTTTACTATCAGGTCCCTGAATTATATGGCACACTTTACTAGGCTTCAAAGGGATCTGATTTCTGAGCTCTCTGAAACCTTGGTTGGTGCCGTGTCTGATGAGGTCCGTGACAAAGTGGTCTCTCAGCCGGCCACTATTGAGTCAGTATCCAACTCCTTTATGCGACTGACATCTTGCACATCAGAAGGAGAAGCTATAGCAGCGGGTTCAGCTGCGCTCTTGAGACGACACACCTGGATGCGCTTGTGCAATTTCGCGGAACCCTTTAAGGCTTTCTTTCTTAATGCTACCATTGAGGCCTCCTCATTGTTTGGACCCAAAGTTAAAAGCACACTGGCCAGATGTGAACAAGATGGTAAGACCCATTCTGCCGTAGGTGTCCGTTATTCTTACCCCAAACGTGCTTTCTCCCGAAACCAAGAGTGTGGGAAGATATGGTTCAAGAAATCTCAGGGTCCTTTCCATGACACACAGACCAAGTTCTCCCCTAGATCAGAGGGGGAAACTCACAGGAAAGATGCCCCTTTCGCGGCAGAGGGGTTCGCATAACCAGGGTTCCAGGGACTCTCTTCCTGGCCAATCCTACCAGCGCTCCTGAAGTGCAGCCCAACTCCTTTCCTCTGGAGGTAGTTGGGGGTCATTTCTCCTTGTGGTCTTCTGCCTGGCTAACCATCACCACCGATTCTTGGGTACAAAGGATTATAACCTCCTATCCCCTTCTATCTTTGTCCTGTCCCTTCAAAAAATCTTCCCGACGTTCCACCCAGTCAAAGGGAAGAAGCAGCACTACAGATAGAAAAGCTGCTAAGAAAGAGTCTTCCAAATAGTCCCTCCAGACCAGATAGGATCCGGATTCTACTCAAGACTATTTTTGGTGCCAAAGAAAACCGGGGACTGGAAACAAATTTTGGATCTCAGTGTATTGAACAAGTTTGTGAGAATACAGAAATTCTGGATAGTCACAGTACAGTCTATCCTCCCGCTTTTGGAAAAAGATGATTGGATGTGCTCGATAGATCTTCACGATGCGTACTACCACATAAAAGTGGACAGGCCATCAAGAAGATTTCTGCACTTCCATGCGGGAGCCACTCACTACCAGTTCAGAGTACTGTCTTTTGGACTCTCTACAGCCCCCAGTGTGTGCACAAAGTGCATGGCAGTTGTCACAGCTCACTTGTGACTTCAAGGATTCCAGGTGTTTCCATACTTAGATGACTGGCTCATTTCTGCCCCCACCAAACATCTACTGGAAGAAGCCCTGGCATACTCTCTCCTCGCTGCACAAAGGCTGGGCATAGCCATAAACTCGGTTCGACAGCTGTTGGGTTCCATGGCAGCCTTTATCACCATTGTTCCCCTGGGCAATGGGCGATGGCTACCAACCATTTTCTTCTAGCAACGCACATTCGCGGGAGTTCCAACATGATAGCAGACAGACTCGGCAGGTGCATTCTTCAACCTCACGAGTTGTCCCTGAATCCCTTGATAGCGGCGGAGATCTTCCACAGCTGGGGCCGTCCTTGCTGCGACCTCTGCATCCCCGACCAACTACAAATGCAGCAACTACTTCACCCTGATTCCCCCCTCCGGGACAGTCACCCAGGGACACTCTAGTCCGCAATTGGCCCTCAGGTCTTCTTTACACATTCCCACCCTTTCCCCTCATACCTCAGTTTCTGAAGAAAGCCCGTCAGTTGAAGAGCAAGGTGATCCTCATAGCACCATATTGGCCTCAACAGATTTGGTTCCCCTTCCTTTGGCCTTGCCTACTAGATTGACCATGGTTTCTCCATCCAACCCCGGAGTTGATCTCACATCCACAGAACCTACTATTGGCTACTCCAATTCCCTTGATTGCCAGGCAGAATGATCTTTACCAGTACGTGACATTCTCATTGCATCTCACAAGTCTTCCGCTAGAATTACGTATCTGAGCAAGTGGAAAAAGATTTACCTGTTGGCTGAAAGATAAACAAGTAGATCCCTTCTCAGCACCAGTGTTGATACTAGACTATGTGGCTGACCTTTTCTAATCGGGTCTATCGGCGTCTACCATTAGAGTTCTTTTGGCTGCAATTTCTAATTTTCATGAGGGTGTCCAAGATTCCTCTCATGTCCCACAAATTGTGCAAGAGCTTCATCAAAGGTGTGAATCATCTGAAGCCACCTTTTAGAGAACCTATTCAACCATGGGATTTATCATTAGTTTTACAAGCTCTGACAATGCCACCTTTCGAACCAGCCTCTTCTTGTGACCTCAAGCATTTGTCATGGAAAACCTTGTTTTTGGTCGCCATTACTTCTGCCAGACGTATTTCTGAGCTTCAAGCTTTATGTATCAAGAGTCCATACTTGATTTTTCATAGAGATGGTGTGTCTCTGAGAACTAATCCATTTCTGCCAAAAGTGATCTCTGAAATGTCCATTAATCAATCCATTGAATTGCCAGTTTTCTTTCCCAATCATTCAAACAGAGGAGAGTATTGCCTACATACCCTAGATATCCACAGGCAAATCTGTTTTTACTTAAACAGGACTAGGTCCTTTCGTAAATCTGATCAGTTATTTTTGGCTTTTTCTGGATTTAGATTAGGATCTGCTGTTGCTAAGGTCACATTAGCTAGATGGTTGAAGGACTATGTGACCATCATTTATACACAATGCAATATCTTGTTGCCTACTACTATGAAAGCTCATTCAACAAGGTCGGTGGCAACTTCTGCTGCCTTCCATGCCACAGCTTCTTTACATGACATCTGTGCAGCTGCAACTTGGGCTACACCTCATACCTTCATCAGTCATTACAAAATGGATTTGGCCTCCAGGGGAAGAGCATCTTTCGGTTCTATGGTACTCGGGGAATGTCCTTCCATGAGAGCCTCCCAGGAATAGAGGTAGCTGGGGACTCTGTCCCATGCGTAAGGAATGAACGAGGATTAACAATATCAGATAAGAAGTTATGTCTTACCATAACGTTCCATCTGTATTGTTGATTGTCGTTCAGTCATTACGACCCTCCCTCTTTCCCCCTCCTGTGGTTTGTACTGGATCTCACCATCCGGTTCTCTTAGGTTATTTGACCAGAGGTAGCCTCTACCTTCTTTGACTTGCAAACTCAATCTGAGGTAACAGGGAGAGGGGATTGTGGGTAAGAGTTTAGCTCGAGAGTTTGAAGCTGATGCTAGCTTGGAAAATGGCCGGCTCAGTTCCGAGGTCAGAACCGATACCCATGCGTAATGACTGATCAAGGATCAACAATACAGATGGAACGTTATGGTAAGACATTAACTTTTTTCTTACATTCCGCTTTCCTTTGGCTTGTCCCTGTTCTGTTAAATGTCAAGATGTTTGCCTCCCCTCCACAAAACCACAGTGATCCATATCTATGGGCTCCATAAACTTGGTGATGGCCCTTTCTGTTTTTTTTGTTGCCTGAAGAGTTGTGCTAAAAGTTTTTGTGCTGTAGAGTTATAAGAAATTGTTGCTTAACAGCAATCTTTCTAAACACGTGCATATTATGGAAATAATCCCTTATTTTTTGTTTAGCATTTTGTAGTTGCTCCTCTTCTTATGTGAGATTCCCCCTATTTTACAGTACTTTAACATTTGTAAATAATGCTTGTTGCTTCTTAACCATGTCTTCCTTTCTTTATGCCCACCCTATTCTTTTAAGTTCCACTTTAATTTTATTTAATTCTATAGCTATATTTTCAGAAGAAATTTGTCCTCTGTGATACTAGAGTAATTTGTACTACCCATTCCTTAAAATTGTCTCTCAACAGAAAGGTGGGAAAGTGCTGGTGACTCATTTTTTATTTTATTACCCAGTGTTTTTATTTTAGTTATTATTGACACATGATCTGAAATAGTTATTGGGTGCATAGCGTAGCCCAGTTTTTGTATCTTGGGGAATGTATAAATTCACTCTGAAGTCCTACAACTGAATTAATGTCTTCCATACCAAATATTGTCATAAATTTCTTTAAAAATATACCCTCTTTTGTTATAGTTTCCCTTCTGGGCCCCCTGGACACATCTTCACTGTTGCAAATCAAATTCCAGTCCCCACCAATCACTTGCCAGTAGCCCCCTAGTACTACATATTACTTCTATTGCTCCTTTTCCATTTATTACAAGTACAGCTCTCTGCCTTTGCCCGAGGTATTCCACTGAGTAACCATCCTGAAAACCTTTCTTTATCAAATTTACATGCTTATTTCTTTCCAGACGTGTCTCCTGTAGCATAGCTATTTGCACTCTACATTTTTTTAATATAGTTCACTACCTTTTCTTTTTTGTATGTCTGAGACTATTAACATTTAAAGATAACATAGAAAGCGTTAAGTATCTAGTTCTAGCTTGTGTTGCATGCATTAATGTTTGGCAGGTTGATCTTTATATGGTTGGTTGGTATATCCATTTGAGCCCATGTTTTCATACAAAAGTTTTTGTTTTATTGAAAGCCCTCAAAACAGATACAACCCCAATACTCCCCTAAAACCTATTAACTTAATACTAACACAGAAAACTGTGTGCATCTTCAAATATTGAAGTTTTGCCCTTCTAGGAGGAACAGTTGTCCCAAACTGACACCCACAGTCACAGGTTTGGGTTAAACTAAAAGGAAGATTATGCATGGTACAGCCTGTACTTCTTTGTCTGGTTTTGTGTTATCTTTATTGCACTCCCAGTTTGGGAAAACACTTGAATGCTTTCAGAAAACAATATCTCCTAGCCAGTGAAAGAAGTATTCTATTTTATGCAAGCAACAATGCCCAACAGGGTGTGTAAACTATATTTTTTAGATATTTTTAATGTAAAATAGTTCTCTGCCTAATGTTTCAAAGATGCTGTAGTACATGACAATGATGTTGGACGCATTTTACATCCAAAGTATAAAATTTGTAAAGAAAATATCCAGATATTTACTTTATTTTTTAGTCCTTTACTCCTAAAATGTGCAGTTTGCTGCCAGTCATTGGGACTGATGTCACTAAGTAATGACATTGACTTGTAACACAAATCCTGTTATTTAAGCTGTTTTGTAATTTTTATAAGAACATTATTTAAAATCTGTTACTAATTTTTGATCTTCGTTTCATGCTTTATGCGGATATCTTTAGCTTAAGGGGTCAAGAGGTATGCAAACTTCTTAATCTACTGCTGCTAATGGTCACTCGATCTCACTTTCTCGTGTATGTTTAAAAAAGTATAATATATACATACATGTGCACAGACACACACACCCACACACTTTAACTTCAGAAAATGCATGCTAACACAAGTTCTGCTAAAGTAGTTTTACAACAACAATATTTAAAATGTGTTCCAATTTTAAGCCTTTATTCCTGTTTTATTTTAGGCTTTATCCAGATATGTTGAGCTAAGAGGTCAAGATGTACACAAGCCTCTTAACTGCTGCTGCGTGTGCTCAATCACTTTCACTCACCTGTCTCACACACAGGCGCACCTCACCTTCGTGTACTTATACCCGCACACACAGGCAGAAACATACATACACCCTTTTTTTGTCCTTACACTTGCTAAACAGCAAGAGCTGCTTAGCGAGTGTAAAATCATGTCTCAGTCAATCTTTCTGTCACTCAACATACATGCGTACACACATATTTTTTATTTTTCTTTATATATTTTACACTTGCTAAACAGCATATGCTCTGTTTAGTGTGCGTAAAATAAATACGTTAGTAAGGTTACTTTCATTCTGAGCTCCACGACAGCTTGATATGCTGCCGAGAAGAGGCAAATTCGTTTTTCACCTGTAGATAAACACCCTTTTGGAAAATGGCACTTGATTGGAGGACAAGTAATCTACAGTTCTCCCATTCTGTAATGTTTTTTTATCAGATTTTCCATGTAGACGTGAGAACAAGATACAGAGTTGCTTTCACAAGCATTTATTTGTGTTTGAGGAAAGCATTATTCTTTTTCTCTTAAAACTTGTAGCTAGATCAAACCAAGAGCTTTAATACAGTCCATCCCAATGCAAGAATGAGAAAAGGCACATCAGTTTTACTTGCATCATGCTCTGACTATACTTTTACCTTTCCCTGTTTAAATACTATCAATTTGTGATTGTGTGCTTCTTTGAAAACTCTCCGGGAGGGGAAGTGAGGGAGTATACATCACTAGCAAGTACTGTCATCTTGCACTCAGATGCCAAAGCATCCTCCACCATCTGCAGGGCAGTGTTTCCTTTTCCCTGAAGACTTCTGTTTTTTTTTGTTCAGTGTGTTAAGGTGGACTGCCATATCCACCACAAAGTGCAGCTTTTCCAGCCAATCTGGACATTCCAGTTGAGGGTAGGTGGGTCCCTTGCTTTCCAGGAAAGTTTTCATGTATTCCAGACACAGCAAACCATTTTATCACCTCTCCCCTGGACAGCCACTGGACTTTGGTTATGTAGCAGGAGATCCGAATATGTTCTGTAGACTTCATCTAACTGTGAGCAGAATTGTCGGTGGTTTAACCCTTCATTATTTTGTCCACTATTTGAATGGGAAGGTTCATTACCTCCATGCATTCGGGAGGAAATCTTACAGCTTACAGTGCCTCTTTATGCAGATTGCAGAGAAATGTCAGCAGCTTTTAATCCAGCGACTTCTGAAGTAGTCACAACCCCCTTCTGTGCTCCTTTCATACTAGATGCCCCATCAGTAGCCATTGACACCATGGTTTGGCCTTTTAATGGTATCAGCTCAATGATTATTTTTTCCTGTGGCCCATCAGAGTTCACATATCTGCATAACTGTCAGAAGAAAAATTCAAACGAGTCGCATCTGCCTCAGGTGATGAAAAACTTCTTTATTAGCAGCTAACCAGATTACACAGCATGTTGGCCAAGATGATCTCCTCTGGTCAACTTGTTTACTGACATCAACTTTTATACTGCAAGCAAAACAACTTTTTGTTACATTTCTGACCATTGACAGTTGGCTATGAAAAACCTATAGGATAAACATGTTTATCACAAATCACCTCAAACCAACAGTTGGTACAGAATGTTCCAAGAAGTACAGAATGTTCAGTTCAACAATGGTAGCTCAAATTTTCCAGGACACACAGCCTGCTTCAGTAAATTAACTCTTACTCGGCTGTGCGTCCTTATCCCAGGCTTCACTGAGCTATAACCAAATCTCTTTATTCTGAAATGCAGAAAACAGTTATTGTTCAGGTTCATAAGCAATGCTGCATTTTGCTCATAGATGAGGCCCATCTTTGATAGGCATATCCCAACAAATAACATGTTCACTTTGCAAGAAGAGGAAAAAGACAAATAACAGTATGTTTTAAAACTTTTTCTCTTAACAATAACAGTGCTATCTGTTCAATACCATTTACATCTTTTGACGCCTTACAGGAGATTTGAGTATGCTGGATCTGAATTAACGTCCTCAATTTGTTGACTGGTGATGTTTGCTGCCACCTTAACTGTCCTGTCATTTACTGTCTTTGCAAAGAGAGGGGCATATCTCTAATTTTCTGAACAGTTTCATGGTTGTTTTTGAAAGTCTGAGAATAGATGCTCTGATATTTTAATGAGTGGTTCTTTCATGTATTCTCAGTCTGTGAACAGCTTTCCACTTCATACTATCTCTTGAGCTGTCACAAAACTAGCAGCAGTAATTGGGTTTGCAGACTTGATCCACATCTTGAACATATGTTTACTCTGATAATCTTTCCGCAGCAGTTCCGAAATTGCTTTTTCATTCATTTTCATTTTGGTACTTTTCAGCAAATGCTGTGTATTTTAGAAATGTCTTTCTACATTACATTTTTGTTTGCTAATTTCTCATCCCATATCAAGCATACAGGTAAGCCAGCATTGTTGGCAGTGAAAGCAAATTAATCTGTCCACACACAATTAAACTCTTCCGAGACTTTTTTTTTTTTTTTAAATCTATGGTAGCTTACAGGGAGTCAAACTCAAGATTAGCCACCTGTAGGCATCAGGGAAAATCGGTGGGCTGTAGACCTATATGATGTGACACATTTTGTTTGACAAAATATTAAAACACTTTTTTTTTAGTGTCACAGTGTTACCTCAAGCTCTATTTACTGTGTGTTTGTGTAAAATGCAAGCGAGGAAACCCTGTTATTCTAGCAAATTTCTAAGTTTATGAGAGAGATTTAAAGTCTGTCCCAATTTTTGTTCCTTTGTTCCTCCATTCTTTGTGGCTCTGTCCAAATTTCTTGTGTTAAAACTTTGAGAGGTACAGAAGCCTTTCAACTGATGCTCCTGCTGCCAGGGGATTGGTGTGTGTGTGTGTGTGTGTGTGTGTGTGTGTGTGTAAGTAACTTGTTTTACTTTTCTACTGCAGTTTTCCATTTTGTTAAGTTTAACTTCAAAAATAAAAATAGCCATTATTTATTTCCTTTTTTGAAGCTACAGGGAGCCACTGCAGAGGGGTGGAAGAGTCTTGAGTTGCTGACCCCTGGGCTAGGAGATGGAAAGATGAAAGTTTCTTGAGAGACTGCAGAGCAGTGTAGAGTCTAGGAGAGGTGAACTAGTCCAGAATGTAGCAGGGGAGAGGTAGGAAGACTGAGTGCAGAAGAATGAAAAGTGAATGGTGAGAGGGAGTGAATAACCAGGGTGACATCTGCTGAGTGTTGCATATCTTGGGTATTTGTAGGAGGTGTCAATATAAATTGAATTATGTTAATGGTTTGCTTGGAGTGTGTGCAGGAGGCATCTTTGAGTGTGGATTTCTTGAACTTTGTTAATCGCAGCTTGATTATTTTCTTACTGTAACTGTGTTTCTCTGTGTGTGTAATAGGATGTTTTCCTTATGGTAGCCTGTAATTTGTTAGTCTGCATTTTGTTGGCATGTTATCGAAGTACAGCTGTTAGTGCATCAGAAGCATCTGCAAATATAACTACTAAAATTAAGATAGCAGTGAAACTGATTACATTAAGCTGAGTTTGATATACATGTACTTTATGCTATTCATTGTTGAATAGAATGAAGTATGTATATCATTGCTGGCGGTTATTGACTGTATTTACTGTGCCTCATTATTCCAAGGTTTTCTTTCTTAGTATCCAGTAAAAATGGGTTCTGTTCAGTTGGAATTGCACTATAAGGAAACAGAAGTTATGTATCCTTAAAGGAAAGCTGTACTTTCTCCTACAGTTCAACTCAAATCTTGGGTTACTTTTCTCCGTACAGTATGGTTAGTGTTGTGCAGGTACCAGAAACCTGCTTGTACATTATTTCATTTTCTTATCTTGGAATCGAAGGAAGGGAAAGACCACCCACTTTTTAAACTTTTAACTTCTTGGATAATTTTGCAGAGGAATTTGTGTACACCTGCATGACATGGTGACATACAACATACAGAGAATTTGTAGTAAAGTGCTGCTCAGTCGTATATAACAGTTTTTTTTAAACAAGGTGTGCAACAATTTTCCACTGCCTTTGTCGAGAGGAAGAGAACTTGCGCCGATTTTATAGCTGCTTCTAATGTAGCCATCTCTCATAGCAAAACAGAGCTGTTTGATCAGTCAGTGGTACCGATGCATTTGTCGTGTCTTCATTTACATAAGCAGCATCAACAGTATTGAAATGCTAATCTGTAATTTAAATGTTTATAAGCAGCATCAACAGTATTGAAATGCTAAGCTGTAATTTAAATGTTTATACTACTTTACTTTTTAATGTGGGGTCTTCTTTTTAATAAAGGAAAGCCATTCCAGGTAGCAGATTTGAAGGCCTTTCCTTTTGAGGATATATGGATCTACTTTTGAAGCTTGAAGTTTCAAAACTTTGAACTTCAAAAGACTGGGACCATAAGATCGAAGTTTTGAAACTTTGAAGAAAATACTTTTTTTTTTTTGTTTTTTGAAAGGTGGCCCCTACATGAGGGCTGACCCCAATCCCACACCACCTGTTAAATATACCAACTTTGAGATCGCATGAGTGAGGAGAATACATTTCCTGTGCTGTATGGGGATCTCCATTCAAAATGTTTGAAGTTTCAAAACTTCAGTCTTATGGTTTCAGCCTTTTGAAGTTCGAAGTTTTGAAATTTGAGCTTCTGGAGGGGATGTGTGAATTTTTTTTTTTTTTCCGGGAAATGGCACCTTGATTTTCGGTGTGATGGAATGGGGGTTGTTTTTATAGTTTGGGAAGGAAACAGAAGTATTTGAAACATTTATTGGAGCTGAAGAATAGGAGCTAAGTAGCTAGTGACAGAGGGGTTTGAAATTGCTTATTCTGGATAGCTAGTCTAATGGAGTGGCAGTTTTTATTAGTAGGGGCTTGGATATTTTGGTGTGCTTTGTGCAGTGAAAAAGTGAGCGTTTTTGCTGTAGAAAGTAAAACACATTTTGCATGTATCAATTTGCTGACTAGAAGGGATGTATTTTTTGTGGTTTCTAGTGCCCCATTTTTGCAATGGGAAAAGTTCAGAGTGGGGAGGGAGGGTTATGGCAAAATCCAGACTGAAAGTACTTTCATTTGTGAGATTGGGGTGAATTAGGCTAGTTTTGAGAGGATTTTGGCAGTCTTTGAGCAAGTCCTGAAAAGCACAGCATGAGGTTTGGTGCAGAGCAAATTAGTTGCATCATTGTTTGGATGAAAGGCTTAAGTCGCTGAGAAAGAGGCAGGGCACTATTTGGTGGCGCTGAAAGTAGTTTTAACTTCAGTCTAGAACATTCTTGTGGGAAATTGAATAATTACCATTTCCACTCACCTAAGTGTGCAGTCTTAGTCAAGTTTAATGTTGGTTCTTTTTTTCTTAAGGTCTTAGATGTGTAAGAGTAATATAGTGAAAAGATCCTTAAGTTCCAGGATTTTCACACAAAATGTATTCTGTCTTATAGATTTCAGACGTTTTGCTAGCCAGAAGCAGTTGTTGCTACAAACCATCTGGGTTTTTAAAGGGAAAAGCAGATTTTAAAAATAAATGGCACAATTTTTAATTGTTTACATTAGTAACTAGGAGACTTGTAATACAGTGGACAGGTCTAATTGTTTATGGGATACTCTGAGGATATTGGTCACTTGGAAAATGGCATAATACCCATGAATTTTTCCATATGTCCAAACACTAATAACCACTTTTAGAAGGGAGTGATGCACAAAACCAGTATTCAAAACATTCTTTGTTATTGAATGATGCACTGTTGTAACAAGATAATTCTGTGTATTTATAGATTAACAGGAGTGTGAAAAAAACTGTATAGAGTTTTCTGTTTGTTTCCTTTATACAGTCAAAGTGGAGTTTGTCTTGTTGGGAGCAAGGTGTTTTTCTGTGCTGGATGCTGCTGGGGAATTTTAGCAAATTTAGCTTCATGATGAAGAAATTTCTGATACATTTACTTTTAATCTTGGCATAGAGAAAGGTACAGACTCCTCGGATCTCCATGGGGGGGTATCTCTTCACCTTTTGAAGTGTTTGTTAGCTTTTGCACAAATGACTGAGTGGATCCAATGTGGGAATGTGACGGAATGTGGAAGGGGTCAGACCAAAGATGGTCATAATGCAAGACCTGAGTTATTTAGAGGAATAGAGGCAGTGCAACCTTGAGTAGGGCAAGAATAAACTTGTAGTTGCATAGTTGAGCTAAAGAGAGTAATTTTATAATTTAGCAGTCTTGAATCCAGACATTGAGAAAGTCAAAACATTGACTAGGTGGGAGTAAAATCTTTCTAGCATCATAAATAAGTGCACTGCATGGTGTTGCTTTGTCATCTGCTCTAGTTTATGTATTTATTCATTTTTGCCTGTAGCACTACAGAATTCCTACTAATTCCTGAATATGAAATCTGGGCACAGGAGGTGAAATAATGTCTGGACAGAAATTGTGTTAAATGTGCAGCGTGTCTGTGTTTAGTCAAACTAGAAGACAGAATGTTCCACCCTGCGGCCCTTCTAAATCCGGGAGTCTGATTTTTGTTTTGAAACAACATCAGCAGCCACCCTATTTTGACGATGTAGAAAGGGAAGATTTACTTGAAGCAAACATGTCCCATAGTGACTTTGAGGTGTATAGACTTTGTCTGTGATGCCTTCAAAGACTGACTTTTTTTTTTTAATTTAACAACCAGTTAATTTAATCATCACAAGGGCAGGGGGTGAGTACAATATAAACAGTTGAAGTAGCCAGTTTAACTGCATGACTGGGTGGAGAAAACTAACATTAGCATAGGGAGAAAGTCTGTATGCAGTTTGCATAATCTGTCAGGATGGGAGAAAGGTCCCTGGAGATGAGAGGTAGAGAAGTTGACTACAAAGCCTGGTGTAGCTATGTGAAGAAGTATATGGAGGTATACTGAGAAGTTTCGATAGAGGGAGAGGCCCAACGAAGCATCTCCAGAGGAGAAGAGAGATCAATGGAACTATGGAGATGTCACCAGATAAGATTTAATATCTGTTTTGTAGACCACAGAATCCCCTAACTGTTCAAGAGGCAAAGGGTTTCTGAGAAAGCCAGTGAGATGGACTGGTCATAAACTGACATTTAATTTTGAAATGTGCTTGTTTTTGAAAAGTATTAAAGTAATATTCGTTGTATAATAACTTAAAAGATTGTGTACTAGTATGTATGTGCATATTCATTTCCATTTGTTAACCAGGGTAGGCTGGCTTAGCAGTGGCCCCTCTTTATTAGTGTGCTGAGGAGTGAAGTACAACACATCTATAGAAGTAAACAATAAAGCGGGTTAATAATCCAAAAATTACACACACTACAGTGAAGAAGGTAAAGATTCTTGGACAACAGAGCTTGTCTAAGTTGAATACATGTGCAAGAAATCCAGTTTAGTACAACAGACCATTGCTCTCCATTTGTACAGTCTATATAAGAAATACTGTTAAAGTTGAGATTGTTAATGATGGTTTTACAACTGCTGTTATGGATGTGTGTTATGCACAGTACTGTATAATGAAACTGGCAGAGTAAAAGTTTTATCGCCAAATGGTCTTATTTTGGAGTGGGTATTGGCCTTTTAAACTACACAGTTTATTATGTAAAGTCATCATTGAGGTTCTTCCAGCTTGAGGAAGATGGTAAAGTGGTAATGGAATTCACATCTGGGTTATTCTCGAGGTGTTTTTCATCTAAGCCACAGAAATGGACCCTTTTGTTTAATTTTATTAAGATTTGGTTTTAAAATTGTCTGTATTTTCTCTGGATGTAAGTAGACTGCATATTTGTAGAATGTTCTTAGTATGCCAGGTTTCTCATTTTAATCTGTTTTTACTTGGTCAAAAGTTGTCCTTTGTTCACATAGTAATTTTGCATTCCTGTTTGTGCAGTATATTTGCACTAAAGTGTATATTTGCTTGTGTTTCTTTGTATGTTATCAAGTAGTTAAATCAGAACAGTAGGGTATCCGTAGCTGTAGTGTCATTAGGCTCTCATGGATCTTGGTTTTGATGCTAAACCAGTGGGGGGTGGGGTCATGTAGCTTTGCCTGCTGTACAGAGAATTGGTGTTTCTGGCAATGGGACCACTAGACCAGGAAATAATTTGACAGTGTTTTCAAATCCCAGGAAAGTGAATGCTGTGGGGAACTTAGTAAAGTCTTGCATTGTACATGGTGACAGAGGTGCTTAACAAATAATAACCATAGCAAATGTTTCATTTTCATGTATTGTGCATGTATGTTTCCTTTTATTTTCATTCATTTTATTACACAAATTGCTCAGTTCCGGCCTTCTCTTAAATTTTACTCAAAAATTTATTTATATATATATATATATATATATATATATATATATATATATATATATATATATATAATTGAATCTCTTTCTTTGTAGTTTGTTCCTTTCCTTTTCCAACTCTTTCGATTTCCATTTTCTAGTAACCTTTTTTTCCCCCTTCCAATAGCATTAAACTAAGTAAAGCATTACTGTGTCTGGGCATTTTCAAAGTATTTGTTTCCTTAGTTTCAACAATTTGCTCCCCAAGAATGTGTCAACTCATTGCATTCCAGAGAAAAATCTTCCCAATTACCTTTCTCTGCCATCCCTCCCACTATTTGCTGCCTGCCCAAGTTAAAATTTTCTGACTTGTGCTTGTGGTATAACAGTATGTATGCATATTACAAGCAAAAATACTAAACTCTTCTAAACTTAGTTGCGCATTTTGCAGCCAGGCTTATGTCCCCTTATGATTTTGTATGGTGCCTTTCCATTCCCTCTTACAGGTTTCGCTAACATCCTCTCCTTCAGAAGCTTTTGTTCTAGACTCCATTCAGAACTCTTATCAGAGCTAATCTTTCACTTAGCATTTTCCCACCCTTTTCTGTTTGCTTGTACTCTTTAATTCTTGCCACTGATCCTTCGTATGGTCTCCTAATTGACCCTGACCATTCATATATCCTTATAATTAACCCTGTTGTATCAGGAAATGCAAATACTACCATTCTTGCACTTGTAAAATCTCAACTGACTCCATTGAAAGCCTTCTCTGCATCAAGATCTGGTAACAATAGTGGTATTTTCTTATACTTTGCTACCCTTTGGATTGTCATTTTGTTAATATTGACAAATGTTTGCTTCCCATGTACAAAACCACACTGATTTAAGTTTGTCAGTTTGGCAACACCTTTTTTTTTTTTTTTTTTTTTTGTAGACCCAAAAATAGGGACAGATTTTGTATATTGGTATTACAAATTTATAGAATAAAGGGATTTTGTGTTGGCATGTATTTTCTGAAGGATCTGAAGTCTGAAATGTGTGCCTTTATTTATGGACTTCAATCTTAAGTGATTTGCTAGAAAACTACAAATTTTTGAGGAACAAACAAATATGAGGCAAAAATCTAGATGTTTCTCACAAATCTGGACAGTTGATCGGTATGTGTTAAACATCTATCAGGTGTGTCTCAACTTTTCTTGTAGGCTTTACAAGGAGTGTTAAAAGGTTTTTACGCACTGGAATTAACAGCAGCCTTTCTCAATTAATGCATATTATCAGAATTTTCCCTTCAGCTCTTTGTAGTTGCTCCTCCTCCTTGTTTTTCCCATACATTTGTCATGTTTTAAAACTCCATTTTATCCCAGTCGTTGGTAATCCCTTTCTGAAGAAATTTATCTTCCCTAAACTTTTGAATAATTTCTACTACCCATTCTTTAAATTCATTTTTCATTAGTAGATAAGTAGGGTAGCAACAGTGTCTAATCTTTATTTACTGTCCTGTATTTTTGTCTTGGGTTTTATTGATGCATGATCTGGTATATGTATTGGATATGTTTTTCCTTCAAATCTTTCATTTAAATACACATTTCTTGTGAAATATTTCTGTTCAATCTAGAATAGTTATTGTACCTTTGGAAATATGTGCATACTATTACTGCATTCACATCTTCCATACTAAACCTTACAGATTTCTTCAGAAAGCCATCTGGGTCTTTTTGATGAACCTGCACTTGCAGTAGTGAGAGTATTCAGTCTCCACCTACAAATCTTGCTGAAAAAATTTCTCCCCAAATTCTTCTCCTCCATAGTAGCAGTTTTAAGTGGTGTATAAATTCATGCCAGTGTAATCCTCCTTCCCTGCCAGCAACCCTTGCTACCGCACCTCTACCATCGTTGTCTCCCCTTTCTAAATGTATTTAAGCCCCTTTTTCCTGTATACCACTCCGGATAAAAAAAACAAAACCACTTTTATTTATTCCACTTTGTCACTAGATGTGTAAGCACTTTCGTCCCAGTTTTAATTTTAACAGGAACTTTGTCAGACAAACAAAATCGGTCACTTTTTAAATGGATAACATCACTTCCTGTAACATGGTTAAAGGTCAAGTGCTAAAATGTTGCAAGTAAAATAGACGTCTGCAAAACACAATTTAAAATACGTTCACAAGGTCAACAAGTGTGTGCCTAAATCCATTTATAATAAACTCAATCCTGTCCGTTTTGGGGTAACAATTCAAATTGTGTAAAAATATCTTAATGAACAAGTGTATATCTCAGCAAGTGAAAATACAGAGTAACCTATGATATACGTTCATCTGCTTAGTGATTTAAGTTTTAAAAGACTAGCAATAGATAAACAGTCATTCAGCCCAGGCCAATGGATTTAGACCCATTTGCCAACACAATTCAGTTTTGTCTAATAAATATTGCCATGCACCTCCCATGCATGAAGGATAAATAATGTTAAGGACAGTAAACTTAAATTTGTGCCCAGGGTGTTGTGTAATGTGCTTAGCAAGGGCATTGGTTTCACAATTGTCCCTAATATTCCTAATATGTTCCCCAATTCTGTTCTTGAATTTATGCTCTGTTTTACCTATGTAAAAACAAGGACATAATTCACACACAGCACCATAAACAACTCTGTATTACAGCTAAACCTATTCTTAATCTGAATTCTCATCCCTTTTATATAATTACTTCTTTCACCTCTAGTATGTGAGAGCAAAACCTACAAGACCCACATTTGTACATATAGCCATTTTTGTAAGGTTTCCTTTGATGTTCAAGTAAGGCTTTTATATTGTTCCCCTTACGAAACACACAAGTAGGTCTGTCCCCCAAAATCCCTCTTGACATCAGTCTCACCTGTCAAAAGTGCCCAGTTTTTCTCCAAGATGTTTTTAATATAAGCATCAATGGAAAAAGTTGTGATAAAACTTGCTCAAGAGTTATTGTTATCTGCTTGTTCATTTAAAGTTCCAAACTTGGTCCCTATGGAATCTAGTAGTTCACAACTGTGAATAATGGAGGCGATGTTGTCCCCAACACACCTGTATTTTAAAAGAGGGGTAAAATAACCACTTTCCCTTTTGGAAATAACCCCTCATGTTTTCCACTGAGTGGGGGTAACCCCTACTGGTAAACATACCACTCAGTTTTTGACATTCATTCAAAAAAATCGTATAAGGTGACCATTTGGGCAGCTCTTACAAATTATCCTTTTAAAACCCCCTCTCTTTTGGATGTAGGGGTGACAACTTGTAAAGTGTAAAAAAATTGTTAGAATGGGTTATTGTACGGTATGTTTTGCACACATCTGTTATTTTGGACATTTTTTTTTTTTTTTTTTTTTTTTTTTAAGTAAAATGTCCAGATAGGCAGTTTCACATTAAGGTATGTGTGAATTTCAAGAAAGCTGTTGAATTTGTTAATAAAGGAAAGGGCCAATTAAATCTTTTGGTCCATCCCATAAAATACATAAAATGTCATCCAAAAAGCCGGTATACAGATGGCTGAATGGGTAAAACTGAGATGTAATTAAAATTTTTTCTCCCATTCCAGCATAACAATATTGGCATACATGCCCCCATCTCTACTCCTTTTTGGACATATCGGACACGGTGGGTGGCCACGGTGGTGCATCGGTTAGTGTTGTCACCTCACAGTAAGAGGTTCTCCGGTTCGATTCTCGGCTGGGGTGCCTTCTGGGCGGAGTCTGCATGTCCTCCCTGTGGTCGCGTGGGTTTCCTCTGGGTGCTCCGGTTTCCTCCCACATCCCAAAGACGTGCAGTAGGTGGATTGAACACTCTAAATTGGCCCTAGGAGTGTGTGTGTGCCTTCTGTGGAAGGTTGGGTGTCGGGCTGGCAACTCGACACTGTAAAACTCCACTGCCAATCATGAGCTGACAGATGATCCGCTGTGGCGACCGCTAACTGGGAAAAGCCGAAAGAAGAAGTTTTTTCAGACACACTGAAGTTTTTTTAATACCATCTTGAGTAACTGTTCTAACATATTAATCCTGTCCTGTGATATATTTCTATCCCCCAGATTTTCATAAAACCATTTAATTCCTATCTTGTGGGGAATAACCGTGTAAAGATCCTTTAGATCTACAGTTATGAAAGTAAAGGAGTTGTTAAAGATGACAGCAGTATTTATTTTTTCAAAAAGTCACAGGAATCCTTGCGCAGTAAAGGTTATGTTTTTAATAAGTCCTTAACCTCTAGGAACTTTGCATATGGTTGGGTGATTGACCCTGTAGCGTCCACAGTAGGGGGTAAAGAGGGCTGGTGTGTGTCCTTGTATCTTTGGTATTCCAAAAATGGTAGGAGTAATGGGATGATCAGCAGAAAGGAACTGATATTCAATAGCAAGCATTCAGTCTATAAAAAGGTCTTGTAAATGTCCCCTAATTGGCCAACAAGCCCCATGTAGTTCATTTGTTGAACTATGGGCATATGCAGGGGTCTCCATTTTTCCACAAAAGAACCATGCCACCCTCTTTATCTGGTTTCATCACCCTCACATTGGTGTTGGAAGTAAGGAATTCAAGTTCTAATAGTTCATCGGGGCATAAATAAGTCTGTTATGTCCCATAATTGGAACCTCCCTGATTGCGTTGGTTCCTGATCTGCTCTGTTCTCTTCAGAGTAGGAAAATCCCCCTCCCCTAAAGAATCATCCAGATTGTCCAGCAAGTCTTGGCAGTCTATATTATGTTCTGGTTCATGATCGTCAACTTGTCTATTGTTATAAGTCCCTTCTTGGGGAGGAGGGGGGGGGTATGCAATATTGGTATTGTAGTATTTTTCATCCCTAAGAATCTTTTTTTTTATTTTTTTATTCTTGATTATGTTCTTCAATAGACCCAAAAATGTGTATACTCAAATTTGTTTGAGGGGAAACTGTGGGTCTTGTGTGATTTTTATTGACTAGCAGCTTGACTTCCTGTCCCAAAAGTTATGTCTGGGCCTCATTGTGTTTAACAGCCATTTCCATGTACTCCAGACCAAAACGGTCCAACAGTCTAATGAGATCTTTGTGAAAAGGTGAGTTGGTAACAAGGTCAGTGGGGTAATGCCACATGCGTAACCCCTTTGGTTGTTGTGTCTTTCAGCTTTTCCTGGTTAGGGGTCGCCACAGCGGAACTCCGGTCTGCTAATGATTGGCAGAAGATTGGTACTATTCTCTTATTAATACACTCATTAAAATAGCTGTTGCCCATCTGGAGCTTTTTGATTTTTACTAAAATGCGGTCAGATTCACTTAAATTCTAGTTAAATGAATAATTTGTGTCACTGTCCCTAGTCTGCTGGTTAAGAGAGTATTTATTGCTTAACCAGTCTATCAAGGAAGTGTTTGTACCAGTCAGTGAATTGTTAGCAGTAACCCCCATGGAGTGCACTACCATTTAAAATGCCATTTGAGATACCACTAACCTGTATGCCAGCTTGCTGCATAATTCTCAGAGGAGAAATATGGTTTAAATTGACCATATCCAAACAAGCAACATGCTCTACTATTTCGGATGTCTCCAGGGTGCTCTGCCTATTGTGAACAGTTAATTGAGATGAAGTTGATCGTTCCAAACGGTCCATTCTCTCGATTAAGTGTTGAATCAAGACAGTGAGGTTGCCAGGCGAAGAAGGTGACTGTGATACTCCATGGATAACTGCCAGAAGTTTCTCTCTGATAAAGTACTAAGCTGAATTAACAACTGTAGGATTCCGAACCAAAATAACAGGCTGTAGTGTCCAGTGGTAACCGAAGGTATCCGGTGAGCTGAAGGAAACTGAAACAGGAAATACAGTCCAATTCATGAAAACTCCAAAAAATGTTCACTCCGGATTAAAAAAAAAAACAAAACCACTTTTATTTATTCCACTTTGTCACTAGATGCGCAAGCGCTTTCGTCCCAGTTTTAATTTTAAATACACTTGAGGCATGTGTGTGTCCTGCAGCATTGCTATTTTATTTTATTATTTTTTGTGTGTACTTGTTAGGCCATTTATATTTCACAGTAATGTAGATAGAGTAGCCATTATGATGGAAAGCTGTTAACTCTCGCCTGTTGTATGCCACAGTTTTTAAATGTATATTTCCAACTATTTGCTCTATATGCATACTGGTGTTTTATTGGTTAATGTGTTGTGTAGTTTTCTTATCCCTATTTTTAACCTTTGTCATATTTTAGACTTTTTTTGCTTCATTGAAAATGCTCACAAAAAATAAACTGGCATTTCATTTTAAATTAGAAAAATGCATAAAACTGTGCGAATATTCAACAGATGAAGTTTTACCCCTTCTAAAATTTAGGTTACCCTTGCTCAAGCACATGCTGCAGCCTGTGTTCTGACACAGATTGTTTTCTGATCTCTCTTTGGTCCTCTTTCCCTCCCACATGTGAAAAACAGCTTGGATACTTATAAGTAAACATTGACGACTAAGAAAAAAGTGCATTGGGTACATTTTAATGCATTTAATAATGCTACACAATTTTTAGCTTATGGTGCTACGTTTTAATGCATTTAATAGTGCACAATTTAGTTTAAGGTTGGTGTATAGGCAACTACATGCATCACTTATTCACTTGCTATATTTTTCACTGAATTGCTTACCAGTGTATCCCTTTAATTATAATAAAGCTATGTCAAACCCAGAGCTGTTGGACATGCTCCACGTAAAGAAATCCCAATCCCTCTGAGCTACACACTCTAGGGACCTAAACCTTGTCATCACAATAAACAGAACATGCTGGAGGGATAGATTCCTGTCTCGGAGACTTCCCGTATTCTGGAACAAACTACCTATGTATGTCAAACAAGCCTCCTCATTAGCACTCTTCAAGAAAAATCTTGATGATTGGATGTGAGATAGGAAATTCACCCCGGGGATCACTTTCGTGGCTCTGGTTGACAGGGGCACAGAAAAATAATTTTCTTGGGTGGCAAAAGCCAGGGTACAGTTTGGCTAGGCTTATATTGGCCATGGGGCCAATAGCCTAGTACCTACCTATGAACCTTGTACTAGTCATGCAGTAGTGTTTATCTCTCTTGTGGTTAATTGCTTTCATCTGTAGATTTATTGTCTTTCCTTTGTAGCTTTACTAGTGGAAAATAAGAAGTTGCTAATGAACCTGCAAATACAAAAAGAACTGCCTTTTTGTAACTTATTTTTCAAGCCTGTTTGCTTTATATAAAAAGAGTGAATCTAAAATTCAAACCAAGGACATTAATGTAGTTATCCATTTGCATTCTTAATTTTACATATATAATGTGATAAGTATACTTTTTGTACATGCCACACTCCAGCAGCACAAGATCACAATATTATGTTAAGTTTAACTTTCTTTCTAGACTTTTACTTTATTATATTGTAAAGCATGGATTTCCTACAACTAAGAAATACTTTCTTGCTTAAATATTGATGTCCTTCAAGAATGCAACTGCAGTCATAACATATGGGTTGTCCTGCCTCAGGCAGCCCTCGGTCGGCCGGATTCCAAAGTCTGGGTCCGACGTCGGCTGATGTCGCATTTCTCTCCGACGTCAGAGCGGCTGGAGTATATAAGCATCAGCCGACGCCATCTTCTTCAGTCTTTCTTGCCGTGCTGTGCCCGAAGCAGTTTGCAAGTGCCGGTCGGTCAGCTCCTGTATTCTTCGAAACCGAAGTCATCAAAAAAGCTAAGTACCCCGTTGGGGACCTTTTCTTGCCTCAGCCGATGTCAGAAAGTACTGAAAAAGTAAATAATTGTTTGTCTTGTGGTAAACAAAATACCTCATAAGGATTTCCACTCTTACTGCCTCCCCTGCCTTGGCCCAGACCACGACGTCTCGGCCTGTGCCGCCTGTGCTCGCTTCAATAAGCGCACTCTCAGGCGCCGGGCGGAGTTCGCTGAAGACTTCTTCGGCGAAAAAAATTGATTATACAATGCCGTCGGAGCAACCGACAACGCAGACTCCTAAGAAACGAAAAGACTGGGACCGACATCCTCGGCCCGCGCCTTCCACCGACACCACACCAAAACTAACCGCGAGTGCCCCGGTTCCCTCTGAGGCGGTTATTCCACCGCTCCGAACTGAAGACGCCGCATTACCGATACCTCCTATACCGGAGGCCACTCCGCCAGTTATTGATTTTCCTCCGGATACTGAAACAGAGGAAATGCCCGAGACCATTGCTGTTGATAAGGTCACTCCTGCACGTGGAGCGGCTAGGCCTCCCGTGTCCATGTCTATCAAGGCCTACACACGTGCTAAGGCAGCCAGCAAGTCCAAGCATCTTACTGCTAAAACCTTACCTCAGCCTACTCCTGAAACTCAAATCATGTCTATGGCCGCAGATTTCCCTGATCAGAGGTTCCCAGGCCCATCCTGAGAGAGGATCCCAGCCTCCTCCTGATAAGAGGCCCAGGGTTGAACCCTCTGACCCTTTTCCTTCAGATGAAGATTCTGAGGACTCTGTTCACTCCGAAAGCCAGGAAGAGCCCTTCCAGACCTATGAGGATTCAGATGCAGAGGACTCCATTCCCTCAGCCTCTCCTCCTGAGGATATTTCTTTTGGGGAAGTTCTGCATTCCATGAGGGAGCATTTTAAGTGGCAAGGCCAGGAATATTCAGATTCCAGAAAGCGCCTTCGAACCTTCCTTAAAAAGCCCCAACACAGACCCTTAGCTATACCTCCTGTGCTTGATGTTTTGGATGATTTATACTCTGACTCCAGTGTTACCCCTGATACTCTTCCTCCTGCCCCTGTCAAGCCTGACAGATACAATAGGGTCCCAGAAACCCTTTCTCATTTCTTTAGGGCCCATGCTGTTGATTTAGAAACAATTTCCCAGGGGCCTAAAGGGGTTTCAGCTACCACCTCCAAAAACCCTTTGCCTTCCGACAGGGAAGCAAGGTCCTTGGAGAGATGGGGGAAGAAGGTTTACACCTCCACTACTTTATCTATGAGAGCTCTCAATTGTCTTTCACATGTTTCAATATCAGGATTTCCTGTTAGATGATTTACAGAAAAGATTGGCCTCTCCTGAACCTTTAGATAGGAAGTCTTTGCAGGAGGCTGTGCATAATTCTCAGCAGGTTAGCAATCACTTTCTACAGTGTGGATATGATGCATTGGAGGCTTCATGTAGGGCAGCTATGACAGGGGTGGTCATTCGTAGACGTGCACGGTTAAAAGAACAACCTTTACCAGATGATGTTAAGGCAAAACTTCTTGACGCACCCTTTGAAAAGAACAAGCTTTTTGGTGCTAATGCTAAAGATGTGTTAAAGTCCATTGAGGAAAAAGCCAAGTCAGTTCAGACAGTCTAAAAGATTTCCTCCAGGTTCAGCCGCCCAGATTCAGCAGGAACTGGCCTTCTAAAAACTGGTCCTTTCCTAATCCTGAAAGATTTCAAAGGGGCAAAAACAGGCGTGCCCGAGGAAGAGGGCAATACAGAGGATCCTACAGGGGACGACAATGGCAACCAGCAAACCAAAGAAGTGACACAGGGGTTTCTCCTGCCCCGCAGGGACAATCTCAATGACTTTCCTCTAGTTCCGCTGACCAAGGAGCAAACAGAAGCTCCTTTGGGTGGAAAGTTATCTTTGTTTTCAAAAACTTGGCACAAACTGACAAAAGACAAATGGATTTTGGATATTATAGACCACGGTTACAGGTTCCATTTTCATACCTTGCCAAGAAATCAAGGCATGCCAAACCTTCCACAAAATCAGAGGGCAGAGGCTATCAAGCACATTTCTCTGCTTGCTCAGATCAAAGCAATAGAAAAAGTTCCACAACAAGAGCAAGGTCAGGGGTTTTATTCAAGACTGTTCCTTGTTCCAAGAAAAGAAACTCAGTGGAGACCAATACTGGACTTGTCCGCTTTAAACACTTTTCTCATAGTACCAAAGTTCAAAATGCTGACTCTACAGCAACTCCTTCCCATGCTGGGCAAGGGGTCTTGGCTGATTACTCTGGACCTCAAGGAGGCATACCTGCATGTCCCTATCAGACACAGCTGCAGAAGATACCTCAGATTTCTTGCAGGGCCAGAGCATTATCAATTCTCAGCATTGCCATTTGGCTTATCTACTGCGCCCAGAGTATTCACGAAATGCCTGGCATCAGTAATTGCTCATTGCAGGCTCCAGGGGATTCAAATCTACCCGTACCTGGACGATTGCCTCATACAAGCGGACAACAAACTAACCTTGACAAAAAACTTGAATTATGTCATACACTTACTACAGGCTCTGGGATACACAGTCAACTTTCAAAAGTCAGGACTTCAGCCATCCCAGCAAATAACCTTCTTAGGAGCCAAACTAGACACAGCCTCTCAAATGGCTTACCTGACAGAAGACAAGCAAAAGAAGTTGACTCATTACTTCAAAAGTTTAGCAAAGCTCACCCAGATGACTGCAAGGAGTTTCCTACAGGCCCTGGGTTACATGGCATCCTGCATTCTCCTGGTTCCACTAGCAAGACTACACATGAGAAAGCTTCAATGGTACTTAAAAAGCTTATGGTCTCAACACAGCAACAACCTAGAAGCAACTATTCCACTCATTCCATGTCTTCAAAAGGAATTTCTATGGTGGGCCACAGTAAGCCAGTCAAACACAGGTATGTCATTCAAAAAACCTCAGATAACACAGACCATGACCACAGACGCCTCAGACCTTGGATGGGGGGCGCACATGGAGGGCAGATGTATTCAAGGCCAATGGTCTCCAAAGGAAACACATCTGCATATCAACCAAAAAGAAATGCTAGCAGTAATGCATGCCATCGAGGCCTTTGGTCAACAACTTCAACAAGGCCACCTACTAATATGGACAGACAACACCACTGTGATGTGGTACATAAACAAGCAGGGGGGCACTCATTCTTACCCCCTTTGCAGACTGACAATGAATCTTTGGGAAAAATCACTGGGTCTAAACATACAATTACAATCCCAGTTTGTTCCAGGCAAAGACAATGTTCTGGCGGACAGTCTAAGCAGGAATTTCCTAGACCCCCACGAATGGAGGCTACATCCAGACATCTTTATATGACTCACCTCGACATGGGGCAGGCCGGACGTAGACCTATTTGCCTCCCACCTCAATCATCACTTACAAAAGTTCTGCTCGAGGACATATCATCCACAAGCATGGAACATAGATGCCCTCTCATTCAACTGGAGCTCCCTAATAATTTATGCATTTCCACCTCTGCCACTGATGACCACAGTGTTATTAAAGATCAAAGCAGAGCAGCCGAAGGGGATCCTAATAGCTCCAGACTGGACAAGACAACACTGGTACCCACTACTACGGAGCATATGTCACAACAAAACGTGGGCCCTTCCACAATGGCCCCAACTTTTGACTCAACACGACTTCAGGACAGTTCATCCCAACATCCAGACGCTACAGCTAACAGCTTGGGAAATCCCATAAATAACCTCAATTTACCTCTCTCCAAGGAAGTTCAGCGGATACTAACAGAAGCCCGCAGACCATCCACCAGAAAGGTTTACTCAACCAAATGGAAGAGATTCAGCATTTGGAATACCAACAAGGGTCATGATGCATCACTTTTGAGCATTCCACTCATTCTGGAACACTTGGCAGATATGCTACATAACGGACTCTCATACTCTTCCATAAAAATACATGCTTCAGCTATCTCAGCTAGATACAACACTGATCCACCTGTGTTTTCACATCCTTTGTTAAGGCAATTTCTTAGAGGAATCAAGAATATAAAGCCCCCAAGAAAGGCACCAGTACCAGCTTGGGACCTCAATTTTGTCCTAGAAAAATTGACTCTACCTCCCTGTGAGCCAGCAGCTTCTGTGGATTTACAGTTTCTTTCCTGGAAGACAGCTTTCCTGCTGGCCATTACCTCAGCAAGAAGGGTTTTGGAATTACATGCCTTAATGGCAATACCATCATTCATAACTTTTCACAGAGACAGGGTCTCCTTACGAACCAACCCTACCTTTCTGCCAAAAGTGGTATCTAGGGTTTCTTTAAATCAAGCAATTCACCTGCCTACTTTCTTTCCCAATCCTGAGAACAAAGGGGAAAGACTGTTACATACCTTGGACATACACAGACAACTTCACTACTACCTAGACAGAACCAAGACCAGTAGGAAGTCTGATCAGCTTTTTGTAGCTTACGCCCCTGGAGTACAAGGAAAAGCATTTTCCAAACAGACAATTTCAAAATGGATTGGACATTGCATCAGATTCTGTTATTCCTTCCATGGAAAGAGTGTGCCAGCCAATGTCAGACCACACTCCACCAGAGCTACAGCCACCTCTACAGCATTTTTAAGAGGGGTGCCTACAAAAGACATTCTAGAAGCTGCTACATGGAGCTCCGTGCATACATTTTCCAAACACTACAACCTCCTTTATATTCCAGATCCAGAGCAGGCTTTGCTTCGGCAGTCCTGCAGGGATTGATAGCTATACCATCCTTTTCTTAGAGCATACCACCTCCCCCAGCTAAGCTATGGTATTCAACCCATATGTTATGACTGCAGTTGCATTCTTGAAGGACATAGTACAGTTTTGTACCTACCATAAATGTAGATGTCCGATAGATATGCAACTGCAGTCGGGTTTTCCCTCCCTCCTTCCCCTCTATGCCTTGGGTCCACTCCTCTCCCTGTTATCCTTAGCTGGGGATATCTGTTATGGTGTATCTGTTTATTGAAAAGTCACGGAACAGAAGAGCAGTGAAAAAGCACCAAGCAGCAATAGCGTAAAAATAGTTTTAATTTCCGCTTTCGTCACTCGACTTCCTCAGAATGCACTTACAGTAGGGCACACACTATCACTACTGCCGGAAGAGCACAAAATGTCCACCATATTACTTCAGATACTTCCTTGACTTACGTGTCCACCTCTTTCATTTATTCAGGCTGCCTGAACCACCTGTTGCAGCTTTACAGGTGGTTCAGGCAGCCTGAATAAATGAAAGAGGTGGACACGTAAGTCAAGGAAGTATCTGAAGTAATATGGTGGACATTTTGTGCTCTTCCGGCAGTAGTGATAGTGTGTGCCCTACTGTAAGTGCATTCTGAGGAAGTCGAGTGACGAAAGCGGAAATTAAAACTATTTTTACGCTATTGCTGCTTGGTGCTTTTTCACTGCTCTTCTGTTCCGTGACTTTTCAATTGGTTTGGTGCTCTTTTTGTTTGTATCTGTTTATTGGTTATTTATTGTCTGGAAACCTATTATTGTCTTAGGTTCATAGGTTAGTACTAAGCTAACTGCCCTTGCGAGCCATTTTTAAGCCTAGCCAATTATCCCTTGTGAGACTCAAACCCTGCACCTTGTGTTTGTAAGGCAAACACTAAACCATTAGGCCACCCTCCCAACTTACAGCCTTCCTTGGAGGGCACCTGGCATCTGGGGCAAGAAACACTGAAGAAGATGGCGTCGGCTGATGCTTATATACTCCAGCCGCTCTGACGTCGGAGAGAAATGCGACATCATCCGACGTCGGACCCAGACTTTGGAATCCGGCCGACCGAGGGCTGCCTGAGGCAGGACAACCCATATGTTATGACTGCAGTTGCATATCTATCGGACATCTACATTTATGGTAGGTACAAAACTGTACTTTCAACAGGTAGAGCATTAACAATAAGATTCCCCCATTTTGTATTTAAAATACAGGCAGTCCTCTGGTTAAGGATGAGATCCGTTTTTTTAGACTGTCCTTGTCAAATTTATATGCAAGTCGAAACGCATACAGTTCTTTGCATATAAAACACAAACACTTCAAAAAAATATTAATTATAGTATTGTATATGCTTCCTTACTTCCTATCAGCATAGTTGGTTTGACATCTTGTTGTTAAATGCAGTGTTTGAGGATTTCTTCTCTCTTCTCACACTCACACACACACACACACCTATCAAATTATAGAATTTTGCAGAATGTCCAGATTTTTGCCTCATATTTTGGTCCAGTTTTTGTAAAATTGTGGTTGTCTAGCAAAAGTCTCTCTCAACTGTACATATTTTCGCAGAATGTTAATATTTTTGGTCTGTTCCTCATAAAAATCCATATCTTTTCTGACCAATTACTGGGATGATCTGAGGACTGGTCACTAAGTAGTGACATACATTTGAGTTTCAGACTTCAGATCCTGCAGAAAATGTATGTTAAAACAAACAGTGTTACTCTAGCAGCTTTCTAAGTTTGTAAGGGTAATAGTTTAAAATATCCCTATTTTTGGGACCCCCCCCCCCATTTTGTCAGTCTTTCTCCAGATTTCTTGCACCGACAGGTTAATGGGTATGTTGAAGACTGAAGTTAGAAAATAATGGAAGACATTTGGGTTTCAGAATTCATACCCTTCAGAAAATGAATGCTAATGCAAAACCTGTTGTTCTATCAACGTTTTAAGTTTGTAAGAGCAATATTTCTTAAAATTGTCCCTATTTTGGGACATTTGTCTCAGTTTTATTTATGGCTTTGCCTGCGGTAGCGTTGTTGACTCACAGCAAGACGTCCCGTTTGATTCTCAGCTAAAGCATCTTCTATGTGGAGACATGCGTGAAGGGGCTTACCTTTGTTGAAGGTTGTGCGTCAGACCTGGTAAGTCGGCATGTACAAATCTTCTACCAATCATTAGCGGACCGGAGTTCCGCTGTGGCAACCCCTAACCGGGAAAAAGCCGAAAGACTCAATCCAATCCAGATGTCTTGCTCTGAGCGTTAGACATATTACACACACACACACTTCCTCATTCATACCTGCATTCACTCACATTGTGCTCTCTTCTGATCTCTTTTTTTATATATATGCGTGTGCACACACATTTGGGCAGCTATGACCTCTTTCTGACATTGTGGCAGCCTGTTCTTATCTATGGGTTGTCTGCATGTTGGATGTCCGCAACACAGGGATTACCTGTACCCATGACTGCACACTATACAAAATTGCTTTACGGTATAAAATTTAATTTTATAAATTCCATGCTAAATATTAGTAAGACCTACTTTAGTTCCTACTAGTGACAAATGGTGGGAGATATGCTTTATTGTTCACCCACCAGTTAAACTGGAATCTGGATGACTGAATTATTCTCAGCCACTTTTTGCAAAGCCATATTTCACATCTTTTCCTGTACCCAGTGAGATTCCTATTTATTAATTGATGGTGCTGCTGGTGGTCTTCCCAATTGTCTCCATCTTCCAATACCTGTCTGTAGTTCAAGTCTGAGGTGTCCCAGATTCATCTAGTCAACTCCTGTGGTTGTGTGGTGTGTTTCTTTTTCTTGTGTCGCTTATGCATTTTCCTTTGGGACAGTCTCATTGTCTCCCTATGGGCTTTGTTATTGTCAGAAGAATGCGAAGATAGTTCACTTAATTTGTTGCTTTACCCATTGTTTGCTGAACTTTATTTCCTCCTTAGCCTGCTGAACGTTTTCCTCCTTAGCCTGTTGTGCATCCAAAAAATGTATTTGATTCTACAGGTGGAATACAGCAGCTTGAATCTTAAACATTTCAGCTTTCCCTGATTGCGATGATAAACTTGGTTTTCTTCTGTGTAGTGTATAGTGAATAATTATTTTCCGCAAACATGCTGCTGTCGCCAGTTTTAATACTTTTCTCTCTTGCTACAATTTGTTTGGAGCTGCTCTTTGTGCTAGTATGATTTCATCTTTACAAATATATAGGTATTGGTTACTTTTAGAGCAAGAAATCTGGGCAAAGCCATAAGTAATGGGTGTGGGGGCAAAGACCCCAAAATAGGGACAGCTGTTTAATACTGCTCTTACAAAGTTCATTGTATTTTTGTTTTATTCTTATCTTTTCTACATTGCATGTCAGTTTTGTTTTGTATATTGCCTGATATGTAATTTTTTGCTTGTGTAATGTTGGAGTTTTTCTCCTCTGGTCTCCACTAAAAACGGGCCATATGGCTCAGATAGGCTAACCCAGTTAACAAATGTCAAATAAAACGTGCCTTCACAACTAAGTAATGACACCACCACGCAAACAAATTTAATATCCACAAAGCTTTCAAACAACCTGCCCTTCATCAGTGTAAAATAATTCAAATAATCAGGACTCCTGTATGTAGATATAGTAATCAGTCGTCCTATGTCTAATTGACAACTGTCTGGCAAAGTTTTCATAATGCAGCCATAAGTAAATACTGTAGAAGGCATTGTGTATTTATTAAACTATTAGATTTTAATCTTAAGACTGGTTTAATACTATTCATTCATAGATTAATACTAGGCTAACTGCCTTTGTAGACAGTTTTAAGCCTAGCCAGTTAATCCATGTGAGAATCAAACCCTGCAACTCGTGTCTGTAAGGTAAACACCTTAACCATTATGCCAACCTCCTGCCCTTCAAACTAAGTAAATAATTTCAGCTTAACTTTGAAATCTGTTTATATTCCATAAATTCGGTTTGTGTGAAGATATCTCTACCCCTTGTTGAACAAGTACTCTAAATTTCAAAGTATGATCCGTGTCCATTATCGTATGTTTTAAAAAGCGCATTAGTAGTAACCTCCCTTCTTAATATTGGACAGGTAAGCACATATCTATTCTTCCAACCTTTTATGCCTACTTGAAACAGTATAATCTGTCATCATCTGGACAACTTCCACACCAGGTTATGATTGTTATTAAAACTAACTAACTGGTCCATATTATCGACATTTCCTGAGATCAAGAATCTGGTAGGTGATAAGCTGTGATTTATGTCTAAAAGGAATAGAAATCTGAAAGAACTGCTCTTTTTTTAAAAGAATACACCTAGAACAATTGTGGTTCAGGTAATGACAGGTTGTACTGTGTTCCATGTTATAACTGTCAGTTTTGTGCATATAAAACTATCTGTGACAGGGAAGGAGTATATATTTAGATGTTTTGTTTCTTGCAACTCAGACATAGTTTATTTAGCAACATGCTGTAATGTACTGCATCTTATGTAGGTAAAATGTAATAAAAAGTTGAAAGAAGGGGTATGTGCTCACCTGCCTGATATTAGAAGGGAGGTTACTACTGATGCACTATTTTAAATGTATAACAATGACGGATATGGATCATAGTTTTAAATTTAGGATATTTCAAAAAGTTTGTTTCCTATGGTGGAGATATCATCCTAATGACTGAATTTTTGGAATATAAATAGATTTCAGTGTTAAGCTCTGATTTATTTACCTGGTTTGAATGCAACTGTTACTACTAAACCAGCTTTAAAGTTATTGTATCCATTAGAGTTTGTTTTTGACTGCATTATGAAAACTAGTTGTTGATCAGATAATAGCGTATAACTGATTAGTAGTTTTATATTTAGGAGTCCTGATTTATTTTAATTGCTTTACAAGGGCAGTTTTGCCTTGAAAGCTTTGTGGATATTTAATTTGTTTTTGAGTGATGGTGTCATTCCTTGTTTACTTTTAAATGGATAAAATCCAAAAACAGTCTAGACAGCATGTTAAAACGCACATTATTTGAAGGGCAATAACTTTCATAACCAGGAAGGTTCATAGGTAGGTACTAGGCTGCTGGCCTTAGGGCCTATATAAGCCTAGCCAAAAATGTACCCTGGCTTTCGCCACCCAAGAAAATTATTTTCCTGTGCCCCTGTCGAGCAGACCACAGAGGTGATCTCTGGGGAGAATTTCCTATTTCCCATCCAATCATAAAGATTTTTCTTGAAGAGTGCTAATGAGGAGCTCTGTTTGACATAGGTAGTCTGTTCCAGAGTATGGGAAGTCTCTGGGACAGGAATCTATCCCTCCAGCATGTTTTGTTTATTGTGACAAGGTTTAGGTCCCTAGAGTGTGTAGCTCGGAGGGATTGGGATTTCTTTAAGTGGAGCATGTCCAACAGCTCTGGATTTGACATAGCTTTGTATGTTAGGCAGAGATCGCATCTGAGTAGGTGATATGCGATGGAGTAAAGCTGGAGTTTTTTGAGATGGTCTGCGTAGGGCATCTGTTTGAGGCCAGTAATCCCCTTTGTGAGGTATTTCTGTGGCCTTTCCAGTTGTGGATGTCTTGTGAGGTACATACCAAAAGGGCGTTGTACTCTATAATGGGTCTAATAAATGATGAGTAGAGGGGAACAATGACTTCTTTTTTTTTCTGAATGAGAGACCTTTTGTGATGTGTGCCACGTAGAAGGATTTCCTGACCACTGTGGCAATTTGATTATCAGAGGAGAGACTACCGTCCACCTGTGTCCTAAGGTCTCCTCACATTTTCGGCATTAAGTAGACTACCAGTTTGGTAATTCATGGGTGCAGAGTTTTTACCAAAGGGGATGACGATACACTTTCTGACATTGAGCTTCAGGCCATGGCTTTGACACTAGGCATCTGTCTGAGTGAGGCCGTTTTGTAGTATGTCCACATCGTTAGGAGTTTTGATTATGGCTCCTAGTTTGCAGTCATCTGCAAACGTTTTGTTAGCCAAAGACCTTCTGTGTTAGCCTGTACTTCAGAGAAGTAGATTCCAAACAGGAGAGGACCCAGGACTGAACCCTGTGTTACTCCACTTGTCACTGGTCTGAAGTTGGATCTGGAGTCTGCTACTTTCACAGTGTAGATTCTGTCTGTGAGCCAGTTAGCAACCCATCTTGTGACATAGGGATTTATACCTAGTTTAGTGAGTTAATCTATAATTCCAGAGTGGGGGATGGTGTTGAAAGCCTTGGCGAGATCTTGATAAGCTGTGTGAACCACCTTACCCTCATCTATGGCTTTGATTCCAGAGTGGGGGATGGTGTTGAAAGCCTTGGCGAGATCTTGATAAGCTGTGTGAACCAACTTACCCTCATCTATGACTTTGGTGACTGCTTCAAAGAAGTCAATCGGGTGTAGGGGACATGATCTGCCTTTTACAAATCCGAACTGGGTAGGGTCCAGAGTTTGGAGATTACCAGTGTCTTTATTTATGAGTTCCATGATGATATGTTCCATGGCCTTGCAGACCAGGCTCGTCAGGCTAATGGGGCGGTAGTTCCCGGGGTCCGTTGTGGCTCCCCCTTTGTGGAGTGGGATAACTGTCGCGGTGCGCCATTCAGTAGGCACAAAGCCTGAGGTGAGGCTATGATTGAACATGGTATTTAGGTAGGGTGCCAGTTCATTCTGTCGTTTGTGTAGAATGCAGCCTGGGATATTGTTTGGTCCCATGGATGCTGTGTTCTTGGTTTTGGGGAGTGTTTTTTTTTTTTTTTTTTTTTACTTGTGCAGCCGTGATTACAGGAACTTTGCATTCTTCCGGTGTAGATATGGGCCCTCTAGGGGGTGAGGGGGATAAAGTACTGAACCTATTTGCCAGGATGTTAATATCAGTTGGTTCTGTATATTTAGTACCATTGTGCTGTAACTCAGAGCAGATCTGAGTGTTGCCATTGAGATTCTTGACATGGCTATAGAGTGCTTTGTGGTTATCTTTAGAGTCAGTGGCAATCTTGTTTTCGTAACTAGCTTTGGAGGATTTTGTGGGATCTCAGCTTCTTACTGGGGTTGACCAGGGAGTTCCTCCAGTGATGGGAATTTTTTTTGTTTTTTTGCAACAGTTTCTTTCTTCTGTTGTAGAGTTTGTTTATGGCAGAGGACCACCAGATTGGCTTCCTGTTTTTGGAGGATAGCGTCTTGGTTCTTAGGGATAGCATGATCCATGCACTTGTGTAAGTGCTTATAAAGTGCATTTGTGTAGGATTCAGCAGTCGTACCTCTATTGTCTGTCTGCATGGGTGTCATGGAGTTTGCCACTTTTGTCTTAAGAAGTGTGAAGTTGGCTTTGGAGAAGTTTTTTACAGTGGTTTCCCTAATTGGGGGTGGGGGCAGGATGTGGATTTCTAGGGTGATTAGCTTGTGGTCGGATCTGACCAATGAGGAATTGACCTCTGGTGTGGAACACCGGTTGCCCATGTTGGTATTGACCAAGTCTAGGATATTGCTGCCCCTGGTGGGGGTGTGAATAAGTTGATCCAAGGCGTTGGAATTTATGAATGCCAGAAAACGTTGAGCAAAAGAGTTGGTACATGAGTAGTTTTCCCAGTTAATTGTGGGGTAGTTGAAATTGCCCATTATTAGGGTGTTGGGTTGTACCCTAATACTTTCCAGTGTATCAAGAAATGAGGAGTGGGAATCCTGGGGCATGGTGGGGGGTCTGTAGCAAGCTACAATTTGGATTGCGGTCTTGCCCAGAGTTAGTTGCACTTGGATAATCTCGGATGCATTATGCTGTGCAGCTAGCCTGGAGGTGTGGATATCCTTAATGAATATGGACACGCCTCCACCTTTAGTGCTTCGTTCCGGGTTAGGTGGCCGAAAGGTGTGGTATGAATTATAGCCTGGTAATGCAGGGGTGCTCTCTGGAGCTTTGAACCAGGTCTCTGTCACTGCACAGATGTCTATGTTCTCCATTTTAAGGAGTGCCTCGAGTGAGTGCATTTTGATGTTTAGACTTCTAGCATTGAATAGCATTACCCTCAGATTTTGCTTGCTTGTACCTGTCACGGTCGTGAATTTATCATTTGAACCTTGCCTAAAAAAGGCACTATAGGGGTGGCAAGAGCCTTGGCCAGTATCCAGAATCCCAAGAGTGACAGGTGCAGGCCATCTCTGGCAAAGCATCATGGTCTGTTGATCATGTCGTCCCAGGCAGACAAATACTGTATCCCTTTAGAATGACACCAGAAGCTTAGCCAATTGTTGAAGTCAATCATTTTGTCCTTGTACTGTGGTATTATTCTGGGTGATGGCAGGATGCTACTCAGGGCTAGGGTAATACCTGCCTGGGCTACAAGATCGGAGAGCTCCTCCATGTTTCTTTTCATGTAGTCCAGGGAGGTGCGTCTCAGGTCATGCACACCAACATGGACAATGACTGTGTCAAATTTGTACTTGTTGTGGAGTGACCTGAGTGCATACGTTATGTGGTGGATCCTGGCAACTGACAGTAACTTTCTCCTTGTTTAGCCTGGTGATGGAACATCAGTGTGACTGACTATAGAGTCACCTATGACTAGAGTGTTGGGTACGTTATGCCTTATGGGCTGTGGTTGAGTGGCACACTTGAGTTTGTGGGTTGTGTGTCATTTGGGTTGTGTTGGGGAGTGGAGTTTGCTTGCATTTCTGCTTTGGAGGTCCCCGATGCTTGGGCAGGTTTTTGAGAGCCTCCGTGAATGTAGGTGTGTGTTTTGTATTTCTGTGTGTGTGTTTTGGTGGTGTAGGTTTTGAGGGACAGTGTGATGAGTGTGGTGTAGTGCAAGTGTTTAGCTTCTCCTCTTGACTGTCTAGTCAAGTCTTGGGTGAAGAGAGCTTTGCTTCCAGTTTGGCTATATAAGTGCATCTCTCACAGGTTTTAGTGTTGGGTGGTAGGAGGAGAGGGTTGTCTGTGTACATGAGGCAATTGCTGCATTGCCCCAAGATGCCCAGATTCATCAGGTAGACAGGAGAAATCACCGGGAGCTGACCCTTTAGACATGCCTGGATAGGTGCTTATTTATTAAGTATTAAAAACTGCTTTCCTCTAGACAAGTGAGGAAAGTTGAGTGCTGTAGTAATTTGCAGCTTATTTAGTGCTTACAATGAGTTTTGAACAAGTGCTGAGTTCAAAGAAACAGATTTGAGTGCTGAAACTAGAAAACTGGCTAGTTCTAAGAAACAAAATTAAGCTAGAAGTCTTTCCTCCAACACACAGGCTTGGGAGCTCAGAAGCCTGCAAACAGTCTAGACCACTTACAGGAAAGGCAGGAAACAAGAAGGAATAATTAAAGTATTTTAACATGGATTTTTTTTCCCCAAAAGGGAGCTTGATGCCCAGCAGTGGAACAACTTGAGCTGATTGTCAATCCTTGAAAGCCCCCAGAGGAGTGTTCTCTTCAGCAGCAGGAAAGCTCTAAAGGGCTTGGTGTTCAGACCTGTTTTTTAAAGCAGGTCAACCCAAGCTGCCTAACAGATTTTGTGTGCGTGTAAGGTGCCCTGAAGCTTTGGAAGTTGGCAGTTTGTTGTATCCTTGGCAGGATGTAACCCATATAGCACTACAGCAGCAGTGGTCATTCAAATATCTACTGTTATGGTAAGTTTATTTATGCAGTTTTACCTTCATTGTTGTTCATGGACTGCTCCAAGGTTATATAACAGTAGAGAAGAGTGATGTTCACTGTTAGCAAACGTTGCTTTGGCAGCTTTCTTTCCATCTGCTGGCATCCAATAAACTGATGGGCTTGCAATTAAACTTAGTAAGGCCTTAATATGTGTAGGCAATTCAGATTGTATAGCTCTGCTTAGAAGAATCATTTCCTTACTCTTAACTTTTTGCTCCCTCCAGCATTTTTGACAGAGTATTCTGTAGGGAATTTCTAAAAGCTAAAAACCTGCTGCCCCCACACTAAAAAATGACCCAGTTAGTTCCATCCCATCAGACCTCCAACATTTGCTAACTGCTGGAGGAAATATTCTCTGAAGTTTGCATGATGTATAAAAATACATATTGGAGTTTGCATACTTGGGGGGGGGGGGGTTGTGGCTGTCCTCTCATTTGTTCTTTGTCAGTTGATTTTCCAGAATGTTTCCAATTATTGGAGCAGCTGTGACTGTTCAGCACCTCTCCACCCCCTTCCTCACTTAAAGGAAGACTTGCCTCTTTCTCCAGTCATTGGGAGCAAATCACCTAAGAAAATGGGTACTCCAAGAAAGATAAGCACATGGTTCTACTCCCGCTTCCATTCTAGATCTTGCATCATCAACCCCCTTATTCCCATTTTCTACATGAGGTTGTGATGTCATGTTAACTGTCTCCATATCTCTCGATTTTCAATGCAACACTCTTGCCGCCTTTGACACTCATGCTGGACTGTCACAGATCTGCTCTCACACAGTCCTTCCGTCTCTTTGCTGGATACCCTCATTTCCTCTCCTCTCCTCTTATCTTCTTCCTGTCTGTCCCAAATCTTCACCAGATTGTCTTGCTTCTGCCTTTCTACACATGTGCCCGAATCAGTGTAATCTATTCATATCTTTTCTGCAATTAGAGCTACCCTGGCTTCTGCTCTTCTTTGTCTGTCCCACAGTGTGCATCCTGCCACCCTTCTCAGGCACTTCATTTCCATCACCTGTAGCTTTCTTCTCTGCTCTGCCTTTACTGCCCAGGTTTCTATACCATACAGTAAGAAGGGACACACCACTGTTTTATACACCTTACTTTTCAGCTTCTTTGGCATTTTACTGTCATACACTGCACCTGACGCACTGTGCCAGTTGGCTGTAGCCCTCGTAATTCTAGCTTTGACTTCTTCATTCAGACTTGTCTTCTCCTAAACCACCCCTCCCAGATAGTTGATCTCCTAAACCACCCCTCCCAGATAGTTGAAGCTGTTAACCTCTTCCACTTTCCTTCTATCTCAATTCTCAGCTGAATCTGATTTCCTCAATTTGCTGCCATTACTACGGTCTTATTGCTTAGCTTCATGCCATGTGCCTTCAGTTTTGCATTCCATTTCCCTATCCTTTGCTGAAGTTCTTACTCTGTTGGCCTGTAATGCCATATTATCTGCATACAGCAACTTTGCTGGTCTGCTCCTCTGACCTGTTTGCTAATGTAGTCCATCACCAGTATGAACAGCAGTGGGCTCAAAACTGAACCCTGGTGCACACCCACTCCAGCTGGTAGTCCCACTGAGAGACTGAACATGTACAGGAGTTATTGGGTCCTTGTACATAGCAAGTACTAGTTCTACCAATGTTTTTGGGATTTCAAACAACTGTAGTACTGCCCAAATAGTCTTTCTTGGGACCTTGTCCTATGCTTTCCTCATGTCTATTTTCTCAACTGTCTCATTGCAAACATCAGGAAAGTTATGCTGCATTCTGAATCTGAACTGCTAATCTCCTGTCTTGCTTTCTATTACTCTGTGTATCTTTTTATTTCTCATCCTGTTCAGAACTTTCATACAGTGTGTCAAGAGTCTGATGCATCTGTACTGCTCATGGTTGTGGATGTCCCTTTGTTCATGTACACTGCACAATTCTGCTTATTCTCCAGTCATCTGGGATGTGCCTTTCTCTCCACACTGAGAACCTTCAGGAGCCATTTTCCCCCTAGCTTCTCCAGCATCTTTATCATATCTGATGTGATTATCTCTGAGCCTGCTGCTTTCCCTGATTTTATTTTCCTTGGCACTGTTCTTACTACTACTTTGGTGGGCTGCTCCTCTTTCTCCTCGTAGGCTGTGTCTGGGGCAGTACAGTTTCTGTGGGGTTTTCTTCATTCAGAAGTTGCTGAAAGTGCTGATTATCTTCGTGTTTCACTGTTGCAGTCCTCACATATGGGTTATCCGGCTCCCGGTAGCCTTCAGTCGGCCTGAAATACCAGAGTCCTTGGTATATGACGTCTGCTGCTGCTGCCGGTTGTGAAACTGATGTCAGTACGCCAGGTATAAAGGGAGGCAGCCAATGCCATTTCCCCAGTCTTTCTTGCAGCGGAGCCCGAAACAGATGCAATTAGCACTAGTGCTGGGCTGCCGTTTACCTTTGTTTCACTTTCTGACTACCAAGTTGAAGATTCCTTCAGACAAGTACCCCGTTGGGGATCCTCTTTTCTTGCTTTAACGGATGTCCGATAAAGTTAATAACGGTCTTGCCTGTGGAAAACGGATTTTGCACCGTGATTTCCATTCCTATTTAACTTGTTTGGGCCTTGAACACGACATCCCTAACTGCGATCTCTGTGCTTCCTTTAACCTGCGTACCATAAGCTGTAGAGCTAAGATTTTGTATAAGCATTTCGGAGTCTGGCTTAAGTTTGTCGGTATGACGTCTTCTGGTCTCCCGACTTTGGATATACCTAGGAAATACAAGGACTGCGACAGGCCTATGGTTAAATCCACTGACGACACACTGGTGAAATTGGTCGTCAGCACAGCGGTGGTTAGTGAGGTGCTTTCGCAGCCCCTGCAGTCCGCAGATTTTCAGCCACAAGCATCTGCCGAGAACTTTACGGAGTCCTCCATGCCACAGGCTATTTAGTCTTCAGACCCTCCGCCTGTCACCGCCTCAGATGGGTCCTGAGCTGCTTTGCAGGCATTTGCTTCTGACACCGCCTGTTTTCGACATGAGACCAGAACCAGAACGACTACCTTCATTCAAACTTATGCAGTTGCTAGGCCTCCCGAGTCCATCTGGATTGCTAGTAAACCTTCCATCTGCAAACCTACTCGCAAGCAGGCGTCAGCCTCCCCTCCTGTACCTCAGTCGCAGTTGGTAAAGATGGCTAGTGATCATCTTTCAATGATTAGGGGCGCTCACCCCCCCCCCCCTTCAAGGAGAGCTAGGGAATTCTCTCTGTTGTTTTGTCTGTCTCAGATTCTGAAATTTCCAGTATGTCTGCTGGTGAAGAAGGAAATTCCCCACTTTTTTCTGGCTTTGAGGATTCTCATGCTGAGGACTGTATCCCTTCTGCCTCCCCTCCAGAAGATTTTTCCTCTGGAGATGCTTTGAATACTTTGGAGAGCATTTTAAATGGGAATGTCAGGATTTTCCACAGGAATTCAGGGAATTTCTAGATTTGCCACGGCATAAGCCTCTGGCTATACCTCCAGTTTTGGAAGTTGTGGATGATGTTTTCTGGAAAATTCTTTAACTCCTAATTCTGTTCCTCCTGCCCCCAGAAAACCAGATGGGTATTACAGGGTTCCTGAATCTCATCAATTATTTTTTAAAAACCCTACTGCTGATCCAGAAATTATTTCTCAAGGCCCCAAGGGTGTTAAGGCTACTATTGCTAAAAACCCTGTGCCTGCTGATAAAATCTAAGGCCTTGGACAAGTGGGGTAAAAAAAATTCTATACCTCTGCAACTCTTGCCATTAGATCCATGAATTGTATTTTTCACATACTTAAGTATCAGCAGCATACTTTGGAGGCTATTAAGGCTAAACTTGGAGATATTCCTTCTATGACGGAGAACAAAGATTTACGAGACTTACTGAATTCTGCCACTTTAGTTAATAAGCATTCACTTAATTGTGGATGTTATGTGATCCTATCTCGCCTACATTCTGACTGATGGGCTCGGAGCCGATCCCTCGGCTCCGACTCGGCACGCTTATGCTATAGAGCGAGGCCTCTAATTGGCTGAGCTATCTTTATCCCAGGATGCACCACCACTAATCCCCCAGATCTCGTTTGCCGCTTGCAGAGCTTTGACGTGGTCTCAACATTGGCTGGGCTAAGTACTATATTAATAGTCTCTTTTCCTGTCAGTAGTTCTCTCTTTTCAACCCAAAAGCTGTTTTAACAGCTATTTTTTGTGTACGAGTGTGTCTCTTGTTGATTTATTGAAATTTGCTTTATTTTTCCTGTCAGAGAAGGTTCCGTTTCAGTTAGAGGGGCCTTCCCCTGTACTAACTACTTTTGTGGTTGTGTGTGGGTCAAGTACCCGTTTGAGTTAGAGGGTCTTGACCCTCCTTGTTTCTGTGTAAAAAAAAAAAAAAAAAAAGAAAAAGTTTTCTTTAGTTTATAATATTCTGTGTACGAGCATACTTATTTGTACCTGTGTCCTAAAAACTGTTTAAAGTTTACTGTTGTGTTCTGTTTTTGTCTGCACAACTATGTCTAAGGAACATAAACCCTCCGGGTTTAAAAAGTGCATGAGGTGTGGGTTTAAAATGTCCATTACGGACGACCACTCCTCGTGCGTCTATTGTCTTGGCGCCAAACATCTCCAGGAATCATGCAGTGTATGCCATGCGTTTTCCTCCCGAGTCCTCCAGGAGAGGAAAAACAAATTAATCCTTAAAGGATTAATCAAGCCTTCTTTCGAGGAGGCTTTATCTTCCTCTCAGTCTCCTTCTAAGAAGAGGAAAGCGCCGGCTCCGACCAGTCAGTCGGAACCGACGGCTAAAAAAGGTAAGCAGACTTCTCCATCGGCTCCACAGACTTCGGAGCCGAGGTCGGAACGGTCTGCCTCGATGCCTCCTACCTCGACCCCTCGGGTTTCGGAGCCGAGGTCTGGAGCATCGAGAGGCGGGTCACCCTCATCGGCTCCACTGATATTGGAGCCGATAAGGGTCATCGGCTCGGACACTTCCCCCTCGGAGCCGAAGTCCTTATCGGCGCCGAGGGAAATTTCTTTGAAAGTTTCCTCGGAGCCGATAATTGTGGAGTCCTTTTGGAGCCGGTCCCCAAGCCCTTCGGAGCCGATGGAGAAATCGGTTCGGGCCCGATCGGTATCCTCGAGATCTTCCAGGATGTCTGATTCGGACATTGACAGGGTACTCCTTCGACTTTTCCAGTCTCCGGTGTTCCAAAAGATGGTTTCGGCTCCAGCCCATTTGGCTTCGGAGCCGATGGTCCACTCCCTTACAGTACTTCCTCCTCCAACAGCTTCGGCACCGTTGGAGCAGGTGTTGGTGGAACCAGTGGAGGTGTTAGGGTCAGGCCCGACCCTTGCTCCGACTCCGGCTCCAGGGTCGGAGTTCAGTGCACGGACTTCTTCCTTCGGCCCTGGGGGGGAGGCTTCGGGATTGATACCTTCGGTCCCAAGTCTCCCTCTTGGTGCGTCGGCGGCGGGAGTACCGTCCACTGTCGTGGCCACGGAGGGGGGACTTTCCCAGGATTCTGGTGGTCCCGCCTTCAGGGCTATGAGGAGTGCTCTAGCCAAATCTTCTTTGGCTACCTCCACAGTTTCCCCAGCTCCTTCCCTACATTTGGAGACTGGGTCGTTGGCAGTTCCCCTGTCAGCAGACAGCGGAGCCCCTGGGCCTCAGGTTACCCCCGCTGGGGTTTCTCCCCCTCCTGGAGGTCCTTCTGAAGCCTCTTCGGAAGAACCTCCCAGGAAGAAAACGTGCAAGAGGAAGCACGTTGACTCCCCTGACGAGTCTTTGACATCTGACACCGATCTTGATGATGCAGAGGGGTCCCCCAAGTCGTCCTTGGATGATGTCTCCTTTGCAGACATCCTAGAAGCCCTAAAACAATGAGGCGGCTGGCAGTCCAAACCTCCCTCTGCTGATGAGTCGGTGTTCCTGAAGGCCTTCGGGGCTCAGCCCTCCGCCTCCTGGGTGTCTCCGCCCTTGACGAGCTCTTGGATTTGATCTGTCGAAGGGCGTGGGAACACCCGGACTCTGTGGAACCGGTGCCCGCTCGTCCAAACAAATTTCTTTCAGCACCCCCAGATAGAGAGTTCCTCACGAAAGGTGTGGCTGTGGATGCTATGGTGGTGGCATCTGCTACACAGCAGGATGTAGTAGAGGCTTCTACGTCCGTCCATCCTCCTAATAAGGAGTCTAGGAGCATGGATCGGTACGGCAAGCGCACCCTTAGTTCAGAGGCCTTTACTTTGAGGTCTCTGAACTACCTAATGCACTTTACGAGATTCCAGAGGGATCTGATTAAGGAACTGTCCGATACCCTCTTAGGTAACCTGCCTGAGGAGCTGGCCCAGACGGTTGGATCTCAGCTGGCTACAATGTCATCCATTTCGAACTCGTCCATGAGGCCCATCTCGTATGCGGCCGAGGGGGCGAGTAGAGCGGCGGGTACAGGCATTGCTCTACGGAGACAAGCCTGGCTTCGCCTGTGTCATTTCGGGGAGGCCTTCAAGTCTTCATTCGCCGACGCCCCCTTTGATGGGTCCTCTCTGTTTGGGCCCAAGGTGAAAGACACACTTACCCGCTGTGAACAGGAGGGTAAGACTCTGACTGCCGTAGGGGCACGATTTTCCACTCCCTTTCGGCCTTATCCCAAGGCTAAAAGAGGAGGGAAGATGTGGTTCCGGAGATCGCAGAAGTCGTACCCCTCTAAGCAGGAAGGTTCCCCCTCCAGAGACAGAGGGGGGGAAATTCATCAGGAAGACGCCGTCCCAGAGGCGGCAGAGGCCCCCGCAACACTGGAGACCGCGAGCCTTTCGTGGCTCCTCAACCTTTCATAGTCCCTGAGGGATTGCCCGGCTGTGCTGCTCCGGAGCTAGTCGGGGGTCGTTTTTCAAAGCACCTAAAGGCCTGGGAAGGGATCACTCAGGACCGATGGGTGCTTCGAATTATCGCCGGAGGTTACTCCATCCCATTCTGTTGTCCCCCCCCTCAGTCCAAAAGAATCCCGGACCCGCCACCCAGTCAACGGGATACCGCAGCCATAGAAATTTCAAAACTGCTGCAAAAAGGAGCCATCCAGCCGGTCCCCGCAGACCAGATCGGATTAGGGACTTACTCAAGATTCTTTTTAGTGCCAAAAAAGACCGGGGACTTGAGGCCCATTTTGGACCTAAGCAACCTAAGCCGTTCAGTCAAGAAGTCCAAGTTCCGAATGGTCACTTTACAAAACATTCTCCCGTTGTTGGAGAAAGGTGTTTGGATGTGCTCCATAGACCTCAAGGACGCGTATTACCATATCAAAATACATCAAACGTCCAGGAGACACTTGCGCTTCAGCCTAGGAAGCAGTCATTTTCAGTTTTGTGCGCTGCCCTTTGGTCTCACCACAGCCCCAGGGTGTTCACCAAATGCTTGGCAGTAGTGACTGCTCACTTGAGGATTCTAGGATTCCAGGTGTTTCCGTACCTAGACGACTGGCTTCTAACTGCCACCTCCAAGCATCTACTTATACGGAGCCTGCAAGCCACAACATCACTGGGCAATTCCCTCGAATCACCTTCAATTGGCCAAAGTCTGTGTTACGGCCATCTCAAAGAATAAAATTCATAGGGGCAGAGATAGATTCAAACCAGATGCGAGTCTATCTACCTGCAGACAGAATTCAGATCATACAAAATCAGGTTCGAGCCTTACTCCCCAGGTCCAAAGCCCCAGCCAGAATGGTCCTGCAACTATTGGGATCGACGTCTGCCACAGTTCTGCTAGTTCCCTTGGCAAGGTTACACATGAGAATCCTCCAGTGGCTTCTTTCAACTCAGTGGTCCTTTCAGGAACTCCCTCTCAATCATCTAATATGGATCACAGAATCTTGCAGACGGGACCTTCGCTGGTGGCTAGTGTCTTCCAATTTGGATCAGGGACGACCCTTTGTTCTTCCTCCTCCGGCGGCCACTTTGACCACGGACGCCTCCCAGACGGCGTGGGGGGGGCATTCCCTGGGCAGGTCAGTCCAGGGCAAATGGCATCCGGAAGAGACCTCTCTCCACATCAACATCCTAGAAATGAGAGCAGTACTTCTGTCCCTTCAAGCCCTTCACTGTTACCTCCCTCAGGGCGTAATTGCTGTTCACTCGGACAACATGTCAGTTGTCTGGTACCTGAACAAGCAGGGAGGGACCAGATCCTCTCCTCTTTGCAGAGAAGCGATGAGGGTCTGGGAATGGGCAATCTCAACCAAACGCTTCCTAGTGGCTACTCACATACCGGGCAAATCCAATGTCATAGCCGACAGGTTGAGCAGAACCATCCTCTCTCCTCACGAATGGTCTCTGAACATGACTATTACAAGACAGATTTTCAGCGAATGGGGAGTTCCGTGCTGCGACCTCTTCGTGACTCCTCTGAATGCGAAGTGCAAAGATTTTTTCTCCCTAACCCCGGCTCCGGGGAAGAGCCCTATGGACGCGTTAGTCCATCCTTGGCCCACCGGCCTGCTTTATGCCTTCCCTCCAGTTCCTCTCCTACCCAGGGTAATTCAGAAGGCTTCTCTCTTAGGGAGCAAGATGATCTTAATTGCTCCTTACTGGCCTCGTCAAGTCTGGTTTCCCTATCTTCGGAAACATGCTCTGGAAGGTCCATGGTTCCTGGACCAGGTCCCAGACCTACTGATTCATCAATCGGGATTACTACACCAATCCCTACACACTTTAAAATTGACGGCCTGGCTCCTCCTCTTCCGACCATAGTTAGGAGACATGCACTAGACCCAGATGTAGTGCACATATTGTCTTCAGCCCACAAGTCTGCTACGAAGAAACTGTATTCTAGCAAATGGAAAAGGTTTGCTATCTGGGCTCAACTCCGGGGCCTGGACCCCATTTCTACTCCCATGGCAGAAGTACTCAAGTTCCTGACCTCTCTTTTTAACCAAGGCTCTTCTGTTTCTACCATCAAAGTACAATTGGCAGCGATTTCTAATTTTCATGAATCCATATACCCACCCTTAATGAGCAACAGGTTGTGTAAGACCTTCTTGAAAGGTGCTGCTCTATTAAGACCTCCGGTTTCTCATCCTGCACCTCCATGGGATCTCGATATAGTATTACGTGCCTTGACTTCTTCCCCCTTTGAACCGGCAGCTACCTGTGATTTAAAGTTTCTATCATGGAAGACAGCTTTTCTAGTGGCAATTACTTCAGCCAGAAGGGTTTCAGAACTTCAAGCTTTGTTAGTGAAACCCCCGTACTTGTTTTTTCATACAGACAGGGTTTCCCTCAGACCAAATCCTTTTGTTCCTAAAGTCTGTTCTACTTTATGCTTGCAACAGTCATTAGAGCTCCCAGTTTTTTTCCCAAAATACTCCAATAAAGCGGAATTTATTTTCCACACACTAGATGTCCACAGGCAGTTACGTTTTTATTTGGATAGGACCAAACAATCAAGGAAGACAGATCAGTTGTTTGTGTCCTTTGCAGAAAACAAATTGGGCAACGCGGTCACAAAGGTCACTATTGCCAAATGGATCAGGGACTGTATTACTCAAGCTTATGTTTATTCTAACAAGGAGCTTTCCACCTCTGTCAAGGCTCATTCTACAAGGGCTATGGCTACTTGGTAGCATTTCATTCTAAGCTTGCTATTAGTGACATTTGTGCTGCGGCTACATGGTCTTCCCCGCATACCTTCATTTCTCACTGCAAATTAGATGTGGCATCTAGAGGACGAGCTTCATTTGGTTCCACAGTGCTCAGGAGTGTTTTCCAATGAGCCACCCGGGATTTAGGTGCTAGGGACGCTGTCCCATCAGTCAGAATGTAGGCGAGATAGGATCACATAACATCTTTTAGTTATGTACTCACCATAACTTCAGATGTTTGGGATCCATCTCCTACATTCTAATAACCCACCCTCCTTCCCCTTTCCTTGGAGATCAGAGGATATCAGAAGGTCCGAATCCTGTTGTTTCTTCTTGAAACATCTAACAATGTTATATAATCAAGCTGTGCATGTGTGCATGAATGCGGACAAACAAGATCTGGGGGATTAGTGGTGGTGCATCCTGGGATAAAGATAGCTCAGCCAATTAGAGGCCTCGCTCTATAGCATAAGCGTGCCGAGTCGGAGCCGAGGGATCGGCTCCGAGCCCATCAGTCAGAATGTAGGCGAGATGGATCCCAAACATCTGAAGTTATGGTGAGTACATAACTAGAAGTTTTGACACTTTGGAGGCTTCCTGCAGAGCAGCAGCCACTTGTTCCGTAATTAGAAGGCATGCTTGGTTCAGGGAGCAGCCTCTTTCTGAACCAGTTAAATCTAAATTGCTGGATGTTCCTTTACACAAGGATACTCTTTTTTTGGTAATAAGGCTGAGGAGGTACTAAAGAAGTTGGAGGATAAGGCAAAATCTATGTAAGCTGTAAAAGATTTCCTTCAGGTTCAGCCTCCTCTGTTTAGTAGGCATTATCCTTCCAAGAATTGGTCTTTCCCTGATCCTGGCAAGCAGGGTTGCTTTAGGCCTAGGGGTTTCAGATCTTCCAGAGGGCAGGCGTCTGCCCCTCATAGGGCTGAACAGTGGTGGTGTTCTGCTAAATCGGGGAGTTCTAAGCCAGCTTCCCAAAGCAAACATTCTCAATGACTCCGGCCTTCTTGTCCTTACCTCTGCGGACCCTGGGTTTTCTTTGGGGGGAAGGTTAGCCAGGTTCGCAGATGTATGGTCTACCAACACAGACGACAAATGGGTGTTTAGTATAGTAAACCAAGGTTACAAGTTTTACTTTCATACCTTCCTTCCCTGTTTTACAAGGATACCCATAACTCTCAGAGCAGAGGTACAAACTCAGATTTCTTCTCTACTGACTATGGGGGCGGTAGAGCCAGTTCCTGCAAATCATACAGGCCTAGGTTTTTATTAAAGGCTTTTTTCTGGTACCCAAGAAAGGGGGCACCTGCCACCCTATTCTGGATCTGTCCATTCTAAACACTTTTTTGGTGATTCTCAAATTCAAGATGCTCACCCTTCAACAATTACTACCAATGCTGGGCAAGGATTCATGGCTAGTAGCTTTGGATCTCAAGGAGGCTTATCTGCACATCCTCATAAGGGAAAGTTGCAGGCAGATGTTCTTAGTGTTTCACTGTTGTAGTCATCACATTTGGGTTATCTGCTTGCAGTAGCCCTCAGTCGGCCTGATTATCACAGTCTTGGGTCCTGCGTCGGTTGCTGTCTCGTCCTTCCATGATGTCAGGTAGTCAGGGGTATAAAGCTTGCAGCTGACGCCATTATGTCAGTCTTTCTTGCTGTGCAGTGCCCGAAGCAGAAGCAGTTCACAAGTGCCGGTCGGCAGACTTCTGAAATTTTCGTTTTTGAGTTTCAGAACCGAAGTCTTAAATTTAAAGCTAAGTACCCCATTGGGGAACCTTTTCTTGCTCTAAACCGATGTCTGTAAAAGTCACTAATTGTATTTCTTGTGAAAAGCAAATACCTCATAAAGATTTTCATTCGTACTGTATTCCTTGCCTAGGCCCTGACCACGACGTACCTCGCTGTCTGTTTTGTTTCTTATTTAAACAACGAACTATTCGTCGTCGGTATATTTAAGCTTCTAAATATTTTGGTACTCTGTTCAGTTACCCAGATATAGACTTCAGTAAGCCACCCGACTACTGACATTCCAAAAAACGCAAAGATAAAGACAGAGGCTGCCTAGGTTCAAAGCTGCCGACTACGCTTCTCTTAAGCTAGTCGCCGGTACTCAGAGGCTCTTTTGCAGCCCCTGATATTCGCTACTTCAGATTCGCAGGCCTCTACTGAGACCCATTCGGAGTCCGGTATGCTGCGAGATGCTTCAACTGTGGAACCTGCGGATGTCTCTACCTTGGATGGGCCCGGAGCCTCTTTGCAGACACTGGCTTCTGAGGGTGTATTCAGGCCTACTGACTTGCATATTAAACCGACACCGTCTTCTTCAAGGCCTAAAACTCGATCCATGCCTCGAAAACCGATCCCCAGACCGCATGGTCAGGCCTCTATGCCTAAAAAACAAATGATAAGAATGGCTGAAGACCTTATTACTTTAATCAGGGAAAGCCAGCCTCCCCCCTCTGAGACCTAGGACTGAATTTGCTTATGATTCTTCTGATCAGGGTTCTGAAATTTCTGTTTCCTCTGACTAGGATTTACCCTTATCTACCTATGAGGATTCTGATGCAGAGGACTCTGTTCCCTCTGCTTCCCCTCCATAGGATTTCTCTTTTGGTGAAACCTTGCATACTCTTAGGGAGCATTTTCACTAGGAAAGCCAGGATTACACTGATTCTAAAAAGAGGCTTAGGGATTTCTTACTCCTGCCCCAACACAGGCCTTTAGTTATCCCCCCTGTACTGGACATTGTTGATGATGCCTTTTCGGAATCTAGGTTGGCCCCTGACTCCTTACCTCCTGCTCCCAGAAAACCAGATGGATATTACAGGGTTCCTGACTCTCAAATTCCTCTTTAAAAATCCTACTGTGGATCCTGAGACCATTTCACAGGGACCCAAGGGCATTAAGGCTACTACTGCCAAAAATCCTACCCCTTCTGATAGAGATTCCAGGGCGCTGGATAGATGGGGTAAGAAGGTATACACTTCTGCAACCTTGGCCATTAAGGACTTAGTGTCAGTTTCATATGTTAAAGTATCAGCAGCATATTATTGGATTGCTTAAACAGAAAATTATGTTGATTCCTGACTTTGCTGAAAGTAAGGATTTATAGGATTTAATGCATTCTGCTGAACAAGTTGGAAAACATACTTTGCAATGTGGTTTTGATTCACTAGAGGCATCTTGCAGGGCTGCTGTCATTGGGTCTGTACTTAGAAGGCATGCTTGGCTTAAGGAGTAATCTTTGCCAGAGCATGTTAAAGCTAAATTGCTGGATGCTCCCTTAAACCAGGACCACCTGTTTGGCAACAAAGCAGTAGTAGTACTTAAGCTGGAGGAAAAAGCTAAATCTGTGCAAACTGTTAGATTTCCTGCAAGTACAGCCTCCAAGTGTTAGTAGGCATTGGCTGTCTAAGAATTGGTCCTTTCCTGCCTCTTCCAGGCCTCCTCAGTCCAAACCCAGAACCAGCAGAACACCCAGGCTTAAGTCCCAAGATATGCACAGGACTAAGTAGTGGGGGGCTCCCACTTGCAAAGCAGGGAGTAGTAAGACCTCCCCCCATGGTAAACTGTCTCAATGACTTAACTTTAAAACTTCCAAGCCCTTCTCAACTGACTGCCCTTTTAGGGGGAAAGATTGGTCTGCAGGCAAAAAACTGGGAACTTATTACCCAGGACAAATGGGTTTTAAATATAGTTTCCCAAGGATACAGATTCCACTTCCACACTTCATCAACCCCAAATGGTTGGCCAGCTCTACCCCCAAATCAGTGGGCAGAGGCTCAAAAGCAAGTTCTCTCTCTCAAGTAAGGGGTTTTCAAACTGTCCCAGAAGAGGAAAGGGGACAAGGTTTCTACTCAACTTATCGTGGTGCCCAGAAGAGACTACAGCTGGCATCCTGTCCTGGATTTCTCTATCCTAAACACTTTTTTCATGATCCCAAAATTCAAGATGCTAACTCTTCACCAGTTGCTTCCTATGCTAGGCAAGGATGCCTGGTTGGCAGCACTGGATTTAAAGGAAGCCTACCTGCACATCCCAATCAGGGAATCTTGCAGAAGATACCTACGCTTCAAAGCAGGCTACATGCACTATCAGTTCTCTGCACTGCCCTTTGGCTTATCTACTGTGCCCAGGGTATTCACAAAGTGCCTAGGTCCAGTCATTGCATTTTGCAGGCAGAGAAATATTCAAATATATCCATACCTGGACGATTGTCTAATTCAGGCAGAAAGCCAGGACATACTTTTGAATTATCTGGCATTTGTGCAAAAGGTGCAAACTTCTCTGGGATACATCATAAATGAAAAGAAATCGCGTCTTGTACCCTGCCAACAAATTGCATTATTGGGAGCAAGCTTGAGCATAACTTCCCAGATGGCTTTCCTCATGCCATAGAAACAAGTTAATTTGACAGCTTACTTCAAACTAATGGCCACAAAGACCCCGCTATCTGCAAGACAAATACTGCAAGCTTTGGGGTTCATGACCTCCTGCATTCTCCTAATTCCATATGGAAGACTGCATATGCGGAAACTACGATAGTATCTAAAAAGCCTATGGTGTCAACATTCTCCGGATCTAGAAGCAATGATTCCTGTCATACCTCGCCTACAGTTAGAGTTCCTTTGGTGGGCAGAGGCCTGCCACCAAAACAAGGGACTGCCATTCACCCTACCCCCTCCCACCCAAACCCTAAGAGACGCATCAGACTATGCATGGGGGGGGGCTCAATTGGCAGGGAAGTGCATTCAGGGCAAATGGAACCCAAGTCAAATGCACCTGCATATCAATCAAAAAGAAATGTTACCTGTACAGAATGCTGTGACAGCCTTCAAGAACCACATTCTTCCAGGACAGTTAATGGTAAAGACGGACAACACTACTGTTATGTGGTACATAAACAAGCAGGGGGGAACCCACTCATACCCTCTCTGCAGACTAGCCATGGCTGTGTGGAACACAGTCTTGAGCTACCAAGTGCACCTGCAGGCTCAATTCTTGCCAGGAAAACTAAATACACTGCAGATGAACTAAGCAGAAATCGCATGGACCCACACGAATGGAAACTGGAACCAGAGACATTCAACATGTTGACAAACAAATGAGGGAGCCCAGATATAGACATATTTGCCTCCCCCCAGAACTACCAATTGGACAAATTCTGCACAAGGACTCCCCACAAACAGGCTTGGAAAGTAGATTTTTCCAGGCGAAGGACAGGGCATCCATCAGTTTGCCTTTCCTCCTCTGCCTCTTCTCTCCAAGGTGCTACTAAAGATTAAACAGGACAAACTAAGGACGATACTGATTGCACCAGACTGGCCACACCAACACTGGTATCCCCTCTTGTGTAGTGTCACTGCTGGCACCATGGCACCTTCCTCAGACCTCTACCCTGTTGTCCCAGCAGGAGGGCCAGATTCTGCACCCTCAGCTTCAAACCCTGAACCTGGCAACCTGGCTAATTACCCGATCTCTCCATTACCATCCCTCAGTAAACAAGTGTTGGATGTCATTCTGGAGACAAGGACGCCTAGTGCTAGAAAATCTTATGCTGAAAAATTGAAAAGATTCTTTTCCTGGAACCAAACTTGGGGGAGATGGGCACAGCAGTGCCCGATTTACCTCAGATTCTTCAATACTTAACCGAGATGCTTCACAAGGGCCTTTTCTTTTCCTCCCTTAAAATTTATGCCTCTGCCATTTCAGCTCATTACAACACAGAACCACCCCTCTTCTCTCATCCACTGCTCGAGCAGTTTCTCAGAGGGGCCAAAAACTTAAGACCACCCAGGAGAGCTCACCTCCAGCCTGGGACCTTAACTTTGTATTGGAAAAGCTCACTCGACCTCCTTTTGAGCCAGCTGCAAGTGCAGAGTTGAAATTCCTTTCTAGGAAAACAGCCTTCCTTCTAGCCATCACTTTAGCAAGAAGAGTGTCTGAATTACAGGCCATCATGTCTGTGGAGCCCTTCATTATCTTCCATGCAGATAGGTTTTCCCTCAGGACCAATCCTTCCTTTATGCCCAAGGTGGTGTCTAGTGTGGCCTTAAATCAGTCCATTCATTTGCCTACTTTTTTCCCCGAATCCACAAAACAGAGAGAATACTGCACTCTTTGGATGTGCACAGACAACTTAGATTTTATTTGGACAGGGCTAAGCCTCTCTGAAAATCTGAACAGCTGCTAGTTGGCTTTCCTGCAGGGGCAGAGAAGAAGGCCATTTCAAACCAAACCATTTTTAAATGGATAACCCATTGCATTCATTTCTGCTATAAGCACCATGGAAGACCTACCCCACAGGGGATTTGATCACATTCCACCAGGGCTGCATCTACCTCTACAGCCTTTCTCGGAGGAGTCCCTACTAGGGACTTCCTAGAAGCTGCTCCCTGGAGCTCTGTACATACCTTCACCAAGCATTATCACATGCCTATTTTTTCTAAATCCAGAGCTGGTTTTGCCACTGCAGTTTTGCAGGGCTTAATAGCTGGCCCTAATGCTCTCTAACTTCCTCCTCCCTTAGCTTTGGGAATCAACCCAAATGTAATGCTGCAACAGTGAAACACGAAGAACATAGTACAGTTGTGTACACTTACCATAAATGTAGATGTTCAATTGTATTCACTGTTGCAGTCCTGGTTACCCTCCGTCCAGGCCCCTGACTTCTCTTGGCTCTACCTTTCCTTCTTGTTTGGTGTATTTGAGCTTTCTGGTGTATTTGCTTTTTGTTGGAGGTGTAACATAACATATAATTGCTTCCCATTATGGGGGCACCTGACATCTGGGGCAAGAAAAACTATAATAACGTCGGCTGCATGTTTTATACCCCTGACGACCTGAGATCATGGAAGAGGAGACAGCATCCGACACAGGAATCCAAGACTGTTATTCAGGCTGGCTGAGGGCTTCCTGCAGGCAGATAATGACTGCAACAGTGAATACACTTGAACATCTACATTTATGGTAAGTGTACACAACTGTACTTTTCCACCCTCCATTTCCCCCTTTTTTCCTAAGGCACAGACTATAGATTTTTATTTTTTGTATGATGTGTCCAGGGTGCTACCATTCCTGGGTTAGTCTTTGGGGCTCCTGACAGTTAAGACAAGAAAAACTGAGGAAATTGCGTCTGCTGCCTCCCTTTATACCTGACGTACTGACAGTTTTACAACCAGCGGCAGCTGACATCATATACCAAGGACTCTGGTATTCGGGACGACTTGAGGCTACTGGGTGCCGGGTAACCCATATGTGAGGACTGCAACGGTGAATACAATTGAACATCTACATTTATGGTAAGTGTACACAACTGTACTTTTCCATTTACCTCTGTCCTGTGGACTGGTTAGCAGTTTGTTTGCTGGCATCCCTTCTGAAGAATGTCAGACTATCTGGTTTATCTTTCTGTCCCTGGCTTTGCTACCCGATATAATTTCTTTGTGCCACCTACTGAGTCACTTTCCAGAATCTGGTAGAGTGCTTCTGAAGCCCTGTTCTTTGCTATTGCAGATCCTTTATTAGCTTCCTTGTTAGCCAACCAGAACAGACAGACCAGGATAGGAAGGAATACTATCTCCCACTTTCTCCTGCACTCCTTTCTTTTGATGACTTCTGGACTTCTGCACTGCAACACCAGCTTTCCTTATGTACCTTGTTCCCACACCATTTCTAGCCTTTCTCCTCCTGACTAGTAGACTCAGGACCCCAAGCCAAGTGTCTTTTGCTGCACTGCCCTTCCATTTTGTTTCTTGGATACATAGGATGTCCAGCCTCCTCTGTACCATCATGTCATCCACTTCCAAGCTACATCCTGTCAGTGAACCTACATTGAGTGTAGCAATTTTTACTTCATGTTTGGCAAGGTTTTTGTGTCCATCTTTCACTTGGGTACAACCTGAGTTATCTAGGGTAGCTCTCAACTGTCTGTCAGCCAGCCAGTAGCTTATTGACCCAGGGCTGCTGGGCTTTATGCCAGGCACACACTGGCCAATAGGGACACACACACCCACCCACCTTAAGCATAGTCCCTGATGTAGGTCAGAGTAGGCCAGGTCCTCAACCCACATCGCAGGCAAAATACCCATGCCCATTTGGCAACATTACTCAACATGACAGAATCACCTAGAGTCATATTTTACACCGTCAGGTGGCTAGCCCTGCCATGGCGTGCAGTCAGTGGTCAGTGTTCTATCTTGAGGATACTGCATGTCACAGTAGTTGCCCAAAGTGGTTGGTCTATAAGACTGTATCACCCCCCCCCCCCCGAATAAGGCATCATGCAGAGTCTGTTCTCCTGCCCATAGGGCCATTCATTGGTGAGTTTGAGTTGGAAACAGCATGTTTTTCAGAGGTGGGAAGAACCTCAGACACAGGAAGAACTTGCAAGCTCCAAACGGGCATTGTCTGGAGGTCAGGATTTACTATTGTCCCTTATGCATGGGATATGAGAGAACTAGTTGGCATAATGGTTAAGGTCTTCAAGACTCGTCATATTCTTGGTAGTATCTCAAACTGGAATGTTGGCTCTTCAGGAGCTTTTATCCCTTATTTTTCCAGGAGCCTGTGTGGCCGTTCTGAATTTAAAGGATGCCTACCTTCATGTTCATGTTTTGCAGGAATACAGGAGATTTGTACACTTCCAGCCGGTAGGATTATGCTACTAATTCTGTCTGTTACCATTTGGCTTATCCATTGCTTCTAGAGCATTTACCAGATGTCTTGCACCAGTCATTGCCTTTACCCATACCTGGATTATTGCCTATTCCGTAGTATTCACATAAGCACTTCCACCTCCACTTCATCTCCTAAAAAAACAAACACAAAACTGAGCAAAGTTTCAAAGATGAGTACAACACCGGGGTGAAAAATTTGAAGCTTTGCTCTGTTTTATCTTATGTTTTTTATGATCGCCTATTCCACCCTACATCACTAGTAGAACTTCTGACAGTCATGCAAATGTTTATAGATTCTTGCATCCTGACAGTTGCATTGGCGAAAGCACTAATGTGAAATCTGCATTAGTTCCTCGACAGCTACTGAATAAAACGCTGATTCTCCCTAGAAACAGCAATCCCTCTCCCACCTTGCCTGAAAAGGACAAATTCTTTGGTGTGAAGAAAGTGTTGAAGCCAATTCAATAGTCCCTCTCCAGGAGACTGATTAAACCTGTATGTCGGACAGCTCATACCTGGCCTGGGGAGCACACTTAAAACAATTTGTGGTCCAAGTGACTGGGGATGTCTGTGTAGCAGCACAGTACATTAATATAAAATACATGTTGCAGTTACTTTAGCTTTTAGAGCATTTCCAGAAAACATTGGTTCCAGGACCAATACATTTATTAACAGAAAACACGACAGTGATGTGATACATAAGCAAACTGGGATACACTTTCCTATTGCCTGTGTAGACTAGCAGTGGAGCTATGGCTAGTGGCCCAGCAATTAGGACTTGGTCCCATAGCCTCTTGCATACTGTCAAGCAAACCTGCTGGCAAGATGGTCTGAGCAGCTTAGTCCTAGACCTTGGCTAACATGTTGAAATGGGAAGTTTTCCTAGACCTAATACACAAATGAGTTGTGCCAGAAGTGGACCTTTTTGCTCCTGCAGGAAAAACAAACAAATCAGCAAATTCTGTTCGAGGACTCCCAGAGAGACACATGGAGCACAGACACCTTCTCCTTAAGTGGACATACCTATTTCTTTATGCTTTTCTTCCGATGCCGCTTATCCCCAGGGTATTACAGAAAGTAGGGGGCAGACAGACCAAAAGTGATGCTGATAGCTCCTTGCTGGCCAAAGCAACAATGCTTCTTCTCTTTTCTCCTCTTAACAGTCAGTGAAGTGAGATGTGATGCTCCCCTCTTCAAGGTCCTTCTAATCAAGAACAAGGGATCTGTCCTCTATCCCAGCCCAACATCACTCAAACAAACTGACAACATGGATGACTGGCTATTGATTTTGTCCAGACAACCCTTTTCATGGGCCATACTAGCTGTATTGAAAGAAGCTGTCGGGTGTAAGAATTATGGTATTCTACCCACACAAGCTACATTGGAACAGGTATTGGAATATCTTTTTCTTTCACAAAGGACTGTTTGTTCTAGTATGTGTGCATTCTTCAGCTGTATTTGCTAACTTTTCCATGCCACTTCCAGCATATGCTCGCCCTTAAGAAGGAACTCCTAAAAGGGGTCTTTCATATTGGGCCACCTAGAAGTGAACCTGTACTGGAAAAACTAAAACTGACATCCTTTGAGTCAGCAGCTTCAGGTCCCCTCACATTTCTTACATGGAAAACAACCTTGATGCTGGCACTCCTCAACCAAGGTGTATCTCTGAGTTTCTAAACATTGATCTGCAAAGAGCCATTCCCCATTTTCCATGGAAACACTATCACTTTGAGAATTAACCTGTCCTCCTTGCCTATGGTGGTGTCAGAGGTCTCCCTAAACTAAACTGTTCATTTTCATGTTTTTTCTCACCCTGAGGATTAGGGAAGAATACTCTTGAGCTTCTGCTTGTATAGGACAAAATTTCCTAAAAGATCTAACAAATGATTGGAAGCCTTTGCAGAAGGTAAATAAGGAAGACCAGTAGGAAACGGACCATTTCAAAATGGATTTCTAAGTGTATTTCATTTTGTTTATTCTCAGCATGGTAAACAGATTCTTGATAGTGTGTGCCCACTCAGCAAGTGTAAAAGCTGCCACCACAGCATTTTTGAAAAGGACCCCCTACACAGCTGCTTAGTCCTCTGTAGACATATTCACCAAACACTACATCTTTGTGCCCTATTCAGAGCTAGAGCTGCCATTCTGCAGAGCATGCTGCTCCCTTACCAGAACTTTCTTCAACCTCCCCAGTAAAAAAGCATTTGGAATCTTCCTGAGATTCAGTACTTCAACACTAACTAATGAATGTAGTACAGTTGTGTAGTTAAGTTAACCATAATTCAAGATGTTTGAGTAGATCAGTGTTGTTGTACCATTTTTTTTCCCTTCTTCCTACCCTTCCTCTTTTCTCTCTTCTGCCCTGGGGTAGGGGTGGGTGTCCTACCTACGCAGTCTCCCCCCACTCCCTTTATTAGTTCAGGGCTATCAGCATGTACCTTCTTTAGGTATCTTTATACTACAAATGTCTTTATGGCAAAGGACTTCTGTCGGTTGCAGGATGGTGAAAGACTTATTCGTGCTGGGCATTGGCTTCTGGATCGCAAGCAGTCCCAAGATTCAGTATTGCAACATTGATCTTCTCTGTCATTGACAATTGTGGTGAGGTATTTGCACAACTGTAGTGTGGTCACAGTGGTGCAGTGGTTAGTGTTGTCGCCTCACAGCAGGGGGTTCTCTGGTTTGATTCTGTGTGAAGTCTGCATGTCCTCCCTGCAGTTGTGTGGATTTCCTCTGGGTGTTCCGTTACCCTCCCCTTGGTTCAAGATGATTGTCCCTGTTGAAGTGATGCCTGACCCCATGTACACAATTGGTGGTGGTGGTGGGGGGGTGGGTGGGTTGAGGATGGATGGATGGATGGATTTGCACAACTGTACTTTGTGTTTATACCTGGAAGAGCGAGTATCTGGAGGCAAACTTTGATCTGGAGACAATGAGGTACAGTACATTGTGGGAACAGTGGGAGCAGTTTCTACCCAGGGAAATCTAGTAGATGCTGAGCTACTAGTGGCTGGTGATTAACATGTCCCTTTTTATTTTTATGGGCATATGTAGGTCATGAATTTTTTTTTTTTTCTGTTATGGTAAGTATATCGTATCTGTATGTATGAGCGGTCCTTCTTTGTCAGGAATGTTATTTTAATTGTAGCTTTTCCTTTGTAATCCCTTGGCTGCAGGATGTAGGCTTCCTGATAGGCCCAGTCTGAGGGTTTAATCCTAGTGGTGAGCCATGTGCTTGTACCATTCATGTGTCTTGAGTTTCCTAAATGTTTTATATTTGCTGAAAAAATATTAAGTTCTAAATGCAGTGTAATACCCCTGCCAGAAACCCCTAACTGCACGATTGCTTATAGAGAATTGATACCATACGACTCTTCTATTTTGTTTTGTTAGGCTGTTTTTTTTGTTTTTTTTTCCCCTTAAGCCACGGGAAAATATTTGAGATGAGCAGGAATATGACTTGACCAGTGTGGTAAATTTGAACATGTACTGATACAGGTTATAGTTAGCTTCTTTGTTTATTTAAGCAGCATTTGTAGTAAAATTGGACATGAGCCTTCTATGTTTTGCTACACTTCAGCAAATGGTTTAGAATAGTATTTGCAGTCTTTGGGGACATCCGTTTGGGTAATGATTGCTTATTAATGGTTACACAACTGAATGCTTCATTCATCACTGACAAGTTTGAGCTTTGCTTATGTATTTTATGTTAGGTAATGAACAGAATTCGGATCCATGTCTTGCCATCCAGTAGAGGCAGACTTACACCTGTGCCAAGGCCCGCAGAGGTACTGACATGTTCTTTCAGCCAAAGGCCATGCTCCCAACCTCGCTTAGAGGGACTGGAGTACTGTTTAAAGCATATTTTGGAGGACAAAAATGCACCTTATAAACAGTGCAGCTATACATCAGCCAAAAGTGGAAGGAGGTGTCCTAATGCAGCACCCAAGATGGAGAAAAAAGACAGGTGGGTAAAAACATTCTAGAAACTTGCTGAATGTAACCTGTGGTCTTGGCTACACAATGGTAGCTAGCGTATCCTGATGTAGTTGCTGGGAAAGATTGGTGTAAAGTGCTAATATATATTTAATACCCATGTCAGAGAAGCAGTTTTGAGGAAGCGGTTATTTTTCTGGTGAATGGAGGGCTACTTTGATGAAGTCTTAAAACAGTTTGCATGACATGAAGTCAATATTGTGGGAACTTATTGGACATTTCTGATATTTGATGGTGAAAAAAGATGTGATGGAAAATTCTGGTGGTCTTTCATACTCTGCAGTAAAACAGACTGAACAGTGCCAATGTATGAATTTGACCCCCACACACTGAATACAGAGAGGAAGTCATTTGTTTTTTAATTTGTAAAACTCCCTTTCTCACGTTGGCTGTTATGTGCTTTTGAGGATGAGATGATTTGATTTTTTTTTTTAATTGGGAGGTGCAATAAACGCAGCTAGTCTCTTCTGTGTATATGTAGGCATCTAGTTCATGATCATAGTACTTCATGTGGAACATGAGTATTTGTCTTTTGTTTGCTTGTTTGTGGCTTTACAAAAATATGTGGTGGTGCAGCCTGTTGCACTTGCTGCCATGATATCATAGTCAGAATTGTTTACACTGTGTCCAGGTGTGCCCTTTTGCATTTCATCCATGTCATACCTGTCTTGGAGTATTTCATTTTAGCATTGTATCCATGAATGTGTAGTCTTCATAGATATCACTAACTTGGCCAGACTGTTTTTGTTAGCAGTCTTCAAGGAGCAGCTTACAACCAATGGATGGCTAGCAGCATCTGCCCTGAATGCTTGCCAGGCTGTTCACATTTTTAGGCAGTGTTTGGTTATCTGTTTGTTCACGTGTGTGTGTGTGTGTGTGTGTGTGTGTGTGTGTGTGTGTGTGTGTGTGTGTGTGTGTGTGTGTGTGTGAGAGGTTGCTAAGCATGGACGAGCTGGATCAGGAGAGTTAAGCTGTGGGATTACAAAATTCCATTTCACACAATTCTTTTCTCTTGTCCCTTATCCTGCTGGGTGCCCCCACCCTGTCAGAAATGAGTGGTTAAAAAGGAAGTCCTAAACCTCCTAGAGAAAGCCATCCATGAGGGCCGACCAGACCAGAAAGGATCTGGATTTACTCCAGATCCTTTTTAGTGCCAAAAATGCAAGGATCTCCTGACAGGTTTTGATCCTCTCATCCTAAATGCCTTTACTCCCCAGGAAACCACTTTTCCATGGTCTGTGCGTAGTCCGTTCTTATTAGCAGAAGTCTGATTGTGCTGTTTGGACTATAAGGATGCTGATGTGTTATGTCACTCACAGTGATGTTAAGGAGGTGTTTACATTTCATGCTAGAGATGGTGTCCACAACTGACTGACTCTTGTTTCCCCCCTCAGCCCCTAGAGAGTTTACCAAGTGTTTGTTTTGCCCCATCTGTTTAAGCATTAGTATCTGTGAGTGTGTGTGAGAGCTCTCTATTCCAGTTGCTTTAGATACGTGTGTGGCAAAGTCTCAACCGCAGCCTGCACAGTTGCTTACATTCACAGGCTGCAGTCTAGATGCTAGATTGTGAAGATCACAGCTCCACATAGCATTCAGTCTTCAGCAATATCTGTAGCTGAAGCACATCTTTGTCAAAGTGCTAGGTCTCTTGGTGGTGGCCATGCCTGCTATTCCTCATGCCAGATAACCGAGAATTCTCCACTGGTCATAAAATACATCCTTTTATGTGATCTGTCTTTCAGGTGTGCAGATGTAATTTACTATGGCTGGTGGATCTGAGCAGGTTTTTCGTTGGTAAAACCCACTTTATTGGTGGTTGGCATTATGAATGAATCTGCATTTAAGGTGGGAGTGGATTTCAAGCAAATGGTGACTCGGGGTGTGTCTTTGTTTTCAAAACTATCCTTTCGCATAAGTTATTTTAACCAGCCACTCCGTTCAAGATGGCCCATTAGAGGGTTCTTGCTGTACAGTCAAACATGGCAGTCATAAGCTTCATCATCAAGAAGCTATGAGACTCTTTAATAGGCCATCCATTATGGCTCTAAAATTCACTATTTGAATACAGTTAGCTGGCAGACAAGCTAAACTGGATACGTGCCACTCCCCTGTGAGTGGTCCTTCAGTAGCTTGATACACTTTCTGCAGTGGGAGAAACTGCTGTGACTTGTTCGTTTCCATAGCCAGTAACAAGTGCCACACCTTTTTCTCTCCCATTCCAGCATCAGTTCAGTCTTGCTCTTTATAAACCTGTGTTTGTTACATTGGTGTAATTTTGCATAAGCTGTGAAAAAAATTCTCTTGCATAGATGTCAGTCTCCATTTTGAAATGTATCATGTTCAACAAGTATGTACATAGTTTGTGTAACTCTGACAAATGCTTATGGCAAATATTTAATTCTTGTGTGTAGAGTATCATAGGTACCTGACTTATAGTTGGCTGCCCAGCTTTCATGACTGCTTTTGGTGTGGATTCTTCAGCCTGGTTAATTGTGTAAGTAGCTTTTTCTTAAAAGTGCCTCTCTTCTGAGGCTTCCTGTGTGAGATTAAGCACCTCCTTAGGACTTTAATGTTAGAAGATAAAACCTACAGCAGAATTTTTGTTTTCTCTTGACAAAGCCTTTTCTGGCAGCATGTAAAATGAGTTAGGAGGATTTAATAGTTAACAGGCTTTGTCTGTGGAATTCAAGTACCCTTCAGACTAATCTCACTTTCTTGACTGAAAAGTCACAAGCGAGTCAGATGCTGACAAGTATATTCATTCACCAGTCTCTTCTCCCCTCTTATTCAAATTAAGGGAAGATCTAGCTGCTTGCGTTGTGTTCTTAACTGAGGTGTTGTGTGACTCTAATTGTTCATATGGTAGCAGAGTCAACTTTTTATTTAATTTTCTTGAAAAAAATTACACCAGAAAGTTTTAGAGGCAACTCTCGGTTTTCAGACCGTGTCAACTTTTCCTATAGTAAACCCTTTGGAACATTTCCTAGCTACCTCAGCAGCTTTTACAAGAATGCAGCACTTTATGTTCATTGGAGCAGTTGCATGGTATTCTGTCAGTATGATGGTGGCAGTCATGTTTTCTTTGGGGTTGCCATTTTCAAGGGTATAGGGAGATGGTCCATTAGCTTAGTGCTGTACTCTCCTGTTGCCGAGGCTGGAGTGCTCTTACCACATATGAAAGATGTTCATTGTTCTCAGTGCTGCAGTAGCTTTTTGGCTACATGGGTTGTGTATTGCCCAAGGTGCAACAACCAGCCAGCTTCTAAAAGTTCTGGCACCCTCCTCCACCTTCACACTGACTACCGATTTGGTCAGCACTGAAGAGTGAAAGTCAGCAGTCAGAGAAGAAACCTCAGTATTTTTTTAGTTGCCATGTGAAGAAGCAGCTCTGAGGTTCACATGAGCAGCAGCCATCCCTCAGCTTCGTTATGAAATCCATCCTCATGTAATTTTTCTGTTTGTTTTTTTGCCTCTTTTATTTTATTAAGCTTTTTAGCGGTACTGCCTCTTTAAAGAAACATTTGTATCTTTCTGTCAGTCTGGTACCAGGCTGTTGACCCAAGGGGCCTTTTTAAGCCCTGCCACACTTCCCAATAAAATTTCATAGGTATTGGTTCTCAAGGGTTTTGTCTGGGTGTATATACTTGGGCATGGGTGGTCAAGCATTTACAAGCTTCCTGTCTCTAACAGAATGTATGCGCCAAACTAATGGTAGATTTACAGATCCCCATTAACTGATCTAAGTTTTGCTTAAAGGACAGCAACAGGATATTAAAGCAGATTGCTCAACCTGCTGTCTTTCTTAGTCCCTGTTCGTTGATACAGCCTCGAAAAATTACCTATGCAGCTTTAAAAACGAATCCACTCATCTGTTTTCTGTTAGGCTTCCTACCTTTCCATACTGTTTTTACTTTCACTTTGAAAACCAAGTTGAAAAACCTCTAGCTGGCTCTGAAATTATGTCACATCTGCCAGAGCTCTTGCTCTAGCTACCAGGGACGTCCCCCCCCCCCCCCAAAGTAATGTAATTCCTTCCTGATTTGCATGTTGTATAGAAGTTCCAGTGGACCTCCCACATTGTGATGTCAGAGCTGCTTTGCCCAGCCCACTCTTAACCTAGCAAAAATGTCAAACTATAATCTCACTTTTCTGAAGAGCCCTACCTATGTGTGACAAAGTACAGGTAGAAGCACAGTAACAGCTGTAAAAACTAAGAGCATAAATTTGCAGTGACCATGCATAGACATTAATTGCATGTTTTATATAAGCAGATGTCTGTCACAATTAAATCAGCAACACTACATCAGATTACGAGAAGTATGCAATACCGTAATTTTCTTAAAGTACCACTTAAAGCATGTGGGTGCTGTCCTGCAAGTCTGAAATATTTTGTTTATAGTGCATCATTTGTTAGCTGTTTAACCAAACAGGAAGGAAAAATAAGTGGGAGTTTGATGCTTTGCAAAACAGTGATTATTCCCAGTGCTATGGAGCTTGGTTCTAAATTTGACAGGATGAATGTAACAAAAAAAAAAAAAAATCTCCCACTGTAAGGAAGGAAAGGCTGACAAGAAAACAGTACATTAGTGACAGCTAGGGAGGGTAGGTGTGAAGGGGGAGGGGAGATACCTTGAACTAGATTTCAGCCTTCACAAAATAAATTGTTAGCATTTCTAAGAAGAAAGAGCAATAAAATGCACTTTTCAATTCTGTAGCATTTGCACTGCTTGTGTTTTGAAGTAGTCATTGAAAAAGGATAACATTTTAACCAAAGTAGGTGACTATAACACAGCAGTGAATGTCTGTAAAATCAGTGGACTGACAGGAGCTTTAGGGAAAAACGTGGCAGATCTGGTCCAATTTTTGAGACACAGTGCATTCTGGGATACTTAGAGGCAGACTGAACAGAATTATTTCAGGATGCCAGACCCCATGTGGTCAGAGTCAGAAATTGTGTATAAAAATATCTAAAAAGCTCCAAATAGTCCCAGTGTGGTGTTAAAATGTAGGAAACCCCAAACCATGATGAAATAAACATGTTTGAGTTTGTGGGTGCAGTTGTCCTTTAAGTGCAGGGATGAACTCTGCTTCACATGGATGATCCCCCAGAGAAGGGGGATCTTCTGAGACACTTGACTGTCCCTTCAGCATATCCTGTTTATGTTGTAGGCAAGGTTTATTTCCCTGGGTCATGTGTGTTCTGATGCAGGTGTGCAATAGGTCCATTAGGGCTGGATTGATTATGCTTTGCAGCTCATATTTCAACAGCCTATAAAAGACCAAATACACGCACAAGGCTTTCTGAGGCAGTTTACATAGTACTTGTTTTCCACACCACATGTTCTTTATTTGAAGATTCTCTGAGGGTACTCCAGTTATTGCATATATCTGGCCAGGTGCATACTGAAGGGGTAACTTTACTCTGTGATTGGTTTTATGAAAGAGTACAGTGCAATAATGACATGTTTGGATCTAGATGCCATACTCCTGCTTGTACAACATAGAATGATATTCTCCATACAGTAGACATGTGATGTTTAAATGCCAAATCACTGACAGAGTCAACTCTTAGGGGTGTGCTGTCAGGTGCATATCATGTGATTGTAATTTTTGCAAACACAAAAAGTGACTGCTGTTGCCAAAACTATGTTCAGTGATAGTCAAGTTTGCTTCTTTCTCCATTCTTGTGCGACCTTGGAGTTGGTATATAAAAGTCTATGGGTGTGCAGGTGGGCTTGCCTTCTTGCAAAAAACTGGAGTTGTTCAAAGGTGGTTTTGACTGTTTTCTTTCTTTTTTTGCCACCCCCCCCCCCCCCCATTCATTGAAATTGCACTGTACAGATTAATGGTGACTCATTGTCAATATAGTTGATTGTTGAGAGTGGCTGTCTTTTTGGAAGATTCTGTAATGTACTTTTTTCATTTAATTTTAGACAGTGGCTTGCACCAGTTTTTAATCTATAAAGCCTTCTTGGAGTGTATTTATAGCTTGGGGAGATTTGGCGACTGCACCCAATTTGCATTTGCCCACTTGGTCAGCCAGAGGCCTTTGATGATAGGATTTTTTTAAAGCATCCTTATAAAATTATCAGTTAAGGCATAGGCAAACGTACATTAACAGAAAAACTATTTAAACATCTTTCCGTTATGTACACTATACGTTACATATATTTTGTTACTGTCATCAGTCCAACATTACAAAAAATTACAAATTTATGTTGTCCCTTAAATGTCACTCCTCCTGAACACTGTAATGCATGTATTGTTCCCAGAATTTTCTATTTACTTCTATGTAATTTGCTCCTTCCCTTTTCTAAAGATTCCTTTTGTATTTCTTTTATAATATTCAATACCTCAAATACAGTTGGTGTAGACTTTGATTTCCGTGTTCTAGTAATTGCTTTTTTTTTCTTGGCAACCAACATCCTTGATGTTAGCTTTGACCTCAGCGAAGTAGATGCCAAACAGAAGTGGACCTAGCACTAAGCTCTGAGACACCCCACTAATAATTGGCCTTTTTGTGAGAGAGACTGCCCTGTTATAACATTTTAGGTCCTGTCTGCAAGCCAACTGGCTGTCCAGTGGGTGGTATAGAGGGTTATAACTAGTTTTTAGTGCACTTTTTTCAATGCTTTAGTGAGGTATTGTGTTAAATGCCTTGGTCTGGTTGAGGTGTGTAGTATGTACCATTTTGCCCTTGTCCATTGCTTTGGTGACCACCTTGAAATCCCAGAAGGTTTAGTAGGCAGGTATGTCCCTTGGCAAATTAAACTGATTTGATTCCAATGTTTGCAGATTAGCTATGTCCTTATAATAATATCCATTATTATTCTGTCCATAGTTTGGCATAGCATTATAGGTCGGTAATTCTCCAGGTCACCAGGTCAGTGAATGGCCTGTCCTTCTGCAATAGGATTACTGTTGCAGTCATCCATTCATTTGGCACAGAGGCTGTGGTTTAAATAGTGATTCTCTAGCAGGTCTGATAGTTGTGTTTCATGCTATTAAGGAGGCATCCTGGAATATCGAACAGCTGCAGTACTTTACCCGGTCCGTGCACCCCCCCCCCCTCACCTTTTGTAGCTGACTTTCCTTCAGGTTCTGTTTCTCTTTTTTTCCTCAGCATCCAGTCACTGCACTTACTAGCCAGTTACTGAAATTTACCCAGAAAAGCAAAAGTCCATTGGCCTTCACTGGTGAGTTTCTGTTTTCAGAGTGGGAAAGCTAGAAATAAGCTGTTATTCAATGTGCAGCCGTTTTGGGAGTCTGCCAGGGTATCATTTAGTAGGAGGTTAAGCTCCAGGATTAGCTGGTGTCCCTGATTTTACATTTACTACAAGGACATTACAGTAGGGAGGGTGCAACCTTCTGCTGTGTTTGAAGACCAGACCAAAGATGTTTTTGCCCCTAGTGGTTGCACACACTTAACTGGTCCAAGTTACTTTGTGTTTACAAAGGTCAGGAATCTCAAGACCTGCATGTTGAGGATCATTTATGATTTCCAGTTTACATTAGGATAAAGTCACTGTGAGTATGATATTAAGTTGAATGGGGAGTGTCTCCAATACATTTAAATATATGTTATGGTTTTCCTGGGTCATACAGGGGAACCTGCAGCTTGCATGAGACTTTCTGTGGAAATTTGAAGTTGGAAAAGCTCACATGCATCATAGTGATGAAAGGGCCTTGAGGTGTGTTTTTTGCTTTTAATGTCAATAGAGACAGACCTTTCTAGTTTTGTCCTTTCCTGTGCAGTGGTTGGTCTAAATGTATGGAAAGCATTTCAGCTCTTTATTGCCAGGATGGACTCTGTGGCTTTAAACTATATTTCAGTAACTGCATATACTTTTACTCCCTGCAAGCTCCTCTCACACTGGAGAAAGAAGAGGTTTTTTTGTTTAGACTCTGGTATTCAGCAGATTTCCTGGCCTGGTTTAGGTATGTCATCAGGTTTATCAAGTTGGTAGTGCCTAAAAAAGACAGTATAGTGGTAGACAAGGTTTCAGCCAATATTCATAATCCCAGAGGGGGCAATTGCAAGTAGCATAGTCTGTCAGTAATATCCTCCCAGCCTGAAAGATACTGTACTCCTTTCAAATGATGCCATACTCCAAGCCAATAGTTAAGTTATTTTCTACTTTTATTATAGCAGCATCCTTTTGGAAGGTAGAATGCTGCTCAATACTGGGCCCATATTTGTCTAGGACGTACTCTTGAGAGTTCTGTCTTGTCTTTTTGTAGTCCAAGGAGGTACACTTCCGGTCTTTTATACCCACATGGTCTACGACTAAGTCATACTGGTACTTCCATGATCGTAATGGATCCTGTCCCCTGACAGATTGCTGCCTATAACTCTCTCCTTACTTAGCCTGGTGAGTAGGACACTAGAGTGTGTATATCGCAATAATCTATAACCAGAATATTTGGTTGTGTGGTGGTGTACTCTCTGGGCTTAGAAGTTGAGACCCCATGGTGTGCGGCTGCATGTGCCATGCTCTGTGTTGATTTTTTTTTTTTTGTGGAATACTCTCTCGATTGTTTGGGATACTTTTGTTTGTACAATGTCTGGGAGGTCTTTGTGGTGAGGGAGATTATGTTTTAAGATACCCAGCATATGTGCGTCTGGTCTGTACTGTGAGATGGGTGTAGTTTGTGTGTGTTTGTGTTACTGACAACATGTTTGGTATACTTGTATGCGAGAGCCTTCCCTTCAATGATCTTGTTCATCTATATCTCTCATACACCGTCAGTTTAAGAATTAAGTGGCTGTCCATTTACATGAGACACTTGCTGTATTGCTTTTGGGTACCCATATCCAGCAGGCTGGCTGAAGGTAGTAGGGAAGTGTGTGCTTATGACTACAGATCCTTTCTTCATGTTTTATGAGAGGATGCTACAAGAAGGATTTGAATCTGACTAGTATGGTTGCTTTGTGTATAGACTACATTTGGGACTATCAGAGAGCAAACTTGTGTGTGGGGGGGGGGTACTCCTCAGTGCTCAAGCTAGTTGTTCTTTGTACAACTTAAGTATTGTGCAAGTGTCAGGATAGTTTTGTGTGGGCAGTTTAAATGAGGGTAAAGGTGCAAGGCCTGTGGAATTCCATGACCAGAGCACATAAATGTCGAGATGTTTGCTATGATCACTGCTATAAAATTCCTTGTTTGTTCCCCTTGACCTCTTTAAGTGATTATGGACAGTGCCATAGTGATGTGGTACCAGGTCGTCCACTCTGTGCAGGCTGGTTGTGATTGCTTAGGAGGTGGCTCTTACTCCAAGCATCTTACATTCTTTCAGAGCAAAACGGTGTTAGACAAGCTGAATGGGAACAGACCAGACCCTCACAAATGGAAATGACATGAGGGGGTCTTCCATGAATTGGTCCAGTTGTGAGGAGCACCTCAGGTAGATTTGTTTCCCTCCTTTCCAGACAGACAACTGAACATATTGTGCTTCAGGTTTCCTTGTAAGCAGGTATGGAAAACTGATGCATTTTTATTCTTATAAACTGCATTTCCATCATTCCCACTAATATATATTCAGGATAATTCTGAATATTCAGAGGGGACTCTCCAGAAATATTTGTGGTGACTCACTTTTTTGGCCCACGAAACATTGGATGTTCATGTTTCACTGTTGCAGTCCTAACCAATGGGTTATCCGGCTCCCAGTAGCTCTCGATTGGCCAGAATACCAAAGGTAAGTAAAAATGTCAGCTGTCCTCGGTTGTAAAGGCTGCCAAGGCGTCCGATACAAAAGGAGGCAGCCAGCGTCACTTCATCAGTCTTCCTTGGCATGGAGCCCGAAGCAAGCATTTCTTGCATGAGTGCCAGTCGGCAGTTTACCTTTTTTGTTTCCGACTGCAAAGTTTAAGTCTACTACAGCGAAGTACCCTGTTGGGGATCCTCTTTTCTTGCCTTAACAAATGTCAGAAAAGGTTAATAGCCTTACCTGTGGAAAGCAGATTCCCCCTAGAGATTTTCATTCCTATTGCATTTGTTTAGGCCTTGATAACGATGTTCCTAATTATGATCTTTGTGTTTCCTTTAATCCGCATACTATTCGTTGTCGGGCTAAGCTTTTAGCGAAGCATTTTGGAGTTTGGCCTAAGTTTATTTGTATGGCGTCCTCGGGTCTTCAGGCTTTGGATATCCCCAAGAAGCGTAAAGATAAGGACTGCGACAGGCTTCCAAAGGTCAGGTCCTCTGATGATGTTAGGTTGGTAGTCATGTAGTAGCCAGTGAGGCGTTTTTGCAGCCCCTGCAGCCTGCGGATTTCCAACCACAGGAGGTTGAGACCATTTCAGAGGTCCCCAGGCCTCTGGCATCCATTTTGCCTTCTGACGTTCCGCATGTTGCCTCTTCAGCTGGATCCGGAGCCGCGAAGCTGACTCCAGTGTCCGAGACCTCCGTTCTTCGTTCATACAGCAAGCTCATACCAACCACTTCAGCTGCAACTTCAGCGGTTGCCAGGCCTCCTTAGTCCTTTAGACTTGCAGGTAAATATTCCAGTTGTAAGTCTGTGAAGAAGCAGGCTCCAGTTTCCTCTCATTCCCCTCCTTCTCAAATGGTTAAAATGGCTGATGACCTTTTGACGCTTATTAGGGGTTCACAGCCTCCGCCTTCAAAAAGAGGTAGGGATGCCTCTCCTGAGGCTTTGTCCTTTTCAGGTTCGGGATACCTCTAGTATTTCTGTTGATGAAGTTTCTCAAGCTCTCTCTCCTTTTGAGGATTCAGACCCAGAGGAGTCCATCCCTTCTACTTCTCCTCCAGAAGATGTGTCTTTTGGTGATACTTAAAATTTTCCCTAAGAGTATTTCAAGTGGGGAAAGTCCGGATTACCCCCTTTCTAAGAAAAGGATTAGAGAGTTTTTGGATTTGCGTCAGCATAAGCCTTTGGCTATTCCACCTGTGTTGGAAGTGGTTGATATGTTTTTCTGGAAAATTAATTGACTCCAAATTCGGTTCCTCCTGCTCCCAGGAATTGCCCTAAGTGTTGGACGTTCCCTGATACAAGCAGACAGAGTTGTTCTAGGACTAGAGGTTACAAATCTTCTAGGGGACAGGTGGCTACCCCTCAAAGGTCTAAGCATTGGCAAGCTTCCTCTTCCAAGGTGGGAAGTTTTAAGCCTGCATCTCAAGTCTAAACATTCTGAATGACTCTGTCCAGCTTCTGCCTGTTCTTGCCTGTTGCCTGCCTGGGGAATCCTTTAGGGGGAAGGTTGGCCCTTTTTACAAATATTTGGGCCACCATCTCAGACGACAAATGGGTTCTCAGAACTGTATCCCTAGGGCACAAGCTTTCTTTCCACACCTTTCCATTGCCCAAAGGATTCCTGGACGCTCCTCCAAACCAAAGGGCTGAAGTAGAAAAGGAAATTTTGTCTCTTACATCTGGGAGCAATAGATTCAGTTCCTGCTCGGCAGGTAGGCCAGGATTTCTATTCCAGACTTTTCCTAGTTCCAAAAAACGAAGGCACCTAGCGTCCTAGCCTAGATCTATCCATCCTGATCTCTTTCTTGATAATTCCAAAGTTCAAAATGCTCACTCTGCATCAGTTACTGCCAATGTTAGAAAAGGATTCCTGGCTGGTAACATTGGATCTCAAAGAAGCTTAATGTTATCTGCACATACCTATCTGGGAAAGTTGCAGGCAATACCTTCGTTTCAGAGTAAGCAAGCAACATACTCAGTTCTCTACTCTGCTCTTTGGCTTATCTGCTGCTCCCAGAGTTTTCACAAAGTGCCTGGCTCCACTCATTGCTTTTTGCAGGCAAAAGAAAATTCAGATTTATCCATACTTGCACGACTGTCTAATTCAAGCAGATTCTCATGAACAGCTGTTAAAGGATCTAGAATTTTGTAAAGACTCTTCTCTCTTCCCTGAGTTACACTCTCAACATGGAAAAATCAAAAATGGTGCCATCCAGAGAGAGAACAACATTCATGGGAGCGAGTCTGAACACAACCGCCCAGGTGATATATCTCACCCAGGAGAAGCAGATGATTCTGTTTACTTCAAGGACTTGGCAAGCCTGTCCCAGCTCCTACAAGGAAATACCTGCAAGGTCTGGGATTCATGGCCTCTTGCATTCTCCTGATTCCATATGCAAAATTGCATATGAGGAAATTGCAATGGTACCTCAAGAACACTTGGTGTTAACACACACAGGACCTGGATGTGATAATTACTCTGCTTCCATGTCTGTGGACAGAGTTTCTGTGGTGGGTAGCAGCCTGTCTACAGAACGAAGGCATGCCTTTTCGCCCACCCCTGGCCACTCAAGTTCTTACCACAGACGCATTGAACTACGCCTGGGGAGCTCACTTGGATGGCAGATGCATACAGGGAAGTTGGAATGCCCAGCAGATGCACCTGCACATAAATTTAAAGGAGCTGATGGCAGTCCAGCAGGCCTTACTAGCTTTCAAGCATCATCTTTCTCCAGGGACCCTGCTGATTCCATATGCAAAATTGCATATGAGGAAATTGCAATGGTACCTCAAGAACACTTGGTGTTAACACACATAGGACCTGGATGTGATAATTACTCTGCTTCCATGTCTGTGGACAGAGTTTCTGTGGTGGGCAACAGCCTGTCTACAGAACGAAGGCATGCCTTTTCGCCCACCCCTGGCCACTCAAGTTCTTACCACAGACTCATTGAACTACGCCTGGGGAGCTCACCTGGATGGCAGATGCATACAGGGAAGTTGGAATGCCCATCAGATGCACCTGCACATAAATTTAAAGGAGTTGATGGCAGTCCAGCAGGCCTTACTAGCTTTCAAGCATCATCTTTCTCCAGGGACCCTGCTTGTCAGGACAGACTACACCGCAGTCATGTGGTATATCAACAAGCAGGGAGCGACTCATTCTTGGCTCCTGTGCAGACAGAGCATGAGTCTTTGGTCCATATCAGCATCCCTGGGCCTGCATCTCCTAGCTCAGTTTCTTCCAGGAAGGCTCAATGTCTTGTTAGACAAGTTGAGCAGACAGACCGTGGATCCTCACGAGTGGCAGCTGAACAGAGCAGTTTTTTACAGCATCATTCAACGTTGGGGCACTCTTAAGTGGATCTCTTCTCCTCTCCAGACAACCATCTTCTACCTCTTTTTTGCACCAGACAGAATCACAGCAGAGCCTGGAGAGTGGATGCTCTGTCCTTCTCTTGGACGCTGCTGTCAGTTTATGCCTTCCCTGATCTTCAATAATACTCTGGGAAGAGGAGGGAAGTACGACCATGGACTATTCTCATAGCCCTGGACTGGCCCAGGCAGCATTGGTGTCCACTGCTTCACAGTCTTTCCCAATTTCCTTCTTGGCATCTTCCTCTGAAGCCAGATCTTTGGTTCAGAAAGGGGAGAAACATTCTACATCCTCCTCTTCAGTCTCCCCAATTGGCAGCTTGGATCATTGTATGACACCATCCTTTTTTTCCTTTTCCCAGCAGGTGGTTGACGTGCTGAGGGAGGCCAGGAGGCCTAGCACTAGGAAGTCTTATGCTGGCAAATGGGAAAGATTTTCTCTTTGAATGCAGGCTAGAGGGGTATCTTCTTAGCCTACCTTTCCTCTGATCCTGGAATACCTGGCTGATTTGCTTCAGGGTGGTCTTTCTTTTTCCTCTATCAAGATCCCTGTTTCAGCCATTTCTGCTCATTGTTCTTTTGAACAACCCATTTTCTCTCATCCTCTGATGAAAACGTATCTCAGAGGTGCTTGCGACTTAAAACCTCCCAGAAGGGTGCCTTCTCCAACCTGGGATGTTAATTTTGTTCTAGAAAAACTCACTCTTCCTCCTTTTGAGCCAGCTGCCACTGCAGATTTAAAGCTTCTCTCATGGAAGACTGACTTCCTCTTGGCTATAACTTCAGCAAGGAGGGTTTTGGAGCTGCATGCTTTGATGGCTGTGGAGTCTTTTCTTATTTTCCATGCAGATAGGGTCTCTCTGAGAACCAACCCTCCTTTATGCCTAAGGTGGTGTCTAGCCTGACTCTTAATCAGTCCATACACCTTCCTACCTTCTTTCCTAATCCTCAGTAGAGGTGAAAGGGTCCTACGTTATCTTGATGTGCATAGACAGCTCAGGTTTTACCTGGAAAAGACGAAAGACCTTCGGAAATCAGCACAGCTATTGGTCAGCTTTGCCCCTGGAGCCCAGGGCAAGGCTATTTGTAAACAAACTATTTCTATATGGACTGCTCATTGTTTTACTTTATTCCTTTCATGGCAAGGTTCCTCCTCAGGGGGTTAGGACCCACTCAACTAGAGCAGCTCAGCCTTTTTAAGACGTGTTCCTACTAAATACATTTTGGAGGCTGCCACATGGCCTTCTGTTCACACTTTCACAAAGCATTATAATTTGTCTTTGTTTTCTAGAGCCAGGGGAGGGTTAGCCACTGCTGTTCTGCAGGGCATCCTCTCCAATCCTTGATTCTGTTGGTTCCTCCTCCCCTTTCTCTGGGCTTTGGTAATCAACCCATTGGTTAGGACTGCAACAGTGAAACACGATGAACGTAGTACAGTTGTGTACACTTACCATAAATGTAGATGTTCGAGTGTATTCACTGTTGCAGTCCTGCTTTCCCTCCCTCTTCCCCTTTTCTCTTTTCTTGAGGTACAGACTGATTTTGGTTTAAGCCTTGTTTTCTGGAGGCTTCTGACAATTATGGTAAGAAAGACTGAGGAAGTGATGTCGGCTGCCTCCTTTTGTATCTGACACCCTGACGTCCTTTACAACCGATGACAGCCAACGTCATTTTTACTTACCTTTGGTATTCTGGCCGAGGGCTACCGTTAGCCGGATAACCCATTGGTTAGGACTGCAACAGTGAATACACTCTAAAATCTACATTTTATGGTAAGTGTACGCAATTGTACTTTCTCCCTTCGTAGGCCAAGGATGATTGCCACAAATTTCCTCACAAATTGGATCTACTTGCACAAGACATTATACTCGAAAATCTTCAACTAACTGCCACACATGATTCAGTTCTAATTCATGTTCATAGGTTCATAGGTTTATACTAGGCTATCTGCCCTAAGGCATTTATAAGCCTAGCCCAAATTTTTGTGGCTTACGCCACCCCTTATATGAAAAAATACTGTGCCCATTAGTTTGTTGTGCCTCTGTCCAGCAGTGACACAGAGATGATTCCCGGGGTAAACCTACGATCTCCCATCCACAGGTCAAGATTTCTCTTGAACAGAGCCAGCGAGGTGCTCTGCCTCACATGGACCGGGATTTTATTCCACAGCACAGGGAGTCTCTGAGTGATAAATCTATCCCTCCAGCACGTCCTATTTATGTCCGTGCTAAGGTTTAAGTCGCTTGCTCTAGTGGTTTTGGTGGATTTGGATTTTTTGAGGTGGAGCATGTCCATTAATTCCGGGTTGGACATGGCCTTGTATGTCAGGCACATGTCATCTCTGAGCAGACGGTATGCGACTGAATAGAGCTGTAGTTTCTTCAATCTGGCAGCATATGACAGATTTTGGAGTCCCTTTATCCTTTTGGTGAGGAACTTTTGGGGTCTCTCCAATTGCTGCAGATGTCGGGTGAGATACATCCCGAATGGGGCATTGTACTCGATCATTGGTCTGATAAGTGAAGAGTACAGGGGAACAATGACCTCACTAGATCTGGATGTGAATCCCTTCATGATCAGGTGGGCAATGTGTAAGGTCTTTCTAACCACTTTAGCAACGTGAGTGTCAAAAGAAAGGCCACTGTCAACCTGGGTCCCCAGGTCCCTGATAACCTCTTCTGTGCTTAGTGGATTGCCACCTATATGGTAGCTTGGGGTTACCTTGTTTTTCCCGAAGGGTATGACTATATATTTTTTGGCGTTTAACTTCAGGCCATGGCTCTGGCACCAGCTATCTGTTTCCGTGAGTCCCTTCTGAAGTATATCCGTGTCCGATGCACTTTCCACTATGGCGCCCAGTTTGCAGTCGTCTGCAAACTTTGTCAGCCAAAGTCCTCCCATGTCGGCCTGTACTTCTGAGAAGTAGATGCCGAACAATAGGGGGCCAAGGACCGAGCCCTGTGGGACACCACTTGTGACCAGCTTGGAGTCTGACATAGCGCCAGCAACTCTAACCCTGTGGGTTCTGTCCTTAAGCCAGTTTGCAACCCATCTTGTGACATATGGGTTTACATTTAAGCTGGTAAGTTTTTCTACAATACCCGAGTGGGGTATTGTGTCGAAAGCCTTTGCAAGGTCAAGGTAGGCTGTATGGACTGCCTTTCCCTCATCAATGGCCTTGGTGACTGTTTCGAAGAAGTCGACCAAGTTCAAAAGGCATGATCTTCCCTTGACGAAGCCAAACTGGGTCGGGTCCAATGTCTGCAAGTCCCCTATATCTTTGTTTATGAGCTCCATTATGATCCTCTCCATAGCTTTGCAGACTAGACTTGTTAAGCTTATGGGGTGGTAATTACCAGGGTCTGTAGAAGCAACTCTTCTCAGAGGACAATACAGCAAGTAATAAGAGGCAAGAAGACCTGTTACTAGGAAATTTATATTGGCAAGTAGAAACTTTTCTAGTTGGCGCCTAGGTAATAATTAGGGCCCTATCAGTGATCATGTGCCACTGGAGCTCATACATTTTGTCAGTTATTACCCTCTGGCCGCTCTTACTCCTCTGTCCAGGTCCTACATCTGGCCATTTCAGCATATCTTCCTGTGGATCCTCCACATTTCTTATTTGTTTTTGGTAAAACCGTTTATTAGAGCAGTTTTACACCTGCAGTCTTTCTGTAAACAAGTTGCTCCTTCCTCTGATCTTAATTTTGTATTAGAAAACTTAACCATGTGTATATTTTGAACCTACATGTCAAACAAACTTAAGGTGTGTTGCATGGAAAACTGTTCTCTTTGTTCTGACATTTGCAAGAAGAGTGAGTTACAAGCTCTTGTGGTGGGTGAACTCTGGGCTTTCATAGAGATATAAGGTCTGTTTAAGAACAAATCCCTCTTTCGTGCCCAAAGTTTTTGAGTTCACTTTGAATCAAGCTATCAGTTTCTCACTGTTCTATTCAGAACAAGGGAGAGAGGATTCTACTCACTCTGAATGTGCATAAGGCAGTTCAGGTATTCTTTTGACAGGACCAGGTCCTTTAGAAAATCTGATCAGCTGTTTTTGCTTTGTGTTGGGATAAACAAAGGACAGCCCATGTCGAAACAAGACTATTTACATGAGGTCTGTCCACGTCTTTTGCCTTTTGTTATGCCTACCATGGTAAACCAGTTACAGGCAAGATCAAGGCACACTTTGCTAGACCTTTGTCTTCTTTAGCTGGCATATTGGAAAGGGATTGTAGAAGGTAACTGTAGCAGAAAGCTAACCACTAGAAAAAGTAAGAAAATCATTGTATACAAGTGAGGCACCACAAGGTCCTTTTAAAAGATGTTAATTTAACAGCCAGCATAACAGACTGATGGACTTGACAGAGGCTCAGGTGATTGACAGAAAAATAGTTTTTATACTCAGTCACACCCAATCTCTAAGGGCTGTGACCAGTAAAATAAGTCCAAATATTTATGATTACTGTGCGATTTTTATTCTGGTAATTGAAGGGCACTGTTCTCAACTTTTAGATAAGCTTTATAATACCGAAACCAACTTTAAAAAAATATATAGTAGAACTATACTACGTAGAAGTCAGTACTACAAATCTAACTTGGAAATCACATTGCTTTCATTTTACACAGGCTGTAAACCAGTCTGTGGAGTAGTTTTACACAGTACAATACAAAAAATTTAAAAACTGACATGCTCTACAGTGTACACCAGTGCTGTTACAGTTTAAACATAACATACTGACATTAAAAGTAGAATTTTTAAAAACTTTTTAAAGAGATAATATAGTATTGTGCATAGACAATATTATATTATGTGTTGATGCTGACATTGATGTTCATAGGTGTGTACTAGGCTAATGGCCCTGGAGCCTTTACAAGCCTAGTAGGCCTTGGCCACATCAAGGTAGGCTGTATGAACCACCTTGCCTTCATCCACAGCTCTGGTGACTGATTAAAGAAGTCGACCAAGTTGAGCAGGCTTGATCTACCCTTCACAAAACCAAACTGTGTAGGATCCAGGGTTGGGAGATTCCCTATATCCTTGTTTATTAGGTCCATGATGATACGTTCCATAGCTTTGCATATCGGACTCGTCGGCTAATGGGGAGATAATTCTCTGGGTCTGTAGTCCTATCCTCCCTTGTGGCGAGAGATAACTGTAGCAGTGCACCATTTGGTAAGGACAAAGCCTGAGGTGAGGCTGTGATTTTACAGGGGACACAGGTGAGGTGCCTGTTCACTTTGTAGTTGTAGAACACAGCTGGGGATATTGTCATGTCCCATAGAAGCTGTGTTCTTGGCATTGGACAGTGCTGTTTTAACCTGTACTGCAGTAATATTGGGTGCCTGGCAATATACTGGTATTGTGATTTGGTCCTTTGGGGGGGGGGGTTAAATTTGGCACTGAATCTGTCGGCCAGTATATTGGCAGTATCTGTTGGCTCGGTATAGGAGGTACCATTGTGCAGTAGCTCAGAGCAAATCTGGGTATTGCCGTGGAGAGTCTTTACATAACTATAGAAGGCCTTATGGTTGTCTTTACTGTCTGCTGCAATTCTGTTTTCATAGCTAGCTTTAGAGGATTTGATGAGGTATCTCAACCTTTTTATTGAGGCTGATAAGTGAGTATTTCCAGTCTTGGGACTTCACCTTATTCCGCATCAGTTTCCTCCTCCGGTTGTAGAGTTTATGGCAGGGGACCACCAGATTGGCTTTTTTTTTTTTTTTTTTTTTTTTAGGAGAGCATCTTGGTTCTATTGGGTATGGCGAGATCCATGCATTTATGTACATGTTCGTAGAGTGCATTGGTGTAGGAGTCGGCGGTAATGCAACTATTCTTCATTTGGATGGGTGCCGTGAAGTTAGCCACCTCTGTTTTTAGGAGCCAAAGTTAGCTTTGGAGAAGTTTTTCATGGTGGTTACCTTTGTTGGGGGTGGCGTGGGAGGGTTGTGGATTTCCAAGGTGATTTAGTTTATGGTTGGATCTAACCAGGGAGGAGTTGACTATTGGTGTAGAGCAACAGTCGTCTGTTAGTAATGACTAGGTGAAGGATATTGCTACCTCTAGTGGGGGTAAGAACGAGCTGGTCCAGGGGATTGGAATTAATGAATTCCATCAAGTGTATTGGTACAAGAGTAGTTTGCCAGTTTAATGGCGGGGTAGTTGAAGTTGCCCAGTATGAGAGTGTTAAGTTGGACTCTAATGTTCTAAAGGGTGCTTGGGAATGTGGAGTGTGAGTCTTGGGACATGGTTAGGGACCTATAGGAGGCTACGACCTGAGTCGCTGTCTTGCCCAGTGTTAACTTCACCTAAAGTATCTCAGATGCAGTTTGTTGGGCTACCAGTCTGGAGGTATGCGCATCCTTTGAGTATGGAAACACCACCGCCTTAGGAGCTTCGGTCCAAGTTCTGGTGCCGAAAGGTGTGGAATGAGTTATACCCTGGTAGTGCAGGGGTACTTTTTGCTGCCTTGAACCAGGTCTCTGTTACAGCACAAATGTCTGTTCTTGATTTTAAGGAGTGCTTCGAGCTAGTGCATTTTAAGATTTAGACTTCTAGCGTTGAGCAGCATGACCCTCTGATTGCATTTGTTTGTAGTTATTAAAGTGGTAGTTTGGTCTTTGGAACACTGCCTAGAGGGGTGGCAAGAGCCTTAGCCAGTATCCGGAAGCCCATGGGTGACAGATGCAGGCCATCTCTGGCAAATCATCGAGATCTGTCAGTCGTCATCCCAGGCAGACAGATACTGGATCCCCTTAGAATGATACCAGAAACTTAGCCAATTGTTGAAATCAGTCATTTTCTGCTTGTACTGTGGTATCATTCTGGGTGATGGTAGGATGCTGTTCAGGGCTAGGGTCATACCCGCCTGGGCTACATAATCCGAGAGTTCTTCCATGTCTCTCTCCATGTAGTCCAGGGAGGTAGGTCTCGAGTCATTCACACCCACATGTACAATGACATTCATATTTGTACCTGTTGTTGAGGGACTCGAGTGTGTTATGTGGCGGATCCTGGCACCTGATAGGCAGCTGTTACTTTCTCTTTATTCAACCTAGTGAGTGGGACATCAGTGTGCCTCACTATCAAGTTGCCTATGACTAGTGTTCTGGGCATGCTGTTTTGCCTTAGGGGCTTTGGTTGAGTGGCACACTGTTTCGGAGAGTTGTCTCGTGATTATTGTTGTGGTCAAGTGTGTTTCTGCCTTGGAGGTCTCTGCTGTTTTGGTAGATTTTTGAGAGCCTCAACGAAGGTGGGTGGGTTTTTTTTTGTGTTTTATCAAATTGATGCATAAAACTACATACGAGAAAAAATAATGCAGCAGATAAAGGGTGTAACCTTTTCAGGTCTTATGTCTACAACTGACTAATTAGTGCTCAAACAGTTGCATAGCTTGTAAAGCAATATATTTAATAAAAGGAACTGCTGAAAATGTGCACATTTTAAATACTTGAGAAGAATAATCTGAACAGATCTGTCAGTCTTTCTAAATGTCAAAGGGGTCTGAGGCAGAAAACTAAGAATCTGAGAATACAAATTTTGTTTCTAGTTGTCTTGGCAGGAGATGGCTCATATAAAATAGTTCACACCTTAATATTTCTTGTCTGCAGGACCCTGTCATCCTGTACAGGTCTGTTTAATTATCCACTTTTCAACTTTTAAATTTACAAAATTAGGCTGAGGAAAATAGAATGAATGTTCATGCAGTAAATCAAAGATATTGTAATGCAAAAGTAAAATAAAACTGTAAGCAGGATACTATATTTATGTAAATTAAAGTGTGAGATTGAAACTGGTCGTAACCCAACTTGTGCGATAAAAAACTCCACAAAAAAGCAGCAAACAGGCCAGGAACAACCGCCAAGGAGAAATTCAGCCAACCACTCGATAGGAACAATAGTATAGAACAAAAATTGGTGGTAACTTCCAAAAAACGAACTCCACAAGCAGATGAAACCTTTTATTAACGCCACAAAATGAATCCACGTTTTCGTTGACAATGCAACTTCATCGGATAAAAACAATTGGTATACCCCTGTGTTTTATACACAACTTGATTGATTAATTAGTTGGATAATTGAATAATTAAACACAAAGCATTTTTAAAGAGACAACTGAACTGACAAATAGATGTGAAGATGTAATTAAAATCAATCTACTATGGATTGTGATAAAATGTACCAAAAACAACTACCCACACTTACAGTTTAAATCACTTGTGGTTAAAATGCATTAAAACAAATATATGTGTTAATATTACGTAAAAATAACCAAACAACTGTGTTAATATTACGTAAAAATAACCAAACAACTGTGTTGTAGAACATCTATTGCATACTCTTGCAATGATCAGATTTAAAAGTAAAATTAATCATTGTGTATATTTATAAATAAAACCAATAAATATTCACCATTTTATACACATACTTAAAAACAATAAGATGTTAAAAGTTGTTTGTTAAATACATTAATCAGGTTAAGATAAACTTACTAAAATCTTATAATTGATCTGCCCTTAATTTTAAATAGGGCATAATAGAGATGGAATCATTTAAACCCAGAGGTTTATTGGCTTCCAACAAAATCTGCCAGTACGTTTCCCTATGGGATAATCGTGCTGCCCAATGACCTCCCCTGATACATTTGGGTACTGCTTCCAAAACAAAAAACATGAAAGCTGCGGACTCGCATACGGGTACATGCCTGTAAAGTGCATTTGTATTACATTGTTTCTGAATTTTATAAAAGTGCTCATAAATGCATCTTTTGAGCTGCCTTTCTGTCTTGCCAACGTAAAACACTTGGCAGCACATGCAGACAGCCAAATAAACTATACCGGTGGAATTACAATTATAGAAATGATAGGAACAAATCTTCCTATTCCTGCTCTCCAAATAAATGTATTCCTGATCAATGACGTGTTTGCACTGGGAACACCGGCCACAGCGGAACGTGCCTTTCCTATGATGGTCAGTGGTACTTTGGTTGGTGTTGTGTTCCAAAATCCTCTTGATGTTAAAACCCCTTTTATATACAAATTTACAAGTCAGGTCTTTTAAATTACTCAAGTCGGTGAAATCCGTAAATTATTTCAGTTCCTTTTGGATAATATACCTAATATGTCCCGCATCAAGACTGTGTTCTGTAACAAACACCTGATTAGAACCAAATGGGGTGAGGCAACCATGAGTGGAATCAACATTGTCGACCATTTGTTTCCTCCCTAGAATAGGGCTAAATCTAGAACCCCTGCCTAACTGGACTTCTTCCCGTACTGAATTAATCAATGTGATAGGGTATCCCCTATCTGTAAAAAGGGAACTCAACTTGTCCCCCTCTTTTTGAAAATAAAGATCATCTGATGTCATACGGGAAACTCTTACAAATTGACCCTTAAGTATTGACCTCTTTTGGAATTTGGGGTGTGAGCTGTTATAGTGTAAGTAACTGTTAGAAAAGGATGGTTTCCTATATACACATGAACTGAAACCATCAACTTTCTTGGACAAGGTAACATCTAAATAATTGACTTGGTCTGATGATATATTGTATGTAAACTTCAAAAATGTTGTTGTAGAATGTAAATAAGTTACAAAATCATCAGTACTGTGCCTCGGTCCAGTCCAAAAAATGCATATGTCATCCAAGAACCTGGTATAGTATCCAATATTTGGAAAATTCACTATTAAGGACAATTTTTTTCTCCCAAACTGACAAAATTATGTCAGCATAGGTGGGAGCACAATTTGCTCCCATGGAGACACCTGATATCTGCTGGAAGTATTCCCCACAAAAATAAATGTAGTTGTTATTCAGGACCAATCCCAGTAGTTCAAGGATCAAATGGACATCATTGTTGGTGACCCCCTTACATTCACAGAGAGCCTCCTCCATCCAGGTCAGACCAATCGTGTGTGGGATCACGGAAAACAAATCTACCACATCGATGGTAACAAAAAGTAGGTCTGGCGTGAATAAGTCGTTGGTTATGCCCTGTAAGAATTCCCAGGAATCCTTAAGTAGCTGTTCCTGCCTCCCCCATAGCTGCTTTAATTTCCAATCCAAAAATTTTGAAAGATTGTGAGTTTTGGAACCCTGGGCAGCTACTATAGGTCTAAGGGGGGGATCCTGCACATTTTTGTGGATTTTCGGCACACCAAAAACGGTGGGTATTTTGGGATGAGAATTGTCCAAATAAGAATAGAGGTCAATTTCAATAATTTCTTGGTCTAGAAGATCTTTGATGGCCAAGTCAATTTTTTTATATGAAATATGCACCTCGTTTAATGAAGCAATAATGTATTTTTTGGTGTCCTGTAGTAAATTATACATTTTGGCTTTGTATAATATTTGGTCCATGATAACAGTACCACCCCCTTTGTCAGGTTCCATAACTCTGACCGAGGGGTTAATACTCAATTCAGTCAGAAGGGTGGACTCAGCCTGATTGAGATTAGGTACCTTGCTTCCACGTATCTGATGTTCTATCCTATTTTCCAAATTCCTTAATTGCGGATGTAAAGGGGGATTATAAGTACTAGATTTCCTAAGCATAAGTCCTCGACCCAAACAAGTTCTGTAGGTTAAGTTTACGTATAAAAAGTTTTACATCCAATATGGTGTTGACAAAGCTACTGCCCCTGCTGGGGACAAATTTAAAACCCTTGGTAAACAGTGAAAACCATGTCTCAGAAATAACAGCATTACTGTAGTTATATATATGATAACCATTCAATGTATGCATGAAATAATCACCAATAGCAGACACTTCAATAAGCCCAGAATTTACCAGTCCTGCTTGTTGTTCCTCCTCCACCCTCTGGTTTGCACCCCCCCCCACCAGACGAGGGGATCGGGGTCCCAAAAATTGTTGGTTCGTGTGCTGATTGTATGATTGCTTACGGAGGCGTTCTGATCTCCTGGGTAAAAAATCGTCAGTTGCCTCATCAGCAGAATGAAAGGGTGGTAAAGGAGGAAAAGGTTCTTGAACAGGAGACTGGAATTCCTGGACACTAGGAGCGGTAATGCAACTATTCTTCATTTGGATAGGTGCCGTGAAGTTAGCCACCTCTGTTTTTAGGAGCCAAAGTTAGCTTTGGAGAAGTTTTTCATGGTGGTTACCTTTGTTGGGGGTGGCGTGGGAGGGTTGTGGATTTCCAAGGTGATTTAGTTTATGGTTGGATCTAACCAGGGAGGAGTTGACTATTGGTGTAGAGCAACAGTCGTCTGTTAGTAATGACTAGGTGAAGGATTTTGCTACCTCTAGTGGGGGTAAGAACGAGCTGGTCCAGGGGATTGGAATTAATGAATTCCATCAAGTGTATTGGTACAAGAGTAGTTTGCCAGTTTAATGGCGGGGTAGTTGAAGTTGCCCAGTATGAGAGTGTTAAGTTGGACTCTAATGTTCTAAAGGGTGCTTGGGAATGTGGAGTGTGAGTCTTGGGACATGGTTAGGGACCTATAGGAGGCTACGACCTGAGTCGCTGTCTTGCCCAGTGTTAACTTCACCTAAAGTATCTCAGATGCAGTTTGTTGGGCTACCAGTCTGGAGGTATGCGCATCCTTTGAGTATGGAAACACCGCCGCCTTGGGAGCTTCGGTCCAAGTTCTGGTGCCGAAAGGTGTGGAATGAGTTATACCCTGGTAGTGCAGGGGTACTTTTTGCTGCCTTGAACCAGGTCTCTGTTACAGCACAAATGTCTGTTCTCGATTTTAAGGAGTGCTTCGAGCTAGTGCATTTTAAGATTTAGACTTCTAGCGTTGAGCAGCATGACCCATTGATTGCATTTGTTTGTAGTTATTAAAGTGGTAGTTTGGTCTTTGGAACACTGCCTAGAGGGGTGGCAAGAGCCTTAGCCAGTATCCGGAAGCCCATGGGTGACAGATGCAGGCCATCTCTGGCAAATCATCGAGATCTGTCAGTCATGTCATCCCAGGCAGACAGATACTGGATCCCCTTAGAATGATACCAGAAACTTAGCCAATTGTTGAAATCAGTCATTTTCTGCTTGTACTGTGGTATCATTCTGGGTGATGGTAGGATGCTGTTCAGGGCTAGGGTCATACCCGCCTGGGCTACATAATCCGAGAGTTCTTCCATGTCTCTCTCCATGTAGTCCAGGGAGGTAGGTCTTGAGTCATTCACACCCACATGTACAATGACAGTCATATTTGTACCTGTTGTTGAGGGACTCGAGTGTGTTATGTGGCGGATCCTGGCGCCTGATAGGCAGCTGTTACTTTCTCTTTATTCAACCTAGTAAGTGGGACATCAGTGTGCCTCACTATGAAGTTGCCTATGACTAGTGTTCTGGGCATGCTGTTTTGCCTTGGGGGCTTTGGTTGAGTGGCACACTGTTTTGGAGAGTTGTCTCGTGATTATTGTTGTGGTCAAGTGCGTTTCTGCCTTGGAGGTCTCTGCTGTTTTGGTAGATTTTTGAGAGCCTCAACGAAGGTGGGTGTGTTTTTTTTTTTTTTTTTTTTTTTTGTGGTTTATCAAATTGATGCATAAAACTACATAAGAGAAAAAGTAATACAGCAGATAAAGGGTGTAACCTTTTCAGGTCTTATGTCTACAACTGATTAATTAGTGCTCAAACAGTTGCATAGCTTGTAAAGCAGTATATTTAATAAAAGGAACTGCTGGAAATGTGCACATTTTAAATACTTGAGAAGAATAATCTGAACAGATCTGTCAGTCTTTCTAAATGTCAAAGGGGTCGGGGTCGGAGGCAGAAAACTAAGAATCTGAGAATACAATTTTTTCTTTCTAGTTGTCTTGGCAGGAGATGGCTCATATAAAATAGTTCACACCTTAATATTTCTTATTGTCTGCAGGACCCTGTCATCCTGTACAGGTCTGTTTAATTATCCACTTTTCAACTTTTAAATTTACAAAATTAGGCTGAGGAAAATAGAATGAATGTTCATGCAGTAAATCAAAGATATTGTAATGCAAAAGTAAAATAAAACTGTAAGCAGGATTCTATATTTATGTAAATTAAAGTGTGAGATTGAAACTGGTCGTAACCCAACTTGTGCGATATGTTCAGGCATTTCTCTGAGCTTGATGCTTAATTCTCACACCAGGAGAAGCTGTTTTAGGTTAAACATCAAACATTTTCAGAGTTCTTTGTCTGTTCACACAAGACCCAGTGCCCTTCTATTCTGGAATTTGTGCAAAAATACAGAAACTCATTGTGATCATTGTACATATTAGAGGGTAGGAAAGGATGAACTCCTTTTAATTTAATGTATAAATATGAAATGTGTAAGATTTTGATTCTCCAGGCTTGAACACGGTTTAGCCATGTGAGAGAGAATTCTGCGAGTGTGTGCACATGTATATATCTGTTAATTCCTCTCGTTATGTTGTAGGCATCAACTGCACCTAGGTAGAACTTTGCTTGAGTCTTGCTTCAGCAGGTAGTTCATTTCTAAGGACCAGAACTGTAACATGGTTTTGTGTATATACCTTTTACAAGGCATTACAAATTTGGTCCAAGATGAGCTTTGCTAGGGCCATTCTCCCAGGAGCTCCTGAGACCATATCCTTTCCCCCCTCAGGTTGGATAGGCTGTGGTAATCGACCCATATAGCCTAAAGGCTACTGCAGCAGTGGGAGTGATGAGCATAGTGCAGTTGATTTGAATTTTTCACTGTTGAAGTAGCTACACCCCCACCGTATTTCTCTCTCTAGTTGTGATATAAAAGTGTTTTTTTTTACGTTTTAGTGGTTCAGGATGAGTACTCTCCTTAAGATTTGGACAAGAAAGTTCTGAAGTGTCTTCTCTCTGACTGCTGACCCCCCCGAGAACTAACTGCTCAGCAGTAAGCATGAAGGTGTGGGAGGAAGCTGGCTCTCTCTTGGGCAAGACACACCACACACAGCCTAAAAGCTACTTCAGCAGTGAGGAATTCAAACATCTACTGTGGTTGTGCAACTTACAGAACTGTACTTTATGTACTTGGATAATGTTGGGTCTGGAAGAGGAAGTCCATTCTTGGTAACGTACCCTTCTGTCTTCCATCTCTTTGGAGAAGGCTGCATTTGTTTTGTGTAGCTAATTTCAGATGTGGAGATGTTAGACACTATGATGCATTATGGGATGCAGGCAGCCTGGCAAAGGTATTGTGTGTGCTTTTTGTTAAGCGAAGTGGTCGTAATCCTTTTGTTCCGACTGCTGTCAGTGATAGGCCTGCTCTTTCAGATGTGATGTAAAGTATGTGTGTGTGTGTACGTGTTTTCTCTCTTTAGTAAACCCTCTATGTTGTCAGTGAAGGGAGTGGTTTTGTATGAGAAAGTTGCTTATTTTCTTTACATGTCCCTGCACTTTTGCAAATGTGGATATGCCAACTAAATTATTGGGAGATTTTCATGTGTACATGGTTGTACCTTACACTGACCCAGTTCTTGGCATTCTCCACCTTTACCTTGTTGCAAGTGACTAGAAATTGCTGTGATTATGGGGCTAGCAGTGGTTGATTTGGTTTGAATCTGATATTAAGCATTTTTCTTGACACTGAGCAACTTGGGTTAGACGTTTACAGACTTGCACCTGTTTGATATGACACCCCCACCCCCACCCCCCCTAGAAATTGAGGAGTACCATCAAGCATTTCTTGAGACTGTACTTTGGGTTTCTGAGTTTGTTTGTTTTTCATCCAGTTTGCATCAAGTTTTTAGGAAATATGTTTTTACATTTACCTTGTGACAGTGTTTGCAGGTATTTACTGTAGTCTTTGATGCAACTTTTTGTTATTGTTTGACTAGGTTATCTCTGCAAATGTCTTTTGCGATGAGTTATCATAGTTATCAGGCTGGTGAATTGTGTTGAACTTGTAAAATATCAGTTAATCATCTGAAATGTGCTTCATGCCCCCCCCCCCCCGATCTATGTTAAACTGTGCATTCTGATGGATGGGCGTGTTGCATTCTAATACAAAGGTGTTTTGTTTTTGTTTTGTTTTTTTCCCTGCTTAGTATGACATTCTGTGCAGACCATGCTCGAAGTAATGCTGTAACATTACGTGCCCAGATGAAGAAGTCTGCCCAAGGACCTACTCTTGAAACATTGCTGTCACAGCTAAGTGGTTATGCAAAAGTTGATTCCACTTCACAAAGTCAAGAGAGCAGTCGGAGTGAAGGCAGCAGAATCCTTGGTATGAATGTTTTCTAACATGTCAGACATTTTCCAGAAGAAATTTTAATAATGAAATAAGAATGCATTAGTGCATTACTTCACTCATCTTGATAGTACAACTTAAGAAAACACTAACAGCTTTCATCTCGGTTTTTGAGCTAAGTAGTTTAGTGTTTGAAACTAAAGCCGTTTGTTTATATAACACACAAATAAAATAAGTAGGTTTAAGTAGATAGCCATGTCTGCGTTCTGCATTTTCTTCACCTCTTTTTGTGGATGGTTCAGATTTCTGTTATCTTTTATCACTTTGCCCATTAAGAAATGTTTTTTGGGGGGTGGGGGGTTCGGTGTAATGTTGGTGTTTACCTTCTTTCTGTTTCTCTTATTTCAGGTTGATAGAAAAAGAACAGTTTAGAAAACTATCGATGTGCAGCACAGACTGACAGTTGTTGGCTTGCATTCTCAATTTCTTTTTCTGTGTCATAATATGGAAGTTCTTTGTTTTGCACAAGCGATTTTTGTTTGTTTGGGCTTGTGCTAATCTGCTGATCTTTTTCACCAGTTTTTGACACCATCAAAGACCAGAGATATCGCTGTGTATAAGATGTTTTTGCCTGTAAGTTTGTTTTTCTTTGAGAAACTGAATAAATCTCCATATTGGTCATAAGAAGCAGTGATGATAAGAAGTGGTGTCTTCAGTTTGCCTCAGCCTGTAGGTTATATGATCCGAATCTCTTCAGCTCTGAAACATCACCTCCTAGCGATTTGGCTGTTTTATTCATCGCTGTCCTCCACTGAGTCTATTGCTTTTTCTTTATTTTTTGTTGAACTCTCCTTGCTTCCATATTCTGAGCATGTTTGTTGCCTTCCAAAAAATACTTTCTCTGTTTGTCTAGCTTTTCAAACTTCCCAACCATTTGTTTCTGGGGCTAAGGAAGGTGTACCAGTGTTTTTAAGATTTTGCAAACCTTTTATAGAGTCTGTTTGCATTGCAGTCATTTGCTGCTGTGTAATTGTTTCTGTGAGTTTTGGTTCTCAGTCATGGCATGGATAAGGCTTCAGGTTTCAAAAAGTGTGTGGGGAGTGGACACAAGTTGCTCCCCCAAGCTTCCCACCATAAGTGTGTTTATTGTCTCTGTGTCTTCCACCTGAATTGCATGGCTTGTGCTGTTTTTGTGGCCATAGCCCTAGCTGATTGCCAGGATAAGCTGGTTCTCAAGGGGATGCTTCCTCCTCCTTTGGCTGCTAGACAGGTGACTATGTCTCTCTCTCACTGTAAGAAGACTAGGGATAAAAAGAAAGACAAAGACAGAGGAAAAAGATAAGAGAAATTGGAAAGACAGGAATTCTGAGCCCTTTTTAGCTGTAGTTCCAAGTACAGCTTGGCTCCATTCCCCCTTTCATCCGTATTACTCCTGGACTGTTTCTCCTTGGAGCCGTCCCCCTTTTGTGTCCAGGTGTATGTGTTTCAGATCCAGGAAGTGTCTATACCTCTTACTTCAGCCTGTCAACCTGTCACTTTTGTCTTAATCTAGGGTCTGCCAAGTCCTCCTGGAAGATCCTGGGATCATTCCTTCACCCTCTGCTGTGAGGATCATCAGTTCTGACACTAGTTATTCCTCCTCTGGTCCACTTTTCTGTGCCGGTGTCAATGGTTCTGATACTGCCCTGTCCTGTCCCTTTGATGCTGGCAGCTTGGCTGCTACCGGCTCTGGCTTCTTTGTTGTTCTTGGCTCTTCACTTCTTAGAGTACCTCCTGGAACCCTGTGGGGTTTGAGCTGAGGACCTGGGATTGAGTTCAACTAGACTTTCAGAGCAATCAGCCCAGGTGCCTTTCTTCTGGGTAGCTGTGTTCCCATTTCATTAGGATTATCAATGGCAATAAGGACCTCTCCTAGGTCTGCGAATTGCATAAGGGCACTTCCCAGCCATCTGACTTCGGTGTCAGCATTTAATAACAGTGTAGAAAGGGATTCTTTCTTTCCGAAACTGAGTTTTCTGTTCCTGTGTCAAATCCATCCCTTTATCCTGTACATTGGTGACTTTGTGTTCACATTTGTTGTCCTTGGAGACAGCGTGCACCTCTAGACTTTGAGCATCCCAAGATTCTAGCCTCCCCTGTAGCTTGTGTGTGGCCCCCTCAGAGGTGCTTGTGAAGAGCAACCAGTTGAACTCCCCTGAGGAGCCTCTGTCTCTGGGTATATGGAGCTTGATTAACAGGAATCAACAAAAACACTCCAGTCTCAGACAAACACGCTGTTTGTTCAAATTAAGCACTTTTAATTTTGGCTTGATTGTAATGAACAATGATTTGGAAAGGGGGCATATAAGTGTTTGAGCAGTTTTCTTGCACAAAGACTAAGTCATAGCTTATAATATAAAGTATTGCATTCCTACCTAATTGTTCTGACAAGGTCCTTTCCCTGGCAGCCATTTCCAGCACTTGTGAACAGTTGCTTGATTTCTGCACTCTAGAGGCAGTTGGAGTGCTTGATTCTCCATGCCGAAGCTTGGGGAGGCCATTACTTTGGATGCTTGGATGTTGAGAACCCTTTCCACAGACTATTCCATTCCCTTCCATTTTGTTCCAAACTTGAAACAAAGATCTCTTTCTGACAAACCACCTCATCAGAGAAAGAAGGCGGCAGCAGTGAAGATTAAAAAGCTGCTCTGAGTCATCCAAGAAGTTCTACCAGGCCAAAGAGGTTTCGGGGCCTACTCAAGATTCTTTAGTGCCAAAGAAAAATGAGGACCGTAGGCTCTTTCTGGATCTTGACAAACTGAATACCTTTGAAAAATGGACCAGTTTCTGGATGGTGATGTCGCAGCCCATCCTGCCTGTACAGACGAAGGATGATTGGATGTGCTTTGTGAACCTCAGAGATGCCTACTATCACACACAAAAAGTGAGGCATTACAGTTGGGTTTTTGTATTTGTCTGGGAGTCCGTCATTACTAGTTCCAAGCACGGCCCTTTGGCCTCACTAGTTCCAAGCACGGCCCTTTGGCCTCACCATAGCTCCACCTGGTGTAAAACAAGTGTATAACAGTGGTAGCTGTCTTGTTCAGGCGGCAAAGTTTGAGTCTTCCCTTACCGGGGTAACTGGCTGCTTACATCAACCTTGGGTGTCTCTCGTATAGGTAAGAGACTATTTGCTCAAATTGTTCCTGTCCTTGAGCATCGCTGTGAATTTTGAAAAGTCCAATCTGGAACTAGTTCAGTCTCTGGAATTCATTGGATACCATCTGGCACAACCAGTCACATTTGCCAGGTTGTTCCCTCTAGACTTGTATTATTACAGCTTCAAGCCATTTGGTTTCTTTACTTCAATGGCTTCTTGGCCTGTTGGTTGTTGCTGTCTTTTTTTTTTTTCCTTTGCCAGGTTTTCTGAGAGTTCAGTCCAGTGGTCAGTTATTTCTTGACCAGTGAGCTTCACCAATTTGGCTTACTGACATATGCCATTGACACTTAGTAGTGCCTCCAAGTTGGATCAAGGTTTCATTGGGTCATGCACCCCCCCCTTCAGTGCAAGGCCACTGTAATCACTGACCGTTCCTTCTTTGGTGCGGAGTGGCATTTCAGTGGGAGGACAACCCAAGTTACATGGAACCCTTTATAGGCCCGCATTCATATCCGTTCCTTGCAGATGAGAACAGTCCTCCCAGCATTGTAGCCTTTCAGGATTTCCTCCCTAAGGGTGTGATAACCTTACAGACCAACAACACGGCAGTGATTTGATACAGAAGCAAGGGAGAAAACCAGTCCTACCCCCCCCCCCCCATGTCGAGGCCATGAAGGTTTGACAGTGGGTGATGGAGTTGTAATGCTTTTCTGGTAGCAGTGCACATCATCCCAAAGAGGTCCAACTTATACTGACAGACGCCTTGAGCAGCAGCATCCTCATGATGCACAAGTGGTCCGTCAAACCATTAGCAGCAGATTGTATGTTCAGGTATTGGTGCTGGCCCTTTTGTGACCTCTCTACATCCCTCTCCAACACCAAATGCAGCAGCTTCTTTGCCCAGATTCTTTCAAAGGGACAGTCGCCAAAGGATGTTGTGCTCCATGCTTGGTCCCTGGTCTCCTGTATGCATAACGGCTATATCCCTGATTTTAATAAAATTGTTATAGAAAGCCTTCTGTAGCAGAATGATTATGCTCCTCATGGCACCCTTCTGACTCAGACAAGTATGGATGTCCTTCAAAGATGCATCTGCAGTCCTAACATATGGGTTGTCCTGCCTCAGGCAGCCCTTCGGTCGGCCGGATTCCAAAGTCTGGGTCTGGCCTCGGCTGATGTCGCACTTCACCCGACGTCATAGCTGCTGTGAATTGGGTATAAAGGCATCAGCCGACGCCATTTTCCTCAGTCTTTCTTGCCGCGCGGTGCCCGAAGCAGAAGCTGTTCGCCAGTGCCGGTCGGTCAGATCCAGAGATTTCTACTACCGAAGACTTCTAAAAAGCTAAGTACCCCGTTGGGGACTCTTTCTTGCCTCAGCCAATGTCAGAAAAAGTAAATAATTGTTTAACTTGTGGGAAACAAATACCTCATAAGGATTTCCACTCTTACTGCCTTCCTTGCTTAGGCCCAGACCACGACGTATCAGCTTGTCTAGCCTGTGCTTCCTTCAACCGACGGACACTTAGACGTTGTTCGGAGTTTGCAGAGGAGTTTTTTGGTCCCGCTTTTGCTTACAAAATGCCGTCGGAGACTCCGACTTCACAATTAGCTAAAAAGCGTAAGGAAAAGGACCGACACTCGCGGTCCGCGGTTTCGGCCGAAACCACGGTTAAGCCAACCGCGAGTGTCTCGGTTTCGGCTGAAACAGAGTCCTCAGTTCTTCCTTCGGCCGAAAGCTTGCCTCCGATAGCCGAGGCCTCACACAGCATGGCTGAATCCGCTACTGAAATTACCCCTGCTGTAGCAGGCACCCAGGATTTATCAGATACTATTCCTTTAGACATATCTACTCCTGCACGTGGAGCTGCTAGGCCCCCTGCATCTATGTCTATCAAGGCTTTTTCTAGGGCTAAAGCAGCTAAATCTTCTAAGGCCTTGCCTGCTAAAACCCCCTCACACAGGCCTACCTCCAGTTCCCAAATGCTCAGCTTGGCTGAGGATCTCATTTCTTTGATCAGGGGATCCCAACCTCACCCAGACAGGGCCTCTCAACCCCCTCCAGAGAAGAGGCCTAGAGCAGAGCCCCCAGATCCTGTTTCTACAGACTATTCCTCGGATGATTCAGAAAACTCAGGTCCTCCAGAAGGCCCATATTCTCCCTTTGAGGATTCTGATGCAGAAGACTCCATTCCTTCTGCCTCTCCTCCTGAGGAATTTTCTTTTGGGGAAACCTTACATGCTATGAGAGAGCATTTTCAATGGCAGGGCCAGGATTTTTCAGATTCAAGGAAAAGGCTAAGGACCTTTTTACATTTACCACAGCATAGGCCTTTAGCCATTCCTCCAGTACTTACAGTTGTTGATGATGCTTATAATGATGCCTGTACTGCCCCTGACTCTCTTCCCCCGGCCCCTGCCAAGCCCGACAGATATTACAGGGTCCCGGACACACACTTTCACTTGTATAAGGCTCCTATTGCAGATCCTGAAACCATTTCATAGGGCCCCAAAGCTGTAGCAGCTGCCTCTGCCAAAAAAACCCTCCCCTCTGAAAGAGAATCTAGAGCATTAGAGAGATGGGGTAAAAAAGTTTATACTTCTGCTACTCTTTCGGCTAGGGCCTTAAACTGTCAATTCCACATGATTCAGTATCAGGAATTTTTGTTAGACCAGCTAAATAAAAAACTGTCCTCTCCTGAACCTATAGACCGTAAGTCCCTTCAGGATTTGGTACATAACACTCAGCAGGTCAGTAATCATTCCTTAAAATGCGGCTATGATGCACTGGAGGCTTCCTTTAGATCAGCTATGACTGGAACAGTGATTAGAAGGCATGCCTGGTTAAAAGAGCAATCCTTACCAGACCATGTAAAGTCAAAGCTTCTAGATGCTCCCCTGCACAGCAAGTGCTAAAGAAGGTGGAAGAAAAAGCAAAATCTGTCCAAACAGTCAAGGATTTCTTACAGGTCCAGCCTCCGAGGTTTAGTAGAAATTGGCCTTCGAAGAATTGGTCCTTTCCAGACACCTCCAGAGCACAGAGAGGCAGAAATAGGCGCCCAAGAGGCAGAGGTCAATCCAGAGGTGCCTACAGGGGACGTCAGTGGCAGACTAACAACCAGAGAAGTACTGCCACAGATTCAGCTACGACCACTCCCACAGGACAGACACAATGACTTGACTCTGATACCGCCTACCAGGGAACAACTGCAAGCACCCTTAGGTGGAAAGCTTGCCTTATTTTCCGTAAACTGGCATTACATTACAGGAGACAAATGGATTTTACAGACAATAGACAAAGGCTACAGGTTTCACTTCCACACTCTACCAAAAAAGAGAGGAATGCCAAACCAAAAAACAAACGCTCTAGCACAAATCAACCACCTACTAAGGATGAGAGCTATAGAAAAGGTACCGCCTATGGAACAAGGGCAAGGATTTTACTCCAGACTTTTCCTGGTACCAAGGAAAGAAAACCAATGGAGACCTATTCTCGACCTGTCCGCTCTGAACACATATCTCATTGTTCCAAAATTCAAAATGCTGACCCTACAGCAACTTCTTCCCATGCTGGGCAAGGAGTCTTGGCTGGTGACTCTAGATCTCAAGGAGGCATACCTGCACGTCCCTATACGACCAGATTGCAGAAGATACCTCAGATTTCTTGCAGGATCAGAGCATTATCAATTCTCAGCATTGCCCTTTGGCTTATCTACTGCGCCCAGAGTATTCACGAAATGCCTGGCATCAGTAATTGCTCATTGCAGGCTTCAGGGAATTCAGATTTATCCGTACCTGGACGACTGCCTAATACAAGCGGACAACAAGACCAAATTAACAAAAGATTTGGAAAAGGTTATACAACTACTGCAAGCCCTGGGATACACAGTCAACATGAAAAAATCAAGGCTGGTACCATCCCAAAGGATAACATTCTTGGGTGCAGAACTGGACACAACAAATCAAATGGCATTTCTCACAGCAGAAAAGCAAAAGCAACTACCACTCTATTTCATGGCATTAACAACGCAGAACCAGCTTACAGCAAGGAAAGTCCTGCAAGCCCTGGGTTACATGGCATCCTGCATAATATTGATTCCACATGCCAGGATACATATGAGGAAGTTGCAATGGTACCTAAGGAATGTATGGTCTCAACACAAGCACAGTCTAGAAGCCCAGATTCCAATAATTCCATGCCTGAAACAAGAATTCCTGTGGTGGGCTCAGGCCTTTCAGTTAAACAGAGGTCTGCCCTTCCACAAACCTCACCCAAGCCAGACTATCACCACGGACGCCTCGGACCTAGGCTGGGGGGCACACATGGTGGACAAGTGTATACAAGGCCTATGGACACAAGACCAGCTGAACCTACATATAAATCAAAAAGAGAAGCTGGCAGTGAAACAGGCACTTCAGGCATTCAGACCTTTTCTTCAACAGGGTCATTTGCTGATAAAGACGGACAACACCACAGTCATGTGGTATATCAGCAAACAGGGAGGCGCACACTCATATCCTCTATGCCGGATGGCAATGGACCTGTGGAATGTGGGCCCTGAACCACAACATTCAACTCCAGGCCAAATTTGTGCCAGGAAAAGAAAATTCACTAGCAGACACTTTAAGCAGAACTACCACAGATGCCCACGAATGGATGCTGCATCCAGACATCTTCAAAACCATTACAAAGAAATGGGGACTACCAGAAATAGACCTGTTCGCATCCCCACACAACCACCAATTGAGGAAATTCTGCACAAGGACTTACCACCCACTTGCTTGGAAGGTGGACTCCCTATCCTTCAGTTGGGAAAACCTGACAGCATATGCATTCCCACCTCTCCCTTTGATGCACAAAGTGCTACTGAAGATCAAAGAAGATCACCCAAGGATCATCCTGATAGCTCCAGACTGGCCGAGGCAGCATTGGTACCCGCTACTGAGGAGTATGTCTCGGACACACGCATGGCCTCTACCTCTAGTTCCTTTACTGCTAACACAGAACAACTACAAGATCCTACATCCAAACTTGAAAACACTACAGCTAGCTGCTTGGAATATTACATAAAGCAAAATAACCCAGACTTATCTCAGAGGGTTAAAGACATTATCCTGGAGGCTCGCAGACCCTCCACAAGGAAGACTTATTCAGCCAAATGGAAAAGATACCTCATTTGGAGTGCAGCAAAAGGAGAAAATGTATCATTAGCAAACATAGCTAACATCCTGGAATACTTAGCAGAACTTTTCCACAATGGCCTGTCTTATTCCTCCATTAAGATTCATGCATCAGCAATTTCAGCAGAATACAACATGGATCTTCCAGTCTTCTCTCATCCTCTACTCAGGCAGTTTCTGAGAGGAATTAAAAATGTAAAGCCTCCAAGGAAGCCACCTTTGCCTACATGGGACCTTAACTTTGTGCTGGAAAAGTTAACACTTCCCCCTTTCGAACCAGCAGCAACAGCAGAATTACAGTTCTTATCTTGGAAAACTACTTTCCTGCTTGCAATCACTTCAGCAAGAAGGGTTTCTGAATTACAGGCATTAATGGCAGTACAGCCCTTCCTTATCTTCCATCAGGATAGAGTGTCCTTGAGAACTAATCCTACTTTTATGCCAAAAGTGGTCTCCAGGGTATCATTGAACCAAGCAATCCACCTACCAACATTCTTCCCCAACCCACAGAACAGGGGGGAAAGACTACTACATACATTGGATGTGCACAGGCAATTGCGCTACTATCTGGACAGAACCAAGACCAACAGAAAAACTGACCAGCTTCTGGTAGCATATGCAACAGGAATGGAAGGAAAAGCAATTTCAAAACAGACAATCTCAAAATGGATAAGAAATTGCATTAGATTTTGTTACTCTTTTCATGGAAAGACAACTCCAGAAAACATCAGACCTCACTCCACAAGGGCTACAGCCACTACTACAGCTTTCCTACGAGGAGTGGCTACCAAAGACATTTTAGAAGCTGCTACTTGGAGCTCCGTGCATACATTTGCCAAGCATTATAACCTACCTTTATACTCCAGATCCCGAGCAGGTTTTGCAACTGCTGTTTTGCAAGGGATCTTAACTACACCATGATCATCTTAGTGCCTCCACCCCCAGTTTGGCTATGGTATTCTACCCATATGTTAGGACTGCAGATGCATCCTTGAAGGACATAGTACAGTTTTGTACATACCATAAATGTAGATGTCCGAGAGGTATGCATCTGCAGTCAGGATTACCCACCCTCCTTCCCCTCTGTGGTACTCCTAGGGTATTTGCCCATCTTGTAGCTAGCTGGGGGAATCTATTATGGTGTATTTGTTTGTATATATGTATATACATGCTTATATTGTTTGCTCTCTACTGTTTGGAACCATTTGCATTTATCCAAATTTAGCCTTCCTAGAGGGCACCTGGCATCTGGGGCAAGAAACACTGAGGAAAATGGCGTCGGCTGATGCCTTTATACCCAATTCACAGCAGCTATGACGTTGGGTGAAGTGCGACATCAGCCGAGGCCAGACCCAGACTTTGGAATCCGGCCGACCGAAGGGCTGCCTGAGGCAGGACAACCCATATGTTAGGACTGCAGATGCATACCTCTCAGACATCTACATTTATGGTAGGTACAAAACTGTACTTTCTCCTTCCTGTGGCCTCATCTCTTGCACCTCCCTTGAATTCTGGATCCAGTTCCAGAATTGATAACCCATCCTTTGGGTCAGCCTTGTGTCACAAGCAATTCCATCTGGCCCATCTCCACTAGTCACTACAACATAAACCTGCTATAATGGATGGACTGCTTCCCACCATTTCTTCAGCCAGCTTGATTGGCATGGGCATCCTGAGGCAATGCAGCAATTGCCTTGTGTATACCAACAACTTCCTCCTAATGCAAATGGATACAGCATGTGAGAGATGTAACCATACCATGAAACTGGAATCTGTTCTCTCACAAAACCAACAAGACATACAACAGATTGTCCGCACACACACACCTTCTCTTAACACGAGTAGGTTGATTCACAAACCCACATATGCGGAGGTACTCAATAAGAGCCTACCAAAAGACCAAAGACGACCTAAGCGCAAACATACCCATACACAAACAGAATCCACTACCCCACATTACATATCAGTGTCTCAACAATTAAGCCCCATAAGACAGAACACCTCAAAACCAAATGTTCTGGTTGCAGGTGACTCAGTAGTTGGACAGTGATGTCCCCGTAACCAGGTTGAACAAGGTCACTGTCATCTGCCTGTCAGGTGCCAGGATCCATCATATCACACAAGCACTCAAGTCGCTCAGCAGCAGTTACTGTTATGACTGTCGTAGTACCTGTTGGTGTGAATGACTTGAGCTGTACCTCTCTGGACTATATGAAGGGAGATTTGACCATGACCGAAGTTTCAGATGTGTCCCAGGCAGGTTTGTCCCTAGTCCTAAGCAGTGTTCTGCCTTCGAGGATGATGCCACAGTACAGACAAAAAGATTGATTTCAGTAATTTGCTTAGCTTTTGGTGTCTCCAGAGGGATCCAGTATCTGTCTGATTGGGAAGACATGGTCGAAAGTCCACACTGCTTTTCCAGGGATGGCCTTCACCTGTCTCTTCAAAGCTTTCAGATACGGGTGAAGATGTTTGCCTCCCCTATAGTACCTTATTTTAGGCAGTGTCCATCTAAGACTTCCGATGTAAAGAAATCCCCTGATAAACTCAAGGTCATGCTGCTTAATGCTAGGAGCTTAAACAGTAAACTGCACTCCCCGGAAGCACCCCTCACCCTGGAAGATGTTGACATTTGTGTGGTCACAGATACTTTTGTTCAAGGCTGTTAAGCGTACCCCAGTTGTAGAAGGCTATAATGCCTTTCACATGTTTAGACCCCAAATCAAACGTGAAAAAAAAAACAAAGGTGGAGGTGTATCCATCTTCATTAAATCCAAATGCACCTCGAGACTGGTAAAGCAGCAAGACTCTTGAGCTACTACAGGAAAAATACCCTTCCAGATCATCGCTAGCTACAGGTCACCCAGCATGAACCAGGTGAAGCAAATCGCCTGCGTGGGCTTGCTAGAGTGGGATCACTACAGAATACTGAGACTCTAAATCCCGAGGACCGTAATCTCGAAAGTAGTGAATGGGGATTGCTGTTCAGTGCAGAATGGGAACTTTGCCGTTCACTCCACTGTAATGTGATCTCTGAGATGGTATATTTAAGTTCCAGAGGGTATGGGGGATGCAGGGGGGCTTTGCCCCCCTGTATACAGGCTAGAATAGTTTTTTTTTTTTTTTTTGAGGTTCCGCAGTCTCTAGATTCTTGTCCTCACAATTTAGTTTTGGGATTGTGGAATTTTGGTATTCTGTAGTGATCTCGCTGCATACAACCAAACACCTTTGGTCATGGGATATTTTAACTATTCTTCCATCGATTGGGTGACTTATAAGCACAAACATGATTGCTACGAGGTTCCTGGACTTGAATTCAAATGCCCTGGAACAGTTGGTTTGTACAGCCACAAGGGGGTCAAATGTCCTGGACCTAGTGCTTACCAACATGAGATGTCACTGCACTACCCCCTGTGGGTCGCCCTCCCTGGTAAGGTCTTAACATCTGTTTCCTTTGAAGTAAAGGTCAAACCTGACACCCCCACAGGAATAAAAAAAACTAAAAAAAAATTCTCCAGAGCTAACAGTTACCTACTAAGTGATATCATAAAAAGCTTCAAAGCCCCTGCCATCATAGACATCAATGTCTCCTATGCAGCGGAATACACAACTGCCCTGTATAACCACTTAAATGCATTAACTCGGCTGTACCAACCAGGAACACAACCAAGTCTTCTGAAAAAACAAGCCTGGACTGCAAGTATAAGTACGTTGCACAACAAAATTATCTAAGAATGGGAGGGAACACACTCAGCAGAGGAAGAATACCCTCCACAGCTTGAACAAGCAAATCGGATACCTTGTTAGATCCTCTAAGGCGAACTACAAGTCTAAATTAATATTCCCAGCTAAAGACAACCACAAGCATTCTTTAGCCCACATGCATTCTTTAGCTGTGCCAAAACCTGAAAGGGAATGCCCAGCTGTGTGCCGAACTTATAGTGGATGGTAACTCACACTGAACCTGGGGAAATTGCTAACCTGCTAGCTGACAGATTTGACAATAACTTCACTCCCTATCCTCAGCTGTCCTACTCCAAGCATTCCTGCCACCAGTCCTCTACCAAGTATCTCCAAAGAACAGATCATACAAGCACTCTCCAAGGGTAAAACATAAAACACACCAATACTTTCTAGCCTTATTTCTCCATACAACAACCTGAAACAACTACGTTCTTCTAATAAACTTCTGATTTAATATTACCAAACCTAACAATAATGCAGGTGACAGTTTATTCTCCAACTCTGTTGGAAAAACATGGAATAAACTACCCTCTGATATCACTTCTTTAACCTCTTTCCAACTTTTCAAATATCAACTAAAAATTTATCTCAATAAACACTGGCTTTGCTCCTGCACTAATCCAGACTAATGCTAACTCTTTTCTCTGCCATTACCCTTGTTAACTTTAAAAAAAAAAAAAAAAAAAAAAAGATATTTTATTTTTTATCTTTTTTATATTATCTGTTTAACTTGCTATGATGTCATGTAACCTTTTATGCCAATTTATTTTCTATATTTTTATATTATCTGTTTCACTTGCTATGTTTCTCATGTAACCATTTATGCCTTTTTGTGAAAGTGTACAACTGATGGAGCTTTTCTCCCCGGGCCTCTACTGAAAACGGACATATATCCAGTTGGACTAGCCCGGTCAACAAATGTAAAATAAATAAAATAAATAAATAAAATAAAAACACAGCCTCTATGGGACCAGATAACATCTCAGGCTGCTTATTAAACAATTTAATGCAAGACCTAGCAGATCTACTTGGCACATTTTAACCATAGCCTGAAAACAGGCTTTGTCCTGGCAGAGTGTAAACCAGCAATAGTAATCCCCTTACACACAGGAGGTCCATCAACTGACTTGTGGAACTATCTGCCCATAAGTCTGTCTAGCCTTATCTACAAGGGCATGGAAAGAATCATCATGGACCTTATCCACAAGGACATAGGTGACCTTAACTCTTAACCCGACTCAGTTTGGCTTCAAGGGCCGATCTTGCTTATTAAACCTAGTGGACTTCTTTGAGAATGTCACCCAAGCCCTGGATGAGGGCAGAAAAGTGCATATCCCCTATTTTGATTTGGCCAAGGATTTTGACACAATCTCCCATTCAGGCATCATAGAGAAACTCTCCTAGCTGGGGATTAAACCCATACATTGCTAGATGGGTAGCAAACTGTCTTACTGATAGAACGCAGAGAGTCAAAGTTGGGAAGACCATCTCCACCAGTCGACTAGTTACCAGTGGAAAACAGCAGGGATCCATGCTCAGCCCTCTACTGTTTGGAATCTGTTTCTCCCAAGTCCAGGCTAAGGTAGATGGCTTGTGACTTACCAAGTTGCAGATGACTGTAAACTAGTTGCAGTCAGAATCCCCAAACAACTTTAACATATTACAAAAAGGTAGACCAATGACAGGTCAAACTCAGTGGTGTGAGACTTGGGGAATACGGGTTGATAGCATTCCAAATTTCAATCACCATGCGTCCATAATGGTAAGAAAAGCATTCTACATTGCGCACCTGATTTAAATAAGAGCATCGCATCCAAAACCAGAAAGGTTATAGCTCAACTGTATTCTTCCCTTATCAGAACACTAATTGAGTACAGTGCTCCATTTTCTACGCATCTCCCCAGACACTTGCAGCAACTGGAGAAACTGCAGAGTTTTTTTTACCAAGAGAATCAAAGGCATCCAAAACATGAACTACATGGATAGACTGAAAGCCCTGTCGCTGTACTCTGTCATACAGTTTGTTAAGAGGCGATCTGTGCCTGGCCTACAGAGCAGTCTCGGACCCTGAAGTAATGAAATTGCTGCATACTAGAAAATCAAATGGGACAAGAATTGCTTGCTCCAGGGACTTCAACCTGGCGTGTGACATTAATGGAACCTGCTGGAGAGACAGCTGTATCTCCCAGTGGTTACTGCTCCTGGAATAAGTGGTTACTGCTCTTGGAATAAGTGGTTACTGCTCCTGGAATAAGTGCTCTCCATGTGAAGCAGATCTTCTCAATGACTGTTCAAGTGCAACCTTGACAACGGAATGGATAGCTGTAAATTCACAATGGGGTTCACTAATGTCCCTCATGGACAGGGGCAGTTGGTGCTGATCACAGAATCACTCTGTTAACAGTAACCATCTAAATATGGTCAATAAGGGTACAGGGGGGAAGTTGCACGGCTAGACTTGTAAAGGCCCTAGGGCCATTAGCCTATTGACCTATGAAAATGTGCCTGAATCCCATGAAATCTCAACGTGTGTGTGTGTGTGTGTGTGTGTGTGTGTGTGTGTGTGTGTGTGTGTGTGTTTCACTGTTGCAGTCATTACACTTGGGTAATCTGCTTTACTCTATGTTGATATTATTTGTTAAATATCCCCCTTTTTTTACTCTAATGTAATATTACTTGTTACATTTATTAGAAGTGTTTCTTAATTATTAATTTCTTTTGCCGGAGCTTTTCTCCCTGGGCCTCTACTGAAAATGGAAATATATCCAGCTAGACTAGCCCGGTTAAGTTGGCCTGATTAGCAAAGTCTTGGGTCCTGCGACGGTTGCTGTCCCTTCTTCCATGATGTCAGGGTGTCAGGGGTGTAAAACATGCAGCCGACGCCATTACACCAGTCTTCCTTGCCATGCGGTGCCCGAAGCAGAAGCAGTTTGCAAGTGCCGGTTGGCCGACTCCTTAAATTTTCATTTTTGAGTTTCAGAACCGAAGTCTTCAACTAAAAGCTAAGTACCCTGTTGGGGAAACGTTTTCTTGCTCCTTACCGATGTCAGTAAAACCTGAAAGGCCAAGTGGTTCAGTGGTTAAGGTGTATGTCTTCCAATCAAAAGGTGCAAGGTTTGATTCTCACTACTGGAAAGAGCTTTACAGATTGAAGATGTATATTTTAAAGAGCCCCTTTGGGGGGAAAACTAGCACTTCATGCACAAAACTGGCAACATATTACCCAGGACAAATGGGTTTTAAGTATAGTATCCCAGGGATACAGATGTCACTTCCACAAATTGCTAATCCCAAACGGATGGCCAGATCTGCCCCGAAATCAGTGGGCAGAGTCCCAGAAACAAGTTATGTCCCTCATGAACATGGGGGCTATTCAACCAGTACCAGAAAAGGAAAGGGGACTTTTCCTGGTACCCAGAAAAGACAAATCATGGCGTCCAATTCTGAACTTATCCACTCTAAACACATTTCTGGACATTCCAAAATTTAAGATGCTGACTCTTCAATAGTTACTACCTATGCTAGGCAAAGATGCCTGGTTGGTAACTCTAATCTTAAGAGGCTTAGCTGCATATCCCAATCATGGAATCTTGCAGAAGATACCTCCGCTTCAAAGCAGGCTACTTGCATTATCAGTTCTCTGCACTGTCCTTTGGCTTATCTACTGCGCCCAGGGTCTTCACAAAGTGCCTGGCACCAGTAATTGCGTTTTGCAGGCAAAGAAATGTTCAAATATAGCCATACCTGGACGATTGTCTAATTCGGGCAGAAAACAAGGACATTCTTCTAAAGCATCTGGCATTTGTAAAAAGGGTTCTAACTTGTCTAGGGTACACCATAAACGAAAAGAAATCACAACTGGTACCCTCTCAACAAAGTACATTCCTGGGTGCAAGCTTGAATACAACTGCCCAGATGACTTACCTTGCGCCAGAAAAGCAAATTCAATTGATGACTTACTTCAAACAGGTGGCCACAAAAACTCTGCTGTTTGCAAGACAAATTCTGGAAGCCTTGGGGTTCATGGCCTGTTGCATTCTTCTAATTCCATATGCAAGACTGCATATGAGGAAACTTCAGTGATACTTAAAAAGTTTATGGAGTCAACATGGTCACAGCCTGGAAACAATGATTCCTGTTATACTTTGCCTGCAACTAGAGTTCCTATGGTGGGCAGTGGCCTGCCACCAAAACAAGGGACTGCCATTCACTTCACCCCCCTGCCACCCAAACCCTAACAGATGCATCAGACTATGCTTGGGGGGCTCATCTGGCAGGGAAGTGCATTCAGAGCAAATTGAGCTCAAATCAAATGCACCTACATATCAGTCAGAAAGGGATGATAACTGTACAGAATGCTCTGACAGCCTTCAAGGACTACCTTCATCCAGGACAACTAATGATTAAAGACAGACAATACCACAGTTATGTGGTATGTGAACAAGCAGACTAGCCATGGCATTGTGGAACACTGCCTTGACCTTTCAGATACAACTACAAGCTCAATTTCTGCCAGGAAAGCTAAATACTCTGGCAGATGAACTAAGCAGAAATCTTATTAACCCACACAAATGGAAACTGGAACCACAAGATCTGAAGTAGTTAACTTCATTTGTCAGCAACCTTTGGGATTCGGATCTGACCTCGGATCCGAGCCGGCAATCTTTCATAGCTTAGATCCGAGCTCCTAGCTCTTCCCCTTCACCCATAATCCCCTGCTAACCCTGACTGACCTCAGATCTAGTTTGCCGTGCATCTTGTCAGCATCTAGGTTTTTGAGCTCCTGGTCTCGAGGGTTTCGTAAGAAACATTCTTCAATTTTTTTCTTATCCCCTTAAGTGTGTGTGTGGAGTTTCAGGTTCCTTTTAGTGTAAAATTTACCCTAGTTTTAAACTGTTTTAGTTAAGTTTTCCCTCTCTCCCCTTCGCTGGTCATTAGTTTGCTGTGTGTTTGGGGCCTAACGAGTGGGTTTTTCTGTTCAAATGTCTGAGGCCCCAAAATCCATCTTTTCAAAATGCACCGTGTGGCCATAAGCTCTCCCCAGCGGATGGCCACACTCGGTGTGTGCGGTGCCTTGAGGTTGAACACCTGCCCTCTGGGTGTTCTATCTGCGCGGCGTTCAACCCCAGGGCACTGAAGGACCGGAGGTCGAAGTTGATCCTGGCGGCACTTTTGCCCCTGGATTCGGCTTCGATGTCCGGTGCTCCTGTGGCCTCCTCCACTGCTTCGGCGGCGGCCACTCCTGCCTCTCCCCCCCTGGTTGGGACTCAAACTCCCGCTACTACAGAGGAGAGGGAGGCCAGGAAAGAAAAAAGGAGGGAGAAGCACCACAAGCAGCAGGCCGAGGCCTCCGCGTCGGCCCCCCGGCTAAGCGGTTTTCTCCCTCCAGGGCTTACCGGTCCCCTCCTTCTCGGATCCGGTCTCCGTGCTTCTCACCGAGCCCCGAGGAGGAGGAGACCCGATCTCCATCGAGGTCATCGAGGCGGCACTCCCGGCCAGCCTCGGTGGCCTCGTCGAGATCGACTCACAGCCTTTCCGACACAGATATGGACTGGATGATGCGAAGGTTTTTCTGCAGATGGTAGTGCTCCTGCCCCCCCCCCTCCGGGGGGAGCTCGACACCTTTTTTTGCCCCGATAGCTCCTTCTCCAACCTTTTTTCCGGGTTCGGAGCCTTCGGAGCCGAGCAGCCTTGGAACCGGAGGTGGGTCAGCGCCAACAGTATCGGGTACTGCGGCGCCGACTCTTCCCTCGAGTCTGTCGGGTCCGTTTTTGTCGGATCCGGGCTCTCGGAGCCGTGGGCTGAGCGTCGGATCCGAAGGGATCAGTGTGTCTTCGGCTCCATCTAGGTCGGAGCACACTGGATCGTTGGATCCGATGGCTTCGGCGCCGGCCCCGATCCGTCCATCGGATCCGAGTGAGGGCCTGCTCTCGGATCCCAGAGAGAGCTGTTCTCCCTCGGCTTTCGATGTGGTGGAGAGGGCGCTGTTGAGTGCATCCAGGCCCCCGGTCCTTGCTACGGCTCCGCCCCGCACTCCCTCTCTGTTGGGTCCGGCTTCCGTCACCCGGCCCCAGGGACAGCCTGCTTTGACGTCTCAGGTCGTTCCCTTGGAACAGGACGTAGCTGGTGAGACGTCCTCGGGCAGTCCCCCCGAGGACATTCCTCACAAGCGAAAGTGCAAGAGGAGGCACGTGGACTCCCCCAAGTCCTTGACTGATGACACGGATTTGGATGAAGGGGAAGGCTTCCCCAGGTTACCCCCTGAGGATGTCTCCTTTGGAGACATCATGGAAATGCTCAGGATAAGAGGGGGGTGGTCTGCCCCCAAGGCTTCCTCAGACAAATCCGTGTTCCTGGAGGCGTTCGAAGCAGGCCCAACTACTTATTGGGTGTCCCCTCCGCCCGACCCTTTAGTGGACCTTATTACCACTAGGGCATGGAAGGAGCCGGACACTGTGGAGCCAGTCCCTAAACGCACCGACAAGATCCTTAGTCCCCCCTCCGAGAGGTCCCATTGGAGCAAGGGTCCCCCCGTAGATGCCATGTTGGTGGCGGCGGCCACCAAGAGGGAGTTAGCTCAGGAGAGTCCCTCGGTCCATCCACCGAGCATGGAGTCCCGTTTGATGGACCGCTTAGGGAAGCGGACATTTAGTTCAGCGACCTTTTCGGTGAGGTCTCTGAACTACATGGCACACGTTATTCGACTGCAGAGTGACCTTATCAAAGAGTATGCTGCGTCGCCCCCGGAGTCCATGTCGGTGGAGGACAAATGGTTGTACTCCACTCAAATGGCCACTCTCAGGTCAATATCTAACACCTCTATGCGGCTTTTGTCCCACGCCACAGAGGGAGCCGCTAGAGCTAACGGAACAGGCCTCGTCATGCGACGTCAGACCTGGCTCCGGCATTGCGATTTCGCGGAACCCTTCAAGGCGTTATTTGCGAATGCCCCTTTCAATGGTTCTGCCCTGTTTGGCAAGACCGTTCGCGAGACTTTGGTCCAGAGTGAAAAGGACGGGAAGACATTATCTGCCGTCGGAGTCCGCTTCTCTGCGCCCCAGAAGTCCTTCTCCAAGAACCAAAAGGGTCAGAAGAAGATGTGGTTTCGAAAGTCGCAACAATCCCAGTCCGCTCCGGATCCCCAGTCCTTCCGTGGCAGAGGAGGACAGGGTGGACGCCGCCCTAGAGGCAGAGGGAGCCCGAGGAATAGTGGGTCCAGAGAAGCCTTTTCTGACCGGCCCACTCAGCGACTCTGAGGGGTTGCCCGACTGCTCCTCTCTGGAGGCAGTCGGGGGATGTTTTTCAAGGCACCTGGCAGCTTGGGAGTCTATCACAACAGACCGATGGGTGCTTCACATCGTATCCAGAGGATACCAAATTCCCTTTTCTCACATCCCTCTCGAACCCAAACGCCTCCCCGACGTCCCGCCCAGTCAGAGGGAGGCCGTGGCTGTGGAAATTCAGCAGCTCTTAGAAAAAAGACCCATCCAACACGTCCCCCCAGACCAGTTCAAATCGGGTTACTACCCCAGGTTCTTTTTGTTGCCAAAAAAGACGGGGGACCTAAGGCCAATCCTCGATCTCTCCCTCCTGAACCTGTTAGTAACCAAGGAGAAGTTCCGGATGGTCACACTTCAATCCATTCTGCCCCTGTTGCGGGAGAGTGACTGGATGTGCTCAATAGACCTCAAGGATGCGTATTACCACATTTTGATGGACAAACGCTCCAGGAGGTTTCTCCGCTTCCGGCTAGGAGCCAGTCATTATCAATTCAGGGTCCTTCCCTTCGGTCTCACCTCAGCCCCCAGGATGTTCACCAAGGTATTAGCAGTGATAGCGGCCCACCTGAGGCTCCAGGGAATGCAGGTCTTTCCATACCTAGACGACTGGCTCCTGACCGCCCCAACAAGGCATGTACTCTGCTCAGCCAGGAATTGCTTTCCCCACCTTGCTCCCCAGCTGGGGATCACCGTCAACACGGACAAGTCCCTTCTCAGCCCAACTCGGGTGATAGATTTTATTGGGGCCAGGTTAGACACCAACAACCTTCTAGCCTTCTTAACCACCGAGTGACTTCACACCCTGAGGCTTCATGTGCGGGCCATTTTGGTATCATCGGCTCCTCCAGCGGGATTGGTCCTGAGGGCGCTGGGCTCCATGGCGGCTGCGATTACCCTGCTCCCCATGGCTCGCCTGAACTTGAGGGTTTTACAGTGGACTCTCCAAGTCCAGTGGTCCTTCCATTGTTACCCTCTGTCACCCCATTCCACTCAGCAAGGCTTGCAGAAGGGCTCTGGCATGGTGGTTGCAATCCCCGGACCTTCAAGCGGGACGCCCCTTCTCCATGGCCCCTCCACTCGCCATGGTGACCACTGACACCTCTCGCCTCGGGTGGGGGGGCATTATGCGGGCAGGACGGTCCAAGGCACGTGGAACGACACAGAGACCTCACTGCATATCAGTGTTCTAGAGATGAGGGCAGTGCTGTTCTGGTTGCAAGCACTTCAGAGCCTCCTCCCTTCAGGAACAATTGCAGTCCAGTCAGACAACATGTCTGTGGTCTGGTACATCAACAAACAGGGGGGAACCAGGTCCTATCCACTCTGTCGAGAAGCTATGAGAGTGTGGGAATGGGCGATCTCCACCAACCGCTTTCTTATTGCAACTCACATTCTGGGACGGTCCAACATCCTGGTGGACAAACTCAGTTGCACCATACTGTTTCCCTACGAGTGGTCTCTCAACCCCCAGGTAGCGAAGCGGATATTTGCCGTATGGGGGCAACCCTGTTGCGATCTCTTCGCCTCTCCTTCAAACACGAAATGCAACCGCTACTTCGCTCTAATTCCCCTCGCCAGGGAATCCCCGAGAGACGCTCTGGTGCATGCTTGGCCTCCCGGTCTTCTTTATGCTTATCCCCCTCTACCTTTGATGCTAAAACTCCTACAGAAAGCCAGTCGGTTGGGGAGCAAAATTATCCTCATTGCCCCATTCTGGCCTCGTAAAGCTTGGTTCCCTTACCTATGGTCTCATCTGCTGAATCCACCATGGATCCCCTCCCGGATCTGATTTCCCACCCCCTAGGTCTCCCAGTCCCGAACCTGGTCAACCTGAAGCTTACGGCTTGGTTGCTCCAGTTCCACTTGTAGCTAGGACTCCCGGTATCTCGTCCCCAGTTAAAGCTATCCTAGTAGCAGCACACAAGCCTTCTACTAGGAAAGTCTATAATAGTAAATGGAGACGTTTCGCTATTTGGGCGAAGCGTCAGAACCTGGATCCTTTCACAGCTCCGTTACCTGCCGTTTTGGATTTCTTTTCAGGGCTTTTTCATCAGGGGGCTAGCTGTTCCACACTCAAAGTTCAACTAGCGGCTATCTCTCATTGCCACGTGGGACATGAACTGGGCCCATTAATTACCACTAAGTTATGTAAGACCTTTTTGAAGGGCACCTTCCTACTCGGGCCCCCAGTTAAGGAAGTAGTGCCTCCCTGGGATCTGACTTTAGTACTTCAGGCCTTAACAGCTCCCCCTTTTGAACCTGCAGCTTCAGCTGATCTCAAACATTTATCATGGAAAACTGCATTTCTCCTCGCTATTACTTCGGCTAGGAGGGTCTCTGAACTTCAAGCTCTATGTGTCAAACCTCCTTACTTGACCTTCCACAAGGATAGGGTTTACCTCAGGACCAATCCCTCATTCCTTCCTAAGATTGCTTCAGAGGCAAATATTAACCAATCCATTAACCTGCCAATCTTCTTTCCTGAATACCAGAACATAGGAGAATACAAACTACATTCTTTAGATGTGCATAGACAGCTGCGTTTTTACATTCACAGAACGGCTGGTCATAGACAATCCGACCAGTTGTTCGTCTCCTTTGCCAAATTTAACCTAGGTAAACCAGTATCGAAGGTCACCTTGTCGAAGTGGATCTCTCAATGCATCCTTTTGGCTTATGAAACTTCTGGCAGGCCTGCACCTCAGAGAGTCTGTGCCCACTCTACTCGGTCCATGTCTACTTCCGCTGCCTTTCGGTCTAGAGTACCCCTGGATGATATTTGTTCAGCAGCCACTTGGGCTTCACCTCACACCTTTATCAACCATTATAAGTTGGATATTATCTCCAGAGGGAGAGCATCCTTTGGCTCTGCAGTGCTCCGGAACATCCTTCCATGAAGGCCACCCAGGATTCAGGTAGCTGGGGACTCTGTCCCAAAGGTTGCTGACAAATGAAGTTAGCTACTTCAGATTAAGAAGTTATGTACTCACCATAACATTCCATCTGAGTAGGTAACCTTCATTTGTCTGCAACCATCCCACCCTCCTTCCCCCTGACCTTCGGATGTTCTTTGGTTAGAGATTTTACCCTGCTCTTTAAGCAAGGTAGTTATACTCCTTTATTAGCCTTTTTAGCTATGGGCAAACTTGATCTGAGGTCAGTCAGGGTTAGCAGGGGATTATGGGTGAAGGGGAGGAGCTAGGAGCTCGAATCCAAGCTATGAAAGATTGCCGGCTCTGATCCGAATCCCAAAGGTTGCAGACAAATGAGGGTTACCTACTCAGATGGAACGTTATGATGAGTACATAACTTCTTCTTTTCAACATGTTGACACGCAAATGGGGGAACCCAGACATAAATCTTTTTGCCTCATCCCAGAACTGTCAGTTGGACAAATTCTGCACAAGAATTCATCACAAAAAAGCTTGGAAAGTGGATGATCTAACAGTCTATGCTTTTTCCCCTCTGCCTCTGCTCTCTAAAGTTCTACTAAATGGCAAACAGGACAAACCAAAAATGATTCTCATTGTTCCAGACTAGCCTCGCCAACACTGGTACCCACTCCTGCACAATGTCACACCTTCCTCCGTGGCACCATCTCCGACACCTTACATACTGTCTCAGCAGAACTATTAAATTCTGCACACTCAGCTCAAACTTTGAATCTTGCAGCATGGCTAATCAACTAATTTTACCCTTGCCATCCCTCAGCAAACCAGTGATGGATGCATTTTGGAGGCTAGAAGACCTAGTACTAGAAAATCTTGTGCTGACAAATGGAAAAGATTCTGTGCCTGGAACCAATCACAAGGAATAAGCACAGCAATGCCCAATATTCCTCAGATTCTGCGATACTTAACTGAGATGCTTCACAAGGGCCTATCTTTTTCTTCCATAAAAATCCATGCCTCTGCCATTTCAGCTCATTACAACACAGAACCCCCCCCCCCTCTTCTCTCATCCTCTGCTAAAGCAGTATCTCAGAGGAACCAAAATTTTAAGACTGCCCACGAGAGCACCAACTCCTGCATGGGGCCTCAATTTTGTTTTGGAAAAACTCACTCTCCCTCCTTTTGAGCCAGCTGCTACTGCAGACCTAAAATTTCTCTCCTGGAAAACAGCTTTCGTTTTAGCAGTCACTTCAGCTAGAAGGATTTCAGAATTACAGGCTCTTATGGCAGTGGAGCCTTTCATTATTTTTCATCCAGACAGGGTGGCTCTCAGGACCAATCCATCTTTGATGCCTAAGGTGGTATCCAGTGTGGCTCTTAATCAGACCATTCATCTGCCAACTTTCTTTCCCAATCCACAGAACAAGGGTGAGCGGATTCTTTCATTGGATGTACACAGACAACTTAGATTCTACTTAAACAGGACGAAATCTGTAAGAAAATCTGAACAACTATTGGTGGCATTTGCTGCAGGGGCAGAGGGAAAGGCTATTTCAAAGCAGACTATTTCCAAATGGATAAGCCATTGTATTAGTTTCTGCTATATGCACCATGGTAAACCTATCCCCAAGGGGATCAAGTATCAAGTCTCCTTCCACCAGGGCTTCACTACTTCTGCAGCCTTTCTCAGAGGGATTCCTACCAGAGACATTCTAGAAGCTGCTACCTGGAGCTCAGTTCATACGTTCTCCAAACATTACCATTTACCTCTCTTCTCTAAATCCAGAGCTGGCCTTGCCACTGCTGTCCTGCAGGACCTTATAGCTGCTCCTAATGCTGAATAAATCCATCCTCCCAACCATAGCTTTGGATTCTACCCAAATGTAATGACTGCAACAGTGAAACATGAACATAGTACAGTTGAGTACACTTACCATAAATGTAGATATTTGAGTGTATTCACGGTTGCAGTCCTGGTTACCCACCCTCCAGCACCATATTTTTCTCCAAGTATACCTCTCAATTCTTTTACTATGTTTAAAAGCCTTTTTGGGTGTATTTGCTTTTGTTTGGAGATTTTTTATATATATATATATATATATATATATATATATATATATATATATATATATAAAATCTCCAAACAAAAGTTTGTTTGTGTGTGTGTTTCCTGTTAGAGGCCTGCCCAAGCCTGAATTACTTTTACTTGTGTATATAGTATATATTTTTTTTGCTCCCCATTTGGGTGGCACCTGACATCTGGGGCAAGAAAAACTGATGTAATGGCGTCAGCTGCATGTTTTATATCCCTAACGTCATCGAAGAATGGACAGCAACCAACGCAAGACCCAAGACTTTGTTAGTCAGGCCGACTGAGGGCAACCTGCCAGCAGATTACCCAAATGTAATGACTGCAACAGTGAGTACACTCTAACTTCTACGTTTATGGTAAGTGTACATAACTGTACTTTGTTTGTGTATGTGTTTGTGTGTGTGTGTGTTTCCTGTTAGAGGCCTGCCCAAGCCTGAATTACTTTTACTTGTGTATGAGTGTCCTCGTGCTTACCTATATGGACAAGGCTTCAGGATTTAAAATGACTTAAATGTGGACACAATCCTTCCTCACTACCCTTAGTCGTAATGTGTTATTTGCCTAGGCCTTGAACATCTGAAAATATCTTTTGACATTTGTTCTTCCTTCAGACAGCAAGTCCTTTTGGACAGAAAAAAAAAACTAATTCTTAAGAGGCCTTCTCCCCAGTTCAGTAGGAGATTCGACTGAATCTTCCAGTGATGCTTTGACCACTCCACAACCGACTGAGAAGCAGGTTGCAGTCATCAGAAAGATAAAGTAAGAGAAAGAGAGGCAAGCTTGAAGAACAAAACAGGAATAATGGAGAGAGGAAAAGAGGAAGACTTTTCACACCGCCTCTGAAGATTTAAGTCCTCAAGGCCACCATCTTTAGCACCAACGGTTTCAGTTCCTTCTCTGCCCTGCACTCTAGTTCCTTCGTCTAGTGACTGTGACTGTCATCATCTTGGACCATTCACCAAAAAGATTTTCTTCTGCAGGCTGTTGATCCTCAGAAAGGGAACTTTCTAGGTTGCTGACTCCGGACTTCTGCTGCAGCACCTGTATTGTCCATGAGATCCTGCCATCTGTTGTCAATTAGATCCTCAAGGAGTCTAGTTGATGTAGATTCTGAGAGGATAAGAGCCTTCGTGAAGGCTCCGATATGGGAGTCGACCCCTCTTGTCTCCATGCTGACAGACTAGTCCACCTTCTCTCCTTTACTTTTGCTCCTTCCCTTGTTCCATTATTGGATCTAGTGGTCTTTCCGAGGCTTCCTCTGATTGTGACTCTGTCCACTTTGACAGGTATAGGGTCTTTGAAATTGGTTGTTCCTCTGACTCATTTAACTGTGAAGTCTTCAGATCAGAGTGTAGACTTTAGCATGTTCAGATTTGTCCTTCTCCTCTGCTGCTTTGACCCTTGTCACCTCCGCTCCAGAATTGCACTTTTTGGCTCCTTCTTTGGATTTGGGCCCAGATCGGAGAGCACTTTTTGTGCTCTTAGCTCAAATGTGTTGGTTTTCAAGATTTTGGCCCATCCATTCTGTACTGAAAGAAATTGTCTCTCTAATACCTTGGCTCCCTCACACTATCCAATATATCTGCAGCCATCAGCATTCCTCATCCTCCCCATGGGCATCTGATTCAATAGTTCAGTCTTTCTTTCCTGTAAGGAATTGGGAACACGTCTGATTCTTCAGCTCTTTCATCATGTGACGAGCACAAAGTGTGTGTGCAAAAACAGGCAGTTGAGTCTCCAAGAGGCCCTTACCGCGGACAACAAACTTGATGAAAGGGAAGCGTTCCCTAGAACTCTTCCCTGAGGACAGGGTACTAATGGAATTATTGTGGCAGATGGACAGTTGGCCCACTGACACCCCTTCCTTAGATATGGAGGTGTTTTTTGAGAGTTTGAAAACTGTCCCATCTACTTCCTGGGTGGCCCTTTCTCCAGATTCCTTCACTGATGTGGTTTCGAAGAGGGCTTTGTGGAATCTGGATGTGGTGGAACCAATACCTTGTAAATCAGATGTGCTTCTCTTGTAGAGTTCATCCACATTTAATTATAATTGCAGAGGCACTGAAAGTGATCTCTGAGGAAAGTTCCACAGTCCATCTGCCTAACTTGGGGTCCAGAGCAGTGGATCATTTCTTGAAGCATGCTTGTGCATCAGGGACTTTCCTTGTCAGAGCATTGAGTTATATTTCTCACATTTACTAGATTCCTGAGTGAATTGGCAAGAGAGGTTCTAAATTGCCTCAGGATGTCTCCAGTAACTGATTTTAAAACTATGGAATCTCAACTGTCCACTGTGTTGCTAGCACTAATGTTACCATGAGGCATGTATCTAACACAGCTAATGGTGCAAATAGAGCAGCAAGTACTGGCACTGTTGTACGGTGGCATGCTTGGCTGAGGTTATGTGATTACATGGACAACTTAAGTGTCCTACCTAAATGTTTTCTGTGATGGGTCATCTCTGTTTGATGCTAATGTGAAAGATACATTGTCAGAGTTAGCAGGGGGGCAAAGTGCTTTCTGCCAAAGGGTTTCACTTTTCTAACTTGCAGCTGTCCCACTCTAAGATTCAGAAAAAAGGTAAGTGCCCCTGGTTCAAGAAATCCCAGCATTTTACCTCTGACTTCTGTTGTGACAGATCCCCCCCTTCCCCCAACAGGGGTGGCAGAGGGAGTTTGCAGAATGAAGGGCTTAGAAATTCTTTTGATAAACCCTTCTAGCAGTTCTAAAAATGTGTCCATCTGCTCCCATGATTAGGCAGTCTGGGGACACTTCTCTTCACCTTCAAAATTGGATGGCCATTACATAGGATTCTTAGGTGAAGAGAATTGTATCCAGGAGCTACATAATTCTATTTCTGATGGAATCAAACCCATTTTACAAAACTCTTGACAGGTGTTCCCACCTGTCAAGTAAGTCATGTAGCACAGGAAATTTCTTGGCTGCTGGAAAGAGTCATCCCAGTTGTCTCATAAGACCACAGAGGATGCAGTGTTTTAATAAAGTTCTTTAGTACTAAAAGCACCAGTAAGCTGGACCAACTTCTAGGTGGTTATGATAGTCCATTCTTCCTTTCCTTGGGGGTGGGGGGGGCTGGATTTGCTGGGTAGAACTTCAGGATGCCTACTACCATAAGAAAATCACTCTGCAGTTTACAAGGTATCACTGCATCTGGCTGAGAGCAACACATTATCTGTTCTGGGCATTGCCTTCTGGTATCTGCACCAGACAAAGGGCATATTCCATTGGAGCTGTTACTACTTCTACTACCTTCTTCATATACTCATCAGTGGATAGCTGCACAGCTGCAAAATGGTCTACATTGCACAACTTTGTCAGACATTCCAGAGAGGTTCTCCTTTCCAGATCCAGTGCCGTTTTGGTTCCACCATTTTCAAAGTAATCCTATCGTGATGACACCTAGGTGTCATGGTTGCTGGGGTTTGTCCCAAAGTTTGAGACAGAGAGGAGACAACATAAGATATGAAAATTATGTACTTAATGCAGCACCAGATCCTTGTTGTCCCTGTGTGTCTGACTCTCACCACAACTCGCCCTCCTTCCCCCTTCCAAATTGTCATGGCTTTTTGTTTCATATCTTGGAAAATCATGATAGACTTTGCCTGAAGCCTTCCTACTCCCTTACTCTTTAGGTTCCCTTCTTCCATGTGACTTCCTGTCTGTCTGGGCAAAGTTTATCCAAGCAGTGTTGGTGAATAGCATTTTGGAACATTTATTTAACATTTGTTTACTGGGAATGTCCAACTGGGACAGAGCCCATTTTCAGCAGAGGGCGGAGGAGAAACACTCCAGAAAGATGTCTTTGGAATGTGGGAGGAAACCCACGTGAATGCAGGGAGGACATGCAGATGCCACACAGAAGGCATCCCAGCTGAGAATCTGAACTGGAGAACCTCTTGCTGTGAGGTGACAGCACTAACCAGTGCACCACTGCGCTGCATGAATGTGTGATTTTTGAGTACTGGAAAGGTTCTTAAGTTTTGCATGCTCTTAATCTGCCTAGATATCACCCAAAGGTCAAAGGGCTGAAGGGGGGTGACAGTAAGGATCTAACAGTGTCCTTCTGTGATCACTGTTGGATTATTACTAACAAGTGGGATATCCTGCCAGGGTATGATAACCTATGGTATATGGTGCATAGAACATGTACAGGTATGAAGTACCTCTCAACTTTTTTGCACCAGCTTGAGCACTGAACTCTGAAGAAGTCCCGAAATGTTTTGTATGTATGGGACGAAAGTGATATGTTCTTAAATGGTTGGATATTAAATGGTTTGCTGTGGTGTTTAATTTCAAAATTGAGGGAATATCTCTGGAGGTGTTTTTGTAATTACTTTTGTAAGTCCGTTCCCAGTACATTTGAACACTGAAACTGCTTTTCTTTGTCAGTCTGTCTGGCATACGATTGCTGATGGTGCCATTTGCCTAAAGGCAGATAAGTTTCTCTGTTGGGGAATCTTACTCTTTTTCAAAATTTGTGATTAAAATTAAACCTTTTTCGTGTTAGCTGTGAAGTGAACTTGTTTGTTTGTGTAACAGTTCTGCACTAGTTTACTGCACTGTTTTTATTTATTTGTTTGAATTATTTACTTTTCTGTGTTTTCATTTATATAATTGCTGATCTGTGGTTGAATTTATTTTTCTTCCGCCTACCCACCCCATTGCAGTTGTGCTCTTATAGTTGTTGCTTTTGCTGTTGCCCGCCCCTACTGTAAACTTGATAAGGGACACTCCCAGTCCCATCTCATTAGCTCATTTTACCCAATACAGAGATCATTTAGGAAGGTCAAACCCTTAGTTCCTTAAACTTGAATTTTATTCTGTTCCTCCTCTGTCCCTTTCCACTTTACTAAAAAAACTCTTTTGTGTTCAGTTGCATTTGTAACTGCTCGTTTATAACTTGTTTAAATTGTGTTATTCTAAGCCACTTAGTTTTGGTTTAACCCCTTGGCTCTCCCTAGCCTTTTCTCTGCGATTCTGAAAAATATGGATGGACAATTTCCTACAGATTCTCCTGCCAGTCTGGTTGATATGGGCATCCTGCGATAGTGTAGCAAATGCTTTATGTACACAGATAACCACCTAGAAACATAATTTGCGAGAGATGCAATTACATTAGGAACCTAGAGTCCAAGCTCTCTTGCTCACAAGCCAGCATATCTGGCACTGAGAAGGCTGTCAAGACCATCACTACAGCTCAACCACCACCCACAGCTACACAACACACACCCACATATGTGGAGATCCTCAACAAAACCATACCCAAACAAAGGAGACTTCAGAGGCAAAAATCTCTGCGGCAAATACACACATGATCTCCACATCCCTCCACACAACATACCACTCATAGTTCACACACCTTTGTCTCACAACCACTAAGGCTTAACCACAAACCTAACATATTAGTCATAGGTGACTCCATTGTGAGACACACAGATGTGGTTCTCACCAGGCTGGATAAGGAGAAAGTCACTGTTGTCTGTTAGGGGCCAGATTCTGCTATATCACACACACACTCAAGTCTCTCAACAGGTATTGTTATGACTCTGCCATAGTCCATGTTGGTGTGAATGATTTGAGATGTACCTGCCTGGACTATATGAAGAGAGACATGATTGAACTCACTGAATGTGTGTCCCAGGCAGGTATGTCCCTAGCCTTAAGCAGCATTCTACCGTCACCCAGAGTGATGCCTGAATACAAACAGAAAATGATTGACTTTAACAATTGGCTTAGTTTCTGGTGTCATTCTATGGGGATCCAGTACCTGATTGCCTGGGAAGATATGATCAACAGACCACTATGCTTTGCCAGAGATGGCCTGAATCTGTCTCACCTGGGCTTCAGGATTCTGGCAAAGGCTCTTGCTTCCACTATAGTGCCTTTTTTAGGAAAAGTGATGAGGTTAAAACTACCAACATAAAAATGTTAACAAAACACAAATTAAAGATCATGCTGCTAAACACTAGGAGTCTAAACACGAAACTGCACTAATTGCAAGCATTCCTAATCCTGGAAAATGCTGACATCTGTGTGGTCACAGAAACCTGGTTCAAAGCTGCGGAGAGCACCCCAGTCTTACTTTGTTGCTTGTCTTATCATAATTCAGACCCCAAACTGTGGGTAGTAAAGCCAAAGGAGGTGGAGTTTCAATATATATTAGACATACACACCTCCAGGCTGGTCAAACAGTATTACACACAGGAAACACTCCAGGTGCAGTTAACAGTTGACAAGACCTTTATACAAATAGCTACCGGCTCCCAAATCTGACCTAAGATGCTCAAACTGCCCATCTAGACCTCTTCGAATCTATCAAGATCCAACCCTTTACCCTGATCCTGGGTGACTTTAACTACCCAAACATAGACTGGAAGAACTACTCTTGCCAGAACATGCATACTCAGATTCCTCGATTTTATAAGTGCAAATGCTTTGTCACAGCTAGTCGATACCCCCACAAGAGGTGATAATATCTTGGACTTGGTGTTAACCAACATGTGCAGCCAGTGCAGCATCCCTGCAGTAGCATCCTCCCTTGTAAAATCTCGCCATAAAGCAGTCATATTTGAAGTCACCATCACACCCCCCCTCCCCCCCCAGCTAGGGTCAATCAAAAAAACTTCTAACTTCTCCAAAGCTGATTACAACTTCCTGAGGAATGGTATAAACAGTTTCACACACCCCCCCCCCCCCCCCATCTAGGAACTGGCAGCAGTATCCAAAACTATACGAATATTTATATAGATGCATGGAATCAGGAATACCTGACGGGACTAAATCCTCCTCCGCAAGGAAGAGTAAACCTGTCTGGTGGACATCTGCAGTAAATAAATTCTATAACAGAAGAAAAATGCTGACCAGGACCAAGAAGGAGCAGGTGCCCAATTGGAAGCCATCTCTCCTTAGCCTAAACAAGCAAGTAAGAGCACTAGCGAAATCCTCCAAAGCAAACTTCAAGTCCAAATTGGCCACATGTACTAGAGACAATCATAAGGCCTTCTTCACACATGCCCATAATATCAAAGGTAGCATCCAGATCTGTTCAGAACTGATGGTCAAGGACACCGCGTATTCAAATGCTGTGGATGTAGCCAATTTGCTGGCTGACAGATTCAGTGAAAATTTCACCCCTCTGCCCCTGCCCATCAGTAAATTAGGACATTCCTAGTACCTGCCCATTTCCCCTTGTATCTAGGGATCAGGCCATCACTGCTTTCTCAAAGACAAAAAAATACAGCCTCCGTGGGACCTGATAACATCCCATGCTACATCCTACATGAACTCAGGCAAGAACTTGCAGCACCATTCAGCATCCTATTCAACCAAAGCCTGAGTACCAGTTTTGTCCCAGCTGAGTGATGGACAGCCACAGTCATCCCTTTTACACAAAGGTGGAGTGTCCACTTATCCAGGAAATTGTAGACGCATAAACCTCACTAGCCTGATCGGCAAGTACAGGGAACGGATTATCATGGACCTCATAACAAGGACATTGGCAACCTTCAAACAATCTCACACCATTTGACCTCATCAAGGGGAGGTCATGTCGGTTAAATTTGGTTGACCTTTTTTTTTTTGAGACTTATCACCAAAGCTATGGATGAGGGAAAGACTGTGCACACTGCCTAGCTTGACCTGGCCAAAGCCTTGGCCACTATTCCCCACTTGGGCATAATAGATAAACTCTCAACTAGGCATCAATCTGTATGTTACCAGATGGGTAGCCAACTCGCTCACTGATGGAACCCACCTAGTCAAAATAAGGGAAGCCACCTCAAGTAGTAGACCCGTATTGAGCGGTGTACCCCAGGGATGTTCATCGTGTTTCACTGTTGCAGTCATTACACTTGGGTTATCCTGCCGTCAGACGGTCCCGCAGTCGGCCAGAGTTCCAAAGTCTTGGTCTGGCGTCGGTTGCTTTCGCTTCTTCCCTGACATCAGTGCACCAGGGGTATACAAGATGCAGCCTACGCCATTTTCTTTAGTCTTTCTTGCCGCGCGGTGTCCGAATCAAAAGCAGTTAGCAAGTGCCGGTCAGCTGACTCCTGCGATTTTCGAATTCGAATTTCAGAACCGAAGTCTTCAATAAAGCTAAGTACCCCATTGGGGAAACATTTTCTTACCTCAGACCGATGTCAGTAAAAGTTAATAATTGTATTTCTTGTGGGAAGCAAATACCTCATAAGGATTTTCATTCTTACTGTATTCCATGCCTAGGCCCAGACCACGACGTCACTAGTTGTCGGTTTTGTGCTAGATTTAACAAACACACTATTAAACATCGGTTTGATTTTGCTCTGCATTATTTTGGCTGAAGGTTCAATTACACCATGCCGTCGGAACAACCGACCGGAATTCAGAAAAAAACGCAAGGACAAGGATAAGGACAGGCATCCGAGACCCAAAACTGACGAAGCCTCTTCTAGGCCAGTCACCGGTTCTCAGTGAGGTGCTTTTGCAGTCCCTGACACCTGCTACCTCAGAGCCACAGGCCGCCTCCGACTCCCACGTGGAGACAACTAGGCCTCTGGATACTCAAGGTATTGGGCCTACGGAAACTAATCCCTCAGATGGGTCCGGAGCCACTGAGCAGGCATCGGCTTCTGTGGGTGTTTTCAGACCTTCACAGCTTACCATCAAAACAACCAAGTCTAAAACTCCATTAAAGATGATGAAACAAGTACAGCATTCTCCTGGACAGTCCTCCATGCCTAAGAAACAGATGCTCAAAATGGCCGAAGACCTAATAACTCTGATCAGGGGTTCCCATCCCCCTCCTTAAAAAAGGTCTAGGCAAGATACAGACGGATTCCTCTGACCAGGTTTCCATTTCCTCAGATTCCTCTTCAGACCAGGGATACTCTCTACCCTCCCTATGAGGACTCTGATGCTGAAGAGTCTATTCCTTCAGCCTCTCCTCCTGAGGATTACTCTTTTGGGGAAACTTTACATACCATGAGGGAGCATTTTCATTGGGAGAGCCAGGATTATTCTGAATCCAAGAAAAGGCTCAGAGATTTTCTTGTATTGCCTCAGCACAGGCCCCTAGCTATCCCACCTGTTGGATATTGTGGATGATGTGTTCTCTGAATCTAGTTTAACCCCTAATTCTCTGCCCCCAGCACCAGTCAAGCCAGATAGGTACTATAGAGTCCCTGACTCTCACAAATTTATTTATAAAAACCCTGCTGCTGACCCAGAAAGGATTTCCCAGGGTCCCAAAGGGGTTAAGGCTTCCACTGCTAAAAATCCAGTTCCCTCGGACAGGGATTCTAGAGCATTAGATAGATGGGGGAAGAAAGTTTACACTTCTGCAACTTTAGCAGTAAGGGCCTTAAATTGCCAGTTCTACATGCTCAAATACCAGCAATACTTAATGTCTTTGTTAAAACAGAAAATGAATACTAGCTGAGAAGGTCCTGACTATAAGGAAATGCAGGATTTATTGCATGCAGCTGAACAAGTGGGAAAACATACTCTGCAATGTGGTTGTGATTCATTAGAGGCTTCTTGTAGAGCTGCAGTTACAGGATCTGTGATTCGAAGGCATGCTTGGTTAAAAGAACAAAGTTTACCTGATCATGTTAAGGCAAAATTACTGGATGCTTCTTTACAGCATGACATCTTGTTTGGTGTTAACCCTGAATAGGTATTAAAGAAAATGGAGGATAAAGCAAAATCTATGCAGACAGTGAAGGATTTCTTACAGGTACAGCCTCTTAGATTTAGCAGAAATTGGCCTTCTAAAAATTGGTCCTTTCCAATGTCAGACAGACCACAAAGAGGCAGATACAGACCCCCAAGAGGCAGATCTCAGCCCCAAGGCTCTTACAGACCACGACAATGGGGTGCTTCAACCCCAAAAGGAGGAGAAGACAAGTCACAACCTTATAGTAAACAGTCCCAATGACTACCCCTTTCAGATGCCAAGCACTTACCTTTTGGCAGCTCCCTTAGGGGGGAAACTAGCACTTTTTCCACAAAATTGGCATACAATCACCCAAGACAAATGAATATTGTGTCTCAAGGTTACAGGTTCCACTTTCACATTCTCCCAAGACCGAAAGGAATGCCAGACCTGCCACAAAATCAGTGGGCAGAGGCACAAAAACAAATTACAACCCTCATGGACATGAGAGCTATTCAAAAAGTACTGCAACAGGAACAAGGACAAGGATTTTACTCAAGACTTTTCTTGGTCCCCAGAAAGGACAAAGCTTGGAGATCTATTCTAGACCTGTCTATTCTAAATACTTACCTGGATATTCCGAAATTCAAAATGTTGACTCTACAGCAACTTCTTCCCATGCTGGGCAAGAAGGCTTGGCTGGTTACTTTGGACCTCAAAAGAGGCATACCTGCATGTCCCTATCAGATAAAATTGCAGAAGATACCTCAGATTTATAGCTGGCGCAAAGCATTACCAATTCTCTGCACTGCCCTTTGGATTATCTACTGCACCCAGGGTCTTCACAAAATGCCTGCCACCAGTGATTGCATTTTGCAGTCAAAAAGGAATTAAAATATATCCTTATTTGGATGACTGCCTTATTCAGGTAGAGAGCAAGGACATTCTACTAAAACATCTGGCGTTTGTAAAAAGATTGTTAATGGGCCTAGGGTATACAATAAACGAAAAGAAGTCAAAACTAGTGCCCTCACAAGGCATAATATTCCTGGGTGCAAGCTTAAGTACAACTCCAGATGGCTTATCTTACGCCAGACAAGCAAAGACATCTGACTCAGTATTTTCATTTGTTGGCAACAAAAACCCAACTCCCTGCAAGAAAAATTCTGCAGGCCTTGGGGTTCATGGCGTCCTGCATACTACTATTACCATATGCCAGACTGCCTATGAGGAAGTTACAATGGTACCTAAAAAGTGTTTGGACTCAACACTGTCGCAGTTTGGAAGCAATAATACCACTCATTCCCTGCCTGCAACAGGAGTTTCGATGGTGGGCACAGGCATGTCACCACAACAAGGGACAGCCTTTCACTTTGCCCACAGCCAGGCAGACACTAACTGATGCATCAGATTATGCCTGGGGAGCACACATGGCAGGAAAATGTGTCCAGGACAAGTGGGCCGCATACCAAATGCATCTCCACATCAATCAAAAAGAGATGCTAGCTGTACAAAATGCCCTGACAGCTTTCAAGGACCTTCTGCATCCAGGACAATTATTACTAAAGACGGACAATACCACAGTAATGTGGTACATAAACAAGCAAGGGGGCACTCATTCCTATCCCCTCTGCAGACAAGCCATGACTTTGTAGAACACAGCTCTGACCTATCAAGTTCATCTGCAAGCGCAATTCCTGCCAGGAAAGAAAAATACTCTAGCAGACGACTTAAGCAGAAACATCATGGATCCTCACGAGTGGAAATTAAATCCACAAGTATTCAGCATGATAACGCAAAAATGGGGGTGCCCAGACATAGATCTTTTTGCCTCCCTTCTGAACTGCCAACTACAGAAATTCTGCACAAGGACTTACCACACACAAGCATGGAAAGTGGATGGTCTTTCAGCTGGAAAACCCTACAAGTTTATGCCTTCCCTCCATTGCCCCTCCTTTCAAAGGTACTCCTTAAAGCCAGACAAGAGAGGCCAAAAATTATCCTGATTGCCCCGGACTGGCCATACCAGCACTGGTACCCAATCTTAAAGAACTTGGCTCAAGGCCCAGCATGGATTTTACCTTGCTTTAAGACAGGTGCATAGTATATTGGAACTTTGTCCCCTATGCACAACATAGCCACCTTTTCTGCCTCAGTGGAGGACAGGGCCACTGCCTCAGGGTATCTGGTAGCATATTCTACTACTACTAGGATATACTTCTTCTCTGTGGAACCTGGAGTTCTCAGAGGCCCCACAATATCCATACCTACACTCTGAAATGGCTCCTCAAGCACAGGCAAAGGCATCAAAGGAGCTTTGACCTTGTCTCCTGCTTTCCTTACCTCTTGGTGCTGCAGTAACCGGTTATATCTCTGAAAATTCCAGGCCAATAAAAGTTCTACGTAATACGTCTTTGTACGCTTTATGCTCATATAACCTGCAAAGGGAATGTTATGGGCTATGGCTAGAAGTGGCAGACGGTAGGCTCTGGGCACTACCAACTGCTGTATTCTCTCGCCCTCTAACCCCTCCCTCAGATCTCCATTTTCTGTACAGTAATCCTTTGTCCCAGTATACCGATTTTCCGTTTTCTTTGAATATCCGGCACCTCACTAGCTACCTCCGTCAAGCCTTGTATTGTAAGGTCAGAGAGCTGAGGCTGTCTCAACTGTTACCCTTCCCAACTGCCAGTCCACAGGAAGACTGGTATACTCTGGCAGCGGTGCCTCACTGTCAGCTTGGGTATTACTACTCACCTCTGCCCTTGCAGTCACTCTGTCCAAGGGAACATCAACACCCACCAGCAGCTGTGGCTCACTTTCAGTCTCTCCTGAAGTAGCCACCTCACCAGTCCTGGCTTCAAGTGTGCAGTCTCTTTTGGTCCCCCTCAGGCTACCAGACCCATATGCCTGACTGTCACTGGATACACACAAGGTACTGCATTATCAAACTCAATCCCTATCGAGACATCTGCAGGGATATCCTAAAACGTACCTACTTGCTTGCTTTCCCACCCTCCCAGTCAAGGTGAACCCTAGCCAAAGGTATTTATAATGGGGTCCCTCTTAAAGCTTTGACTGGAGTAGACTGCCCAACAAGTAGTGCTCCTCTTTAACCATTGCAAGCTTCACAATGGTTAAGTCAGAGGCCGTTTCTCTTAACAGTGGCCTGTTTCCCATCTATTAAATAGGCTATAACCTCTTGTGGTAGTTTGATACCCTTGTTGTCTCCAGACAACTTATCACTGGCATTTTGTCATTCCCACTTGCTGGCTGTCCCACTTTTTGTTCCCGTCTTGCCTCCGTTGGAATGTGTATGCTACATGGCCCCACTGGTTGCATTTAAAACATTTAACACTTGATCTTGGCCGAGTAATTGAATTAGTGGCTTCCCTTGCTACTGGTAGACTTTGAGGTGGTTTAAGCTGCCCACCATGGGTTCCCTTAGACCCATGTGCAGCACTGGGTATCCCTTTTCTGTGCAGTGATGCCCTGCTTGCTAGGTATAGGTCTTTTTCACCAACTCATTTGCGGTATTATTAATTTCTGTCTGCTAGCCAGATTGTCATGTCCGCAGGCAAAGTGCTAAGGGCATGTTCCCTCACCAAAAGGTCTGCCAGCCCTTCAAAAGTGGTGACCTGACAACCCATTTGCCTACCTATGTGCTTAACTCTAGCAATACATCTCACACACTTTCATCTGCCTTGTCTGTCAAACTTTTTTTCTGTAAGTTCAGGTGTCAACTTAAAATGTTCTAATAAACAATTTGATGGTATTAAAATTTAAGCAGTCAGTATCGGGCAGTTTAGAAATAGCAGTTACAGCTTTACCATGGAGTAAGGGGGTCAGGAACCATACCCAGAGCCCTTGGTCAACATTGTACTGTTTACATACCCTTTCAAAACATTAGAAATAGCAATTACAGCTTTACCATGGAGTAAGGGGGTCAGGAACCATACCCAGAGCCCTTGGTCAACATTGTACTGTTTACATACCTTTTCAAAACATTATGAATGAAACTATCACCCTCTGTAAATTGAGGAATAAATGTACTGACTTTTGTTACTTCTGGGGTTCGGTTATTCCCTTCCCCATTTCCTCCATGACCCTGATGGAGAGTCAGCATTTCCTTTTCATGTTGCCTCTGCCTCTCATTTTCTTCAGCTTCCAGACATCTTTCTCTGCTGCTTCTAATTCCATTTGTTTCTCCTGCTGCAGTTTCTCATTTTATTCAGTCCCTAAATGCCGCAGTCTCTCTGCTGATTCTGTTTCCAACCATTTGGCCTCTGGTCAGGTCTCTTTAATTCCAGATGGATTTTTAAGTTCTCTGTGGAAAGGTTGAACTCTCCATTTTCTGAAAGTTGTGCATCACCAAGACCAGTCTGGTTGTCGTCCTGGTTGCTGGTTTAGGATACAGCTGTGACTAAGGCTGCATTCATTTCTGCTTTAGTCAGGATGTTGTTCGTGTTTCACTGTTGCAATCATTACATTTGGGTAATCCTGCTGGCAGGTTGCCCTCAGTCAGCCTGAATTCCAAAGTCCTGGGTCCTGCGTCGGCTGCTGTCGCCCCTTCCCTGACATCAGGTTGTCAGGGGTATAAAAGATGCGTCCGACGCCATTTTCTTTAGTCTTTCTTGCCACATGGTGCCCGAAGCAGAAGCAGTTCGCAAGTGCCGGTCGGCCGAGTCCTGAGATTTTCGTGTTCGAGTTTTAGATCCGTAGTCTTCAATAAAGCTAAGTACCCCATTGGGGAAACTTTTTTTTTTTTTTTTGCTCCAGACTGATGTCAGAATTGTATTTCTTGTGGAAGGCAAAAACCTCATAAGGACTTTCATTCTTACTGTATTCCTTGCCTAGGCCCTGATCACAATGTTGCTGGTTGTCAGTTTTGTGCTAGATTTAACAAATGCACTATTAAGCGTCTGTATGATTTTGCTTTAAACTATTTTGGACGCCGGTTTAATTATCCAGAAATGTCATCGGGGTAGCCATCCGACTACTGGAGTTCACAAAAAACGCAAAGAAAAGGAGAGAGATAGACAACCAAGGCCCAAAACCAACAACGAAGCTTCTCCTAAGCCAGTCGCCGGGTCTCAGTGAGGCGCTTTCACAGCCCCTGACGCTTGCTACTTTAGAGTCGCAGGCCGCTACTGACTCCCACATGGAGTCAACCATGCCACTGGAAACTCAAGGTATTGGAGCCCCGGATACTATTCCTTCAGATGGGTCCGGAGCTGCTGAGCAGGCACCGGCGTCTGACGGTGTATTCAGACCTAAACATCTTTATATTAAACCAACATCAGCTTCAAAGGCAAAGACTAAAGCACCTTCTAAAGCAAAGAAACAAACTCAAGAGCCACGTGGACAGGCCTCTATGCCCAAAAAACAGATGCTCAAAATGGCTGAAGACTTAATTACCTTGATCAGGGGTTCCCATCCCCCTCCTGATGAGGCCTAGGCAAGAGACTGACTATGAATCTTCAGATCAGGTTTCTATTTCTTCTGATTCTTCTTCTGATCAGGAATATTCCTTTCCCCCCTATGAGGATTCTGATGCTGAAGAATCTATACCTTCAGCTTCTCCTCCAGAGGACTACTCTTTTGGGGAAACCTTGCCTACCATGAAGGAGCATTTCCACTGGGCGAGCTGAGATTTTTCAGAATCTAAAAAGAGGCTCAGGGATTTCCTTTTACTACCTCAACACAGGCCACTAGCCATTCTACCTGTGTTAGATATTGTAGATGTGTTTTCGGAGTCTAGTCTTACCCCTGACTCCTTACCTTCAGCTCCTGTTAAGCCTGACGGATATTACAGGGTTCCTGACTCTCATAAATTCTTTTTTTTTGAAAAACCTTGCTGCAGACCCAGAAACTATTTCACAGGGTCCCAAAGGAGTTAAGGCTTCCACTGCAAAAAACCCTACCCCTCTGACAGAGACGCCAGGGCGCTGGATAGATGGGGGAAAAAATGTTTACACATCTGCTGCCTTGGCTATAAGAGCCTTAAACTGTCAGTTTCATTTGCTCAAATATCAGCAACATGTTATGGCTTTGCTTAAACAGAAAATGTTGTTAAACTCTGAATGTGCAGAAAACACGGAAATGCAGGATTTATTGCATGCAGCTGAACAAGTTGGAAAGCATACTTTGCAATGTGGTTTTGAATTTTTGGAGGCCTCCTGCAGGGTCGCAGTTACGGGTTCTGTAATTAGGAGGCATGCTTGGTTAAAGGAACAAAATCTGCCTGATCATGTCAAAGTTAAATTATTAGATGCACCTTTACAGCATGGTACTTTGTTTGGTGTTAAGGCAGAGGAGGTGTTAAAGAAAATGGAGGACAAAGCTAAATCTATGCAAACTGTCAAAGATTTTTTACAAGTACAGCCACCTAAGTTTAGTAGACAAATGGCCTACCAAGAATTGGTCCTTTCCTGTGTTGGACAGACCTCAAAGGAACAGATCCAGACGCCCTAGAGGCAGATCCCAGGTGCAAGGTTCCTACAGGTCAAAGCAATGGGGTGCTTCTACCTCCAAAGTTGGAGAAGACAAATCACAACCATACAGGAAACGGTCCCAATGACTTTCCCTTGCCTGCACCAAGCACCTATCTCCTGACAGCACCCTTAGGGGGGAAATTCTCAAAATTGGCACATTATAACCCAGGACAGGTGGGTGCTAAATATCGTGTCACAAGGGTACAAGTTCCATTTCCATACCCTGCCAAAGGCAAACGGCTGGCCAGATCTGCCAAAAAATCAATGGCCAGAGGCACAAAAACAAGTCTCATCCCTCATGGACTTGGGGGGCCATTCAACAAGTACCAGCACTAGAGGAGGGACAAGGATTTTACTTGACTGTTCTTGGTACCCAGAAAGGACAAGACCTGGAGACCAATACTGGACCTATCTATTCTGAACACATTCCTGGATATACCAAAATTCAAGATGACTTTACAGCAGCTTCTGCCTATGCTGGGCATGAACGCTTTGCTAGTGACTCTAGAACTAAAAGAGGCATACCTGCATGTCCCAGTCAGACAGTTATGCAGAAGATACCTCAGATTCAAGGCTGGCTCAATGCATTACCAATTCTCTGCACTGTCCTTTGGCTTATCTACTGTGCCCGGGGTCTTTGCAAAGTGCCCGGCACCAGTAATTGCATTCTGCAGACAAAGAGGAATACAAATATATCCTTACTTGGACGACTGTCTAATTCACGCAGAGAACAAGGACATTCTTCTACAGCATCTGGCATTTGTGAAAAGACTTCTATCATGCCTAGGGTACACAGTCAACGAAAATAAATCAAAACTAGTACCCTCTCAAGAGATAATATTCTTAGGTGCAAGCTTAAATACAACTGCCCAGATGGCTTATCTCACGCCAGACAAACAAAGGCAACTGACTACCTATTTCAAAATGTTGGCAACAAAGGCCCACTTATTTGCAAGAAAAATTCTGCTGGCTTTGGGCTTCATGGCATCCTGCATCCTACTAATTCCATATGCAAGACTGCATATGAGGAAACTTCAATGGTACCTAAAAAGTGTTTGGACTCAACATTGCCACAGCCTGGAAACAATGATTACTCTCATTCCCTGCCTACAACAGGAGTTTCGATGGTGGGCAAAGGCTTGTCACCAAAACAAGGGACAGCCATTCACATTACCCCCAGCCAGGCAGACACTAACAACGGACACATCAGATTATTCCTGAGGGGCCCACATGGCAGGAAGATGCATTCAGGGCACATGGTCCGCAACCCAAATGCATCTACATATCAGTCAAAAAGAGATGCTAGCTGATCAGAATGCCCTGACGGCCTTCAAAGACCTACTTCATCCGGGACCACTACTGATAGACAACACTGCGGTCATGTGGTATGGGGGGCACACATTCTTACCCCCTTTGCAGACTAGCCATGACTTTGTGGGACACAGCATTAACTTACCAAGTACATCTGCAGGCACAATTCCTGCCAGGAAGGAAAAATACTCTGGCAGACGAATTAAGCAGAAACCTCATGAATCCCCACGAGTGGCAGCTGGATCCACAAGTCTTCAGCATGATAACAAGGAAATGGGGATGCCCGGACATAGATGTATGTGCCTCCCCTCACAACTACCAACTAAAAAGATTCTGCAGAAGGACCTATCACAGACAAGCATGGAAAGTGGACGCCCTATCAGTATATGCCTTTCCCCCACTGCCTCTCCTACCCACGGTACTCCTAAAGGACAGACAGGAGAAGCCAAAAATGATACTGATTGCCCCAGACTGGCCCAGTCAGTATTGGTTTACAATCCTAAAGAACTTGTCTCAATGCCCAGCTTGGACCTTACCTCAAATTCCTCATCTACTGTCCCAGCAAAACAATCTGATCCTGCGTAGCCAACGCAGGACTTTAAACCTGGCAGCATGGCGAATTAAATAGTCATACAAAACGCACCTCTCAGTAAAGCTGTGATGGATGTCATTTTGGAGGCCAGAAGGACTAGTACTAGGAAATCTTACACTGGAAAATGGAAGAGATTCTGTGCTTGGAACCAGGCACAAGGAACTGATACAGCTGTGTCAAATATTCCTCAGATTTTGCAATACTTAACTGAGATGCTGGACAAAGGCCTATCTTTTTTCATCTATTAAAATTCATGCCTGTGTCATTTCGGCTCATTACAGTACAGAGCCACCAATCTTTTCTCATCCCTTATTAAAACAGTACCTCAGAGGAGCCAAAAACTCCAGGAGATCAGCAGTGTCTGCAGTGGACCTCAACTATGTCTTGGAAAAACTCACCTTGCCTCCTTTTGAGCCAGCTGCTACTGCTGATATAAAGTTTTTATCTTGGAAAACAGCTCTGCTCCTAGCAAAAACTTCTGCAAGACAAGTTTCAGAGCTACAGGCACTCATGGCTTTGGAACCTTTTATATTTTTTATCCAGACAGGGTCTCTCTGGGGACAAGCCCAACATTTATGCCTAAGGTGGTGTCCAGTGTGGCTCTTAACCAAACTATTCATCTGCCAACTTTTTATCCAAATCCACAGAGCAAGGGGAGAGAGATCTGCATTCTTTGGACGTACAGAGACAGCTTAGATTCTACTTGGACAGAACCAAAGTTTTCAGAAAGACAGAGCAATTACTAGTGGCATATGCTGCAGGATCACAAGGAAAGGCTATCTCAAAGCAGACCATTTCAAAGTGGATAGGCCACTGCATTAGTTTCTGCTACTTACACCATGGCAAGCCAGTGCCTGAGGGCATTAGGCCACATTCAACCAGAGCTGCAGCCACTTCAGCAGCCTTTCTCAGGGGAGTACCAACCAAGGACATTTTAGAGGCTGCTACTTGGAGTTCAGTGCACACCTTTACAAAGCACTATCATCTGCTACCCAACTCTAAATCCAGGGCAGGCTTTGCCACTGCAGTTCTGCAGGGCCTCATAGCCGCTCCTAATGCTGTTTAGCTCCAGCCTCCCATAGCTTTGGGACTCTACCCAAATGTAATGACTGCAACAGTGAAACATGAAGAACATAGTACAGATGTTAGTGTATCACTGTTGCAGTCAGTACACTTGGGTTATCCTGCTGGCAGGCTACCCGCAGTCTGCCTCAATTCCAAAGTCGTGGTCCGGCATCTGTTTCTGTTGCCTCTTCCCTGACGTCAGTGCACCAGGGGTATGTAAGATGCAACTGATGTCATTTTCTTCAGTCTTTCTTGCCGCGTGGTGCCTGAAGCAAAAGCGGTTCGCAAGTGCCAGTCGGCCGACTCCTGAGATTTTCGAAATTGAATTTCAGATCCAAAGTGTTCAGTAAAGCTAAGTACCCCGTTGGGGAAACTTTTTCTTGCTCCAGACCGATGTTAGTAAATTGTATTTCTTCTGGGAAGCAAATACCTCATAAGGATTTTCATTCTTACTGTATTCCTTGCCTAGGCCCTGACCACGATGTAGCATGTTGTCGGTTTTGTGCTAGATTCAACCAACGCACTATTAAGTGTAGGTTCGATTTTGCTTTACATTGCTTTGGACGAAGGTTTAACTATACAATGCAGTCGGAACAACTGACGACTGGAATACATAAAAAGTGCAAGAATAAAGATAAACAGGCATCCGAGGTCCAAAACCAACAACGAAGCCTCGTCTAGGCCAGTCGCCGGTTCTCAGTGAGGTGCTTTTGCAGCCCCTGACGCCCACTATCTCAGAACCACAGGCCGCTTTCGACTCCCACATGGAGACAGCTAGGCCTCTGGAAACTCAAGGTATTGGGTCTACGGAAACAATTTCCTCAGATGGGTCCGGAGCCACTGAGCAGGCATCTGCTTCTGAGGGTGTTTTCAGACCTACACAGCTTACTATCAAGACCACACCAGCAACTAAGGCAAAGTCTAAAACACTATTATAGACAAAGAAACAAGTACAGCATTTTCCTGGACAGTCATCCATGCCAAAGAAACAGATGCTCAAAATGGCCGAAGACCTAATTACTTTGATCAGGGGTTCCCATCCCCCTCCTGATAGGCCTAGGCAAGACACTGATTATGACTCCTCTAATCAGGTTTCTATTTCTTCCAATTCCTCTTCAGCACAGGGATATTCTCTTCCTCCCTATGAAGATTCTGATGCTGAAGAATCTATCCTTTCAGCCTCTCCTCCTGAGGGCTACTCTTTTGGGGAAACTCTGCAGACCATGAGGGAACATTTCCATTGGGAGAGCCAGGATTATTCAGAATCCAAGAAAAGGCTCCGATACTTTCTTTTATTACCTTAGCACAGGCCTCTTGCTATCCCTCTGTACTAGATATTGTTGATGTTTTTTCTGAATCCAGTTTGACTCCTGATTCTCTACCACCTGCACCAGTTAAGCCAGACAGGTACTACAGGGTCCCATGTTCACATAAATTTCTTCATAAAAACCCTGTTGCTGACCCAGAAAATTTTTCTCAGGGTCCCAAAGGGATTAAGGCTTCCACTGCAAAAAACCCTGTTCCCTTCTCTGATAGGGATTCTAGAGCACTGGACAGATGGGGAAAGAAAGTTTACACCTCTGCTACTTTAGCTGTAAGGGCTTTAAACTGCCAGTTTCACATGCTTAAATATCAACAATGCTTGATGTCCTCATTAAAACAGAAAATGCTTACAAGCTCTGAATGTCCTGAGAACAAGGAAATGCAGGATTTATTGCATGCAGCTGAACAAGTGGGAAAGCATACTTTGCAATGTGGTTTTGATTCATTAGAGGCTTCTTGCAGAGCCGCAGTTACAGGTTCTGTCATTCGAAGGCATGCTTGGTTAAAAGATGCCCCATTACAGCATGATACTTTGTTTGGTGTAAAAGCAGAAGAAGTGTTAAAGAAAATGGAGGATAAAGCAAAATCTGTGCAGACAGTAAAGGATTTCTTACAGTTCGGTTCAGCCACCTAGATTTAGCAGGAACTGGCCTGCAAAAAATTGGTCCTTTCCAGTGTCAGACAGACCACAAAGAGGCAGATACAGACGCCCAAGAGGCAGATCTCAGCCCCAAGGCTCATACAGACCTAGACAATGGGGTGCTTCAGCCACCAAAGGCGGAGAAGAAGCACAACCTTACAGGAAACAGTCACAATGACTTTCCTCTACAAATACCTCGCACTTACCTCTTGACAGCACCCGTGGGAGGAAACTAGCACTTTTCTCACAAAACTGGCACATTTTCACCCAGGAGAAATGGGTTCTGAATATTGTTTTGCAGGGTTACAGGTTCCACTTTCACACCCTACCAAAAGGTAAGAGGTACGCCAGACCTGCCACACAATCAGTGGGCAGAGGCACAAAACAAATTTCCGCCCTCATGGACATAAGGGCTATTCAAAAAGTACCACAGCAAGAACAGGGACAAGGGTTTTACTCAAGACTTTTCTTGGTACCCAGAAAGGACAAAGTCTGGAGACCCATACTGGACCTGTCAATCCTAAATACTTTCCTGGACGTTCCAAAATTCAAAATGTTGACACTGCAGCAACTTCTACCCATGCTGGCAAAGAAGGCTTGGCTAGTTACTTTGGACCTCAGAGGCATATCTGCATGTCCCAATCAGACATTCTTGCAGAAGGTTCCTCAGATTCATAGCAGGCTCAAAGCATTACCAATTCTCTGCATTGCCCTTTGGCTTATCTACTGCACCCAGGGTCTTCACAAAATACCTGGCACCAGTAATTGCATTTTGCAGACAAAAAGAAATTCAAATGTATCCTTACTTGGATGACTGCCTTATTCAAGCAGAGAGCAAGGACATTCTAATACAGCATCTGGCATTTGTAAAAAGATTGCTAATTTGCCTAGGGTACACAGTAAACAAAAATAAATCAAAACTAGTGCCCTCTCAAGAGATCAGATTTCTGGGTGCAAGCTTAAATACAACTGCCCAGATGGCTTATCTCACGTCAGACAAGCAAAGGCAACTGACTCAATATTTTCAAAAGATGGCAACAAAGACCCAGTTACCTGCAAGAAAAATTCTGCAGGCTTTGGGCTACATGGCATCTTGCATCCTACTAATTCCATATGCAAGACTGCATATAAGGAAACTACAATGGTATCTAAAAAGTGTTTGAACTCAACATTGCCACAGCCTGGAAACATTAATAAATCTTATCCCCTGCCTGCAACAGGAGTTTCGATGGTGGGCACTAGCCTGTCACCAGAACAAGGGACAGCCTTTCACTTTACCCACAGCCAGGCAGACTCTAACAACAGATGCATCGGATTATGCCTGGGGGGCACACATGGCAGGAAAATGTATTCAGGGCACGTGGGTCAAGGATCAGATGCATCTTCATATCAATCAAAAGGAGATGCTAGCTGTACAGAATGCCCTGACAGCTTTCAAGGACCTAATACAGCCAGGACAACTACTACTAAAGATGCACAACACTACAGTTATATGTGGTACATAAACAAACAAGGGGGCACGCATTCATACCCCCTCTGCAGGCAAGCCATGACTTTGGAACACAGCACTAACCTATCAAGTACAACTGCAGGCACAATTCCTGCCAGGAAGGAAAAATACTCTGGCAGACAATCTAAGCAGAAACCTCATGGACCCTCACGAGTGGAAACTAGACCCACAGGTCTTCAGCATGATAACAAGGAAATGGGGACGCCCGGACATAGATCTTTTTGCCTCCCCTCACAACTACCAACTGCAGAGATTCTGCACAAGAATGTATCACCGACAAGGATGGAAAGTGGATGCTTTATCATTTAGCTGGAAAACCCTAGCAGTTTATACCGTTCCACCACTACCATTACTCCCCAAGGTACTCCACAAAATGTCCCCAGACTAGAGAAGCCAAAAATGATTTTGATTGCCCCAGACTGGCCACGCCAGCACTGGTACCCAATCATAAAGAACTTGTCTCAAGGCCCAGCCTGGACTTTACCTCAAATTCCTCATATTCTGACTCCACAAAACAATCAGATCCTACACAACTAACTCAGAACCTTAAATCTGGCCGCATGGCAAATAATATAGCTACTCTGAGCACACCTCTCTCTAAAGCTGTTATGGATGTCATTCTGGAAGCCAGGAGGCCCAGCACCAGGAAATCTTATGCAGAAAAATGGAAGAGATTATGTGCTTGGAACCAGGCACAAGGACTTGATCCACTTGTTCCAAATATTCCTCAGATTTTACAATACCTAACCGAGATGCTGAACAAGGGCCTTTCCTTCTCATCTATCAAAATCCATGCCTCTGCTATTTCAGCATATTACAATACGGAACCTCCTATCTTCTCTCATCCACTACTAAGACAGTACCTCAGAGGGGCAAAAAACATAAGACCCCCAAGAAGAGCACCAATACCTGCATGCGACCTCAACTTTGTCTTGGAAAAGCTCACACTGCCCCCTTTTGAGCCAGCCAATATGGCTGATATAAAGTTCTTATCATGGAAAACTGCTCTGCTCCTAGCAATAACTTCAGCAAGAAGAGTCTCAGAGTTACAGGCGTTAATGGTAGTGGAACCTTTTATCATTTTTCATCCAGACAGGGTTTCTCTAAGGACAAACCCAACATTTATGCCAAAGGTAGTATCCAGTGTGGCACTCAACCAAACTATTCATTTGTCAACATTTTATCCAAATCCCCAGAATAAAGGGGAGAGACTTCTGCACTCTTTGGACATACACAGGCAGCTACGCTTCTATTTGGACAAAACGAAAGCTTTCAGAAAAACTGAGCAACTGTTTGTAGCATATGCTGCAAGATCACAGGGAAAGGCCATTTGAAAACAGACAATATCAAAATGGATAGGACACTGCATTCGGTTCTGCTATGCACATCACGGCAAGTCAGTGCATAAGAATATTAGGCCACATTCCACCAGGGCAGCAGCCACTTCCAACAGCCTTTCTCAGAGGAGTACTAACCAAGGAAATTATGGAGGTTGCAACTTGGAGTTCAGTGCACACTTTTACCAAGCATTATTACTTGCCTCTTTACTCTAAATCCAGAGCAGGCTTTGCCACTGCAGTTCTGCAGGCTCTCCTAGCCTCTCCAAATCTTATTTAGACCCAGCCGCCCTACCTCAGCTTTGGGATTCAACCCAAGTGTAATGACTGCAACAGTGAAACACGATGAACATAGTACAGTTGTGTACCTACCGTAAATATAGATGTTTGAGTGTATTCACTGTTGCAGTCCAGGTTACCCTCCCTCCATCCCCCTTTCTTTGCTGGGACTTATCTATTCTTCTCTATCTTATACAACCTTTGTGGTGTATTTGTTTGTAGATGAAGATATTGTTTTATTTTACTGTATGTTTTTATAAGCAATAGATATTGCCTACCTTCTTGGAGGCACCTGACATCTGGGGCAAGAACAACTGAAGAAAATGGCGTTGACTGCATCTTGTATATCCCTGGCGCACTGACGTCAGGGAAGAGGTGACAGCAACCAACGCCGGACCAGGACTTTGGAATTCAGGCCGACTGCGGGTAGCCTGCCAGCAGGATAACCCAAGTGTAATGACTGCAACAGTGAATACACTCGAACATCTACATTTATGGTAGGTACACAACTGTACTTTGTGTACACTTACCATAAATGTAGATGTTCGCGTGTATTCACTGTTGCAGTCCAGGTTACCTACCTGCCGTCCCCCTTTTCTTCTGTTGGAAACTATGTGGTGTATTTGTTTGTAGATGAAGGTAAAGCTGATATTCGTGAATGCATTTATACAAATATAAATTTTGGCAACCCTTTTAGGGGGCACCTGACATCTAGGGCAAGAAAAACTAAAGAAAATGGCGTCTGCCACATTTTTTATACCCCTGACGACCTGATGTCAGGGAAGGGGCGACAGCAGCCGACGCAGGACCCACAACTTTGGAATTCAGATCGACTGAGGGCACCCTGCCAGCAGGATTACCCAAATGTAATGACTGCAACAGTGAATACACTCTAACATCTGCATTTATGGTAAGTGTACACAGCTGTAATTTGTCATGCACCAGTCCTGTGTGTTGGCACATCTCAGCCAACTGGCTCCTTGTTAGCTTGCCATACTCCTATGCAGGCATTGTTTATGTTCTTTGTATTTCACTATTGCAGTCCTCACATTTGGGTAATCTGCCTACAGGTAGCCCTCAGGCGGCCTGAATACCAGTCTTGGGATTTCTGCTTCGGATGGTATCGCTTCTTCCCTGACGTCAGGTGTATAAAACATGCAGCCGATGCCATTACCCATTACATCAGTCTTTCTTGCCGTGCGGTGCCCAAAGCAGAAGTAGTTGCAAGTGCCGGTCAGCCGACTCCTGAAATTTTCTTATTCGAGTTTCAGACCTGAAGTCTTCTAAAAGATAAGTACCCCATTGGGGATCCCTTTTTCTTGCTCTAGCTGATGTCAGAAAACATGTAATAATTGTCTTGCCTGTGGAAAGCAAATACCTCAGAGATTTTCATTCTTACTGCATCACCTGTTTAGGCCCAGACCATGACGTCCCTCGCGGTCGGTTTTGTGCCTTGTTCAATGCCCAAACTATTCGTCTTCATGCTATTTTTGTAGCTAAATATTTTCTCCCTCGATCTCCGTACTCTGCAATGGCTTCTTTTAAGCCATCCAACTACTGATGATCTGAAAAAACGTAAAGATAAAAGTGGATAACAGGGTGTACACACAGTATTTCCAGATGCAGCTCTCTGCATAAAGTGCAATTTCTCTTAAGAGGCAGAGACCACAGTCAGTCTGGGTTTGGTTTCTGCCTCTTTCTCCAGACCCCAGTAACTCCCACTGGCACAGCTATAGAGTTGAGATCTCAGCTAAGTGGTCAAGCCAGGGCCCTCCAGCACCCTCTGTCCAACCAGTGCTTCATGTCCCTGCCCAAGTAGTAGTGGGCACTTACTTTTTGAGGTTTGATTTGCACACGTGCGCGTGCACCCACCCCTACCTGGGAAAGGCCGGCACAGATCATCTAGCTATGCCCCCTTTTGCCCATGCTATAAGGTAATTATCACTGCCACCAGCCAGCTCCTTATCAGCTACTTTAAGGCCCTTAACGAAGGGTGTCCAATCTTACTGTGTAATGTTACTGTTAATACAAATAGTAGTTTGACCAAGAGGAAGAGTATTAAGAGTTGCCTACACAGTGTTAACAAATAAATATGCAAGTACTGTTATAACTTAAATATCTCTAGACAGATCAGCCAATATGAAAGGTTTAAATATATTTAATAGTAAAAGAAGAAAATACTCTGTATGTAATCCCAATGACATCAGAGTTCAAAAATCACAGGACATGTTTAAAACAACATTAAAGGACAATCTCAAATAAAGAAAAGTAAACTAAGCTTTGCTATATTCCTGTCTGTATCTAAGAGTATTATACTGTTCCCTAGAAACTTGGCTCATCAGAGCAAAACAGATTTGTGGTTAAAGGATCTTTTAGATGTTGTTGGGTCCAAGATGGAATACAGAATGTTGTCTCTGTCTGAGAGTTCTCAAATTAAAGGAGAACCGCACCCACAGACTCAAACATGTTTGGCGTTTCCTACATATTAACACCTCTCTGGGACTGTTTACAGGTTTTTAAATACTTTTATATGTAATTTCTCAGTCTGACCACATGGCTTCTGGCATCTTGAAGTAATTCTGATTTAGTTTGCCAGTAGGTATCCCACAATGCAGTGCTTGTCAGTAACAAAAAAAAAAAAAAAAAAAATTACATCAGACTCCTGTCCCTGCATTTATTTTACATGCATACACTGCTGTCTTTCAGTCAGTTTTAAGTAACAATCTGATAATGTTAGTCTTCTTTCCATTCATCACTGATGGGTTCGATTCCGAGCCCTTGGAATTGAGTCTGCCTTTTTACCAAGCTTGCTCCAGCCAAAAAACTCTTGAGCGAAGTCTCTACCCAGAATGCCCTTCTCCCTGTTACCTCAGATCTCGTTTGCCACGTAGCTGTAAAGCCACGTTTCAGCTGAGCTCTCAGCTAAGTGGAACTTTTTTGATATTTGTGTGAAAAATTTGGGATATCTTAATATTTTATTTAGCGGTTAGCATTCCCAGTGTCTTTTCTTCTGTCTAACCTTGTTTTCCTCTCTACCCGTTGTTACCGTTGGTAAATTTTACAGTACCATTGTTGGTACGGCCTTTTCTCCCTTACCCTTGTGTTATTTCTTCAATACCATAGTTGGTATTGCCTCTCCTGTTTAACCTATTAGCTTTGACTTTTATTCAGGTGTTTCCCCTTCTTTTCTCTACATACCACTGTATTGTTATATTTGTAACTTTTTTGAATGGAGTTGACTTTATTCTAGTTGGATTATACAGTTGGCCTGTAGTGTATTCTATCAAGATGTCTGATAAGAAGGATACTTCAGGTTTTAAGCATTGTACTTCATTAAAGGGCAAGTTACCCAATAGTGATTTTCACGATGACTTTGTATACAGTTTGGGAGTGCCCCATCTTTTGGTACAGCCTCCGTGTGACATTTGTCAGAGTTTCAGCCAACGCATTCAATGAGCGCAAAAATAAACTCATTCTGAAAGGGTTACTTAAGTCTCCCTTCTCAGAGGCCATTTCTGTGATGGAGGTCTCAACCCCCTCCTAAAGACAGAGATCCCACTCTTCCTTCTTCACCATCTGGTGATCAGAGCAAGCCTGGGAAATCAAAGATCCCATTATCTTTGGAGCTTAAATCTGCCTCTTTGGCTCAGTCTTTATTGGCTCAGACCATCTCGAAACCTTTGATACCGGCGCCTGTTTCGTTACTGGTCCTGCCTTCAGCACCGATCATAGACCCTACTATACCTAGTTTGACTTTGGCACCTGTGACCACTTCGGCTCAGGGCACACCTACGACTACTCCATTAGCTTCCATTTTGGAACCGTTTTGGCTCAGAGTGCCACTTTGGCACCGAGCATTGTACTGACCTCACTGGATTTGATCCCTTTACTTCCGGTCTCGAAACTAGGAACTTCGGTGCTGGTAGACCTTGTACTACAGACCTGATACTCCCCTGTGTAGATCTGTTTCTGAGCCAGGCATATAGCCCCTTCATTAAACGTCCTGACTTCCCATCTGGAGTATCCACTAGATCCATCAGGCCCCTGTCGGAACACGACATGTTGCATCTTGTAGAGCAGCAGCAGTTAGCCAGGTGGATTCCCCTCACTTTCTAAGACCCATCCACCTGCAGGACTTGGGTTGTCTTATCCACATACTCCATCTTACACTTCTCCTTCGACCAAAGCTGCCTGCTCCGACATCCTTCTTGGAACCCATCACCTTGGCGCCTACGGTGCACCTCACTCTGACTCAGAGTTTGTCCCTTTGGTCTTCGGTTCCCGCTGAAGGTCCTTCCCCAATCTGGGTATTGGGGGATGGGTGCGTCAGCCCGGGGTACGAAGTTGTCTCTGTTCCATCCTCTGCGCAGATAGTCGCATCCGCGCTGATCCTGCTTGAGGCTCCATCTGTGGGGGTTGGTTTGTTGGAGTGGGGTATGATCCCGGTCCCAAGGTTGTCTTTCTTGGTTATAGGCTCCCATCCATCTTCGGGCGGGCCTACTTCCATGTGATGGAGAGACCTCTTGCTTCTGGCAGCACTCATTTGATGTCGGAACCACAGTTTACACCCCCTGAGCTATGGCTGTCACAGACCACCCCCCCATGATACCGGGCAGAGAAGCTGCATGACACCCCTGTTCAGGCTACCCACTCTTCTGAGACCTCCTCAGAGATCCCCCACTGAGGAGCCCCCTCGAAAGAAGATTTGCAAGAGGAAGCACATGGACTTGCCCGAGGAGTCAACGAAGGACACAGATTACGATGATTGTGAAAGGTCCCCACGGTCACCACCTGATTATGTCTCCTTAAGAGACATCCTGGAAATGTTAAAGCAGCGAGGTGACTGGAAACCCTCCAACCCTTCGTCTGAGGACTCAGTATTCCTGCAGGCTTTTCGCGCCTGGCCTTCTACCTCTTGGGTGAACCCCACCTGCTGACGAGCTTGTTGTGCAGCACGCTTGGAAGAACCCTGATTCCACCGAGGTGCTCCCTCGGAGACCAGACAAAATTCTTTCCCCTCCCCGAGGAGAACCCGCATTGGTCCAATGGGTTACCAGTTGATCCTATGGTGGTGGTGGCCACGAAAAAGGACTTGGCTGAGAGTCCCACTGTCCACTCAATCAACAGGAAGTCCCGGGAGGTGGACAACCTTGGAAAGCATGTTTTTGCATCAGGGACCTTTGCTATACAGTCCCTGAATTATTTAGCACATTTTACGAGGCTCCAGAGGGACTTTATCTCCGAACTTTCTGGAACAGTTGCAGGACAGTTGTCTGACGAGGTCAGGGACAAAGTGGCCTCACAGCTCGCAACCCTGGAATAAATATCGAACTCGTCCATGAGGTTGCGGTCATATGCGACCGAAGGGGCGCTAGCACAGTGGATTTGGGCATTATGAGGAGTTATGCCTGGATGCGCATTTGTGACCTTTCGGATCCCTTCAAGTCTTCCTTTCTGAATGCTCCCATCGAAGCTTCATCCCTTTTAGGCTCCAAAGTGAGGGACACGCTAGCCAAGTGCGAGCAGGAAGGAAAAGACAGTCTGCCGTAGGCCTGCGGTTTTCCTAACCCCAACATACCTTCTTCAGGAATCAGAGGAGTGGAAAAAATGTGACATAAGAAATCTCAGGGTCCTTTCCATGCTGCACGTGGTGATGCCCCTAGAGGCAGAGGGGTAACAATTCCAGAAGACACCCCTATAGTGGCAGATGAGGGCCTCATAACGAAGGCTCCAGGGACTCTTTCTCTGGACAGCCTTATCAGTGCTCCTGAGGAGCAGCCTGATTGCTTACCTCTGGAAGCAGTCTGGGGGTCATTTCTCTCTGCACCAAGCTGTCTGGCAATCTATTACCAGCGATCGTTGGGTGCAGAGCATTATCACCAGAGGTTACACCATTCCCCTTTCTTGTCAGCCAAATTTTCCAGGAAAACTTCCAATGTTCCACCCAGTCAAAGGGAAGAATCCGCTTCAGAGATTATAAAACTATCTCAAAAAAAGTCATCCAACCAGTCCCACCAGACCAGCGTGGATCCAGATTTTACTGTAGATTCTTTTTGGTGCCAAAAAAGACGTGGGACTGGAGACTCATTTTGGATCTCAGCAGTTTTAAAGAAGTCTGTCACCCAAACCAAATTCCAGATGGTCATGGTTCAGTCCATTCTTCCCTTTTTTAAGAGAAGGTGATTGGATGTGCTCTATAGATCTCCAGGGTGCGTATTATCACATCAAGATGGACAAACTCTCTAGGAGTCTGCTTCGCTTCGGCTAGGAGCCAGTCATTATCAATTCTGCACCCTACCATTTGGTCTCCCTACAGCCCCCAGAGTGTTCATGAAATGCATGGCAGTGGTAACAGCTCACTTGGGACTACAAGGATTCTGGGTGTTTCCATATCTGGACGATAGGCTCCTCACTGCCCCCACCAAGTATCTTCTGGTAACAGCACTGCAATATACTCAGTCTCTGGCAAAATTGTTGGGAATAACGATACATTGGGAGAAATCAAACCTTACCCCTACACAACAAATAGAGTTCATTGGAGCAGTGTTCAATACTCAGTCCTGTCTTGTTTCCCTCCCAAGTTACAGACTTTAATGATGGAGGCTTCAACTCCAGGCAATACTCTGTTTCTGCAAGGGAAGTTCTTCAAGCCCTAGGTTCTATGGCAGCGTCAATCCCGATAGTGCTTCTAGCAAAGCTACATATGGGGATTCTGCAATGGCTCCTTCTGTGTCAGTGGTTCCCAAACTTATCACCCCCTCTGTTACCAGACTCGAGTAACCAACTCCTGCAAACAGGACCTGCTTTTGGTGGATGAGGCCAGACGCAGAACCTTGGAGTCGTCCATTTGTTTCCTCAGCCCACAGCCACTGTGACCATGGATGCTTCCCTGATTGGGTGGGGGGGGGGGGGCGCATTTGCAGGGAAAGACTGTCCAAGGCACATGATCCACCTGCATATCAGTATTCTGGAACTGAGAGCTGTGCTGTTAGTGTTGCAGGCCTTCTATTCGGCTCTCCCTTCTGGGAATTGCAGTTCAGTCGGACAATGTCGGTGGTCTGGTATATCAGCAAGCAAGGAAGAGCCAAGTCCTACCCTCTATGTCGAGAAGTCATAAGAATTTGGCAGTGGGCGATAGTTTCTGACCTCTTTCTGATAACGCATATCCCGGGGAACTCCAACGTGATTGCAGGCAAACTGAGCGGATGCATCCTCATGCCTCACGAGTGGTCCCTCAACCCTGAGGTAGCATCCATAATCTTCAGCCACTGGGGCCACTTTTGCTGCGATCTTTTCACTCCCCATCAAACAAGTGCAGCAGCTATTTCGCCCTACTTCCCCTGAATGGGGGGGGGGGGTACCGAGGGACGCTTTGATCCACATTTGGCTCACTGTACTTTGCACTTATCCTCCCATCCCTCGGATTCCACAATTTGTAAAGAAAGCTCTTCGGTTGAGATGCAAGGTGATCCTCATAGCCCCATTCTGGCCTTGACAAGTTTGGTTCCTCTTCCTTCGGCCTCACCTAGTATGCCCGCTGTGTATTCTGGACCCTCAATCAGATCTGATTACTCACCCCCAAGGGTTGAGTCACTCAAATTTGCCCAGTCTCAAGCTGAACGCTTGGTTTCTCCATTTCCACTAGTCGCCAGGCAAGCTGACCTCTCCTCACCTGTTCGAGACATCATTCTGGCCTCTTTCAAACCATCCACCAGAAGACTCTCTCAGTATAAATGGAAAAGGTTCTCCATTTGGTCCAAGGATAATATGCTAGACCCGTATTTGGCTCCAGTTACTGCAGTGCTTCAATACTTGGCTATGTTTTTTTTTTTTTGATAATGGAGCCTCTGCCTCTACGGTGTGAGTACATCTAATGGCAATTTCCAATATCCACAATGGTATAGATGGCACCCCTCTTAACTCTTTACGCCTTTGCAAGGCTTTCCTCAAAGGGACCTCGTATATCGGGCCTCCTGTCAACCCGTGGAGCCATGGAACCTCACTGTAGTCCTTCAGTCTTTGACTCAAAAACCTTTTGAACCTGCTGCGAAGTGTGACCTAGTTTTTGTCTTGGAAATCCTTGGTCTTGGTAGCCATTACCTCTGCCAGAAGAGTCTCGGAGCTGCAGGCATTGTGTATCAAGAGGCACTATCTGTTTTTTCATAAAGACAGAGTATCACTTCGGACAAATCTATCCTTTCTTCCCAAAGTTTTGTGAATTTTGCATTAAGCAGACAATTGATCTACCAGTGTTTGTTTCCAAATTGTTCCAGTAGAGGACAGTATTACCTTCACTCCTTAGACGTACATATACAATTGAGATTTTACTAGACAGAACTAAACCTATCCATAAATCTGAACAGTTTTTCATCTCCTTTTCTGGGTGCAAAATGGGAGAGGCGGTTTCTAAGGTTACATTATCACGATTGCTAAGAGACTGCTTACGCTTCATCTATTCCCTCAATAATGTACTTGTGCCATAAATTAAAGCTCACTCCACTAGATCTGTGGCAACATCTATAGCATTCCATTTCAGGGCTTCCATGGATGACATCTGCGCAGCAGCTACTTGGGCTAAGCCTCATACCTGTATCAATCATTACGTATTGGACTTGGTCTCCAGAGGGAGAGCTGCCTTTGGCTCAGTGGTACTCAGGAATGTTTTTCCATAATTGCTACCCATGGACCTCAAGGTAGCTTGGGATTCTGTCCCATCAGTGATGAATGGAAAAAGATTAACATCAGATAAAGAAGTTATGTCTTACCATAAGTTCCATCTTTGTTGTTCATCTTCTTTCATTCATCAATTCTCACCCTCCTTCCCCCACCAAAGGCTCCTTGGGGATGCTTTGGGTCCAAGTGGTACCTAGGGTATTTGCGCATAAGTGGGCTCGGCTTTACTTATTTTTCTCTAGTGCAAACTGAGGTAGCAGAGAGAAGGGCATTCTGGGTAGAGACTTAGCTTGTGAGTTTTTGGCTGGAGCGAGCTTGGTAAAAAGTCTGACTTGGTTCCTAGGGCGCTGAACCGAACCAGTCAGTGATGAATGAAAGATGAACACAGATGGAAAGTTATGGTAAGACATAACTTCTTTTTTCATGCCGTTCAGTGACTACTTAAAACACAAATAGTGCAAATGCCACAGAACAGACTTTAAAAGTGCTTTTTACTGCTGCTTCTTAGAATGGCTAAACTGCAGTCTTTTTTGTGAAGCCTGAATTGTACCACTTTGACTCATCCCCCTTCACACCTAACTTCCCTAGCTGTCAAAGTGCTAAGGGTAATTTGAGCTGTAACCTAATGCAATTCACAGCTCAATGCAGGAGACTTGACTCCTGTACTATTTCCGTGTTCCAGCCTTTACTTTCTGTATGGGTAGGGGAAGGACCAGGAGCTGTGACATCAAAGCTTGGGTGGGGTTTTAGGATGGTAGTGGTGATGTCAGTTTGGGGAGGGAAATGGCCAGAAAACTACCTGTATTCAGTGGCCTTGATGACATCAGTGAATTGGAGACTGCAGCGAGGCTGGGACAGAAGTTTTTTGAAAGTGAAACCACCACAGTATAGGAAGATAATGTTATGGTGGAGAGAAACAGTAGATTTAAAATATTTTAAATGCTGTATTTTTGTTTATTCATAGCAGGGACTGTAAACAGGGAGAAAAAATACAGAAGTTGAGCATTTAATAATATAATCCCATTGCTGTCCCTTAATTTCTCAAATATTATTGCTGGGCTAGCTTGCAGAATGACATTTTTTTGTCCTCTGAATCCTAGTTCCCTGGCCCCCCGAAAAAACATTGATGGCAGCTGGTAGTATTTAGCATCTACTTCTAAAAATACATAGACAAGGGCTTTTCCTCAGATGGGCAGATAGTGGAAGTCCTAAAACAATTACCTTCCTACACATGTCAAAACTAGTAATTATTTCACCTTAAAGGTGATACTGAAAACTACTCAGCACAGATATTGTCTCCTTGCCTGCCATAAAATTTAATTTTGGTTGTTTTTCCTGAGCTTTACTGGACTGAAGTTAACCTCCTGTATTCCAGTTTTCATTGTTAAGTTATATACATTTAAACAGTTACAAAAGTGCATGTACATTTCTGTTCTGTTCCAGTAGGGCATGTTGTGCTTACATTTTAAGCACAAACACTTCATAAAATATATTTTCTGTGTGTGTGTGTGTGTGTGTGTGTGTGTGTGTGTGTGTGTGTGTGTGTGTGTGTGTGTGTGTGCGTGTGTAACAAACCTAGTTTGATGTATACATGATGTACAGTTCCAATACATTTGTAACACAAGCTTGTTATACAATTCACATTGATATTCACAAATGAAATGCAGTTATTTACAAAATTCCAGATAGCTGTGCTGGCATTATCTCCCTTTGTCACAGTCTCAAACCTCTCTCCCTTCAGATCTGAAGGAAAAAATTTAATAGATTCTAGTTGCTTGGATCCGGGTAAGAAAATTTCGGATCAGGCTGCTTCAGGTCCTATTTTTCTGCCAAGAACCTGATATTCTCCCTGCTTTGATCCTGTGCCTTCCAGGGTACCTTCACCCTTTGTGGAAAGGCACCATTTGAAGTCACCTTTCCTGGCCTCGTCATGATCATCCAGGAGTTTCACGAAGGAAGATGTGGACAGAATAATGAAATTTCTTGGCGCAAATCCAGATGGGTGTTTAACCAGTTCCTACCAGTTTGAGTCAAGAGGGCCTGTCCATTGAACACGTCATCACCTTATACTACTCCTTTCTTCCCTTTGATTGCTTCAGTCCCTGGACATAGGCTTTCTGGGTCCTTCTGGCTTGAATCCGAAGGTAGTCTTGGGTCCAAAGAGAAGGTTAACTCAGAGTGCTCTGGCCACGGCATCTTTGGATCCAGAGGACTCCCGGAGCCGAAGCTTCCTTGTCGGATCTGAGGAGCTGGAGTAGACTCCAAAGGTTTTTGGGGCAGTCTCTGCCCTTTGGTGCTTCAGCATTGGATAGCTTGGCTCGGACTTCCTTCTTGAGGAGATTGCTTTCTGGCAGGAGGAGACAGTGGTTCATAAGGTCTGTATTCTCTGTGCTGGGGTCTTTTTTTCTGTCTGGGGAAGTCTCCCTTTGACATTGTGAAGAGGGTATTTTCTGGTCTGACAGGAGTGACAGATGCAACTTCCTTGGATCTTCAGTCCAGCTCCCTTTACACTTTGGAACCTTATTTGCCACAGGGATAGGCAGTTTGAGACCCCCAGACCACCCAGCAGGGTTTCATAGTCTCCTCTGACACTTACCTGGAGCACCCCACCTAGAAAATCCCTAGGAAGAGAGTGCCAAGAGGAGGCACTTGGACTCTCCCAAGAGTCTATCCCTGAGATACGGATTTCAACAAGGGTGAAAGGTCCCCATGATCACCTCCAGAAGACATTTAATTTGGAAATTTCCTTAATCCTGACGCAGGGAGGTGGTTGGACTCCTAGCAACAACCCTTCACTGGATGAGTAAGTATTTAGGCCTTTGGAGATGGCTCATCTACCACCTGGGTTACTCCACCCACCGACAAACTCATTGATTTAGTCTTTTTGTGGGCATGGAAGGACCCTGACTCAGTTGAGCATAAGAGGCCATATAGGATTCTGGCTCCACTTGTGGGGAAGGAATTTTGGAGAAAGGGGGTGCTCATGGATGCCTTGGTCATGGCGACTACCACCAGGAAGGAACTTTCAGAACAAAGTTCCTCTGTTCATCCCCCTAATAGGGGGTCTAGGGCGATGAACTGATTTGGGAAGCATGTTTATGCTTAGTGATCTTTGCTGTTAGATTGCTGAACTATTTGGCACATTGTACTATGTTGCAAAGGGACTTATCAAAGAACTTTCAAATTTCCGTTCAAAGACTGTTTCTGCTGAGGCCCAGTCATCTGTATCCGTTGGCTACCCTCTAGTCTATTTCGAATTCATCCATGAGGCTTATTTCCCATGCGGCTGAAGGTGCCTCAAGGGCGGTAAGTTCAAGCATATCCATTAGGACTCTTGCTTGAATGCGCTTATATAATATTGCTGGGCCCTTCAAGTCCTTGTTTCAATGCTCCATTTGACAGTAGTTTTGTTTGGCCCCAAAGTGAAAACGCATTATCCAGGTGTGAGAAGGATGGAAAGACCCTCTCTGCAGTGGGTGTGTTTTCTGATCCCTCGAAGATCTTTTCTATGAATCTGAGATGGTCAGAAGATGTGGCTCAAGAAATCCCAGGGTTCTTTCTAGGACATGCATGAAGAAAGTTCCCCTGGGGCAGCGAAGGAACTCTGGACGCCGCTGCCCCTGCAGCAGAGGAGGCCTGCAAAACCAGGGGTCTAGGGATTCTTTCTCTGACGGGCCTTACTAGCGCTCCTGAAAGGAGGGCTGATTGTCCCACTCTGGAGGCAATGGGGGGGGGTCAACTGTCCCTGCACCAGAAAACCTGGCTAGACAAACAAGATACTTGGGGTCAAAGGATTATTTCAAGAGGTTAAATAATTTCCTTTTCCCTTCCACCTCCAACTGTATGCAAAATTCCTGATGTTCCATCCAGTCAGAGGAGAGAAGCTGATAGAAAAAACCCTCATCCAAGAGGGTCCCTCCAGACGAGATAGAATCTGGAATTTACTCACGATTCTTTAGTGCCAAAGAAAACTGGGGACAACAATTTTGCATCTCGGCACTTTGAGCAAGTTAGTTCAACATACAAAGTTTTGGATGGTCTCTGTTCTGCCATTAGACTCTCCTGGGCAGGGATGGACTGCATGTTCTCGATTTTAGTACACATCCTGAAGATCTGTGACATAAAAATGAGCAGACATTTCTGAAGGTAGTTTCACTTCCAGCTGGGAGCCAGTAATTTTTGGTTCAGAGCACTGCCCTTTGGCCTCACCACAGCCCCCAGGATTTTCACCTAATGCATGGCAGTGGTGACAACTCACTTGAGACTGCAGGGATTCTGTGTGTTTCCATTTCTAGACAACTGGCTCATTACTGCCCCAACCAGGCATCTGCTAATCAGGGCAAGAGATCAGGTTCTGCAGATTTGTTTTCATGTAGCAATAATCATAAATTACAGCAAGTCTTACCTGCACATAACTCAAGTTTTGGAATTTGTATGAAAAGTTTTCAGCACATCTGTGACAGCTTCTTTTCCTCTCTTGAGTACAGACTAGATTCCAAGTCAAAGGAATAATTTGCAGTACCAGTGTTTCAGCCCAGTTGATCCTTCAGACCTTTGGGTCAGTGTCAGCAGCCATAATCTTAGTTTCTGTAGCAAGGTTTCATATGTGAATTCTTTAGTGGACGCTAGCAACACAATGGTCCATTCTTTACCAGCGCATGTCAAAACAAAAAAGGATCACTCAGGCATGTTTAAGTATTACCTCTGGTGGTGGATTCATTTGGACCATGTTCTGCAGAGCTGTCCTTTTCATTCTTCCTCAGCCCATGGCCATAGAAACCATGGATGCTTCCCAGGTTGGGTTGGGGGCACTTTCTTGAGAGGAGTCCAAGACACTTGGTCCCTTGAAGAACCTAACTTGCATATTAATGTCCTGGGGGTGAGAGAGCAGTGCTTTTAGCATTGCGGGCCTTCCAGGATGCTCTCCTTTCAGGGACAATTACGATTCAAATGGACTTGTCAGTAGTTTGGTACATCAACAAACGAGGGACCAGATCCATACCCCTTGTGTTAAGAAGCACTCTGTGTGGCAATGGGTGATCTCATCCAATCGCTTTCTCATTGCGATGCACATTTCAGGAAAATCCAGCATAGCAGCAGACAAATTGAGCAGGTCCATTCTTTTACTTCACGAGTAGTCTCTCAACAGGAAAGTGGCAGAAATTATTTTCTGCTGATGGAGCCAGTCGTGATGCAATCTTTTTGCTTCTCCCCTAAACAAGTGCAGTAGCTTCTTTGCCCTAATCCCTCCTGAGTGGGAGTCATTGAGGGGTGCTCTACTTCAGAATGGCCTCCCAGTCTGCTTTATGCTCATCAACCAATTCCTCTTATTCCGAAACTCCTGCAGTTGAAGAGCAAAGCATTCTTCATTGCACCCTTCTCAGATTTAGTTTCCTTCCTGTGGCCTTATATTTGCCAACCTTAGATACTGGATCCGATTCCAGATCTCCTGTCACATCCGACAGAGGTGGATCATCCAGATATCGCAAACTTCAAGCTAACAGAATGGCTTCTCTAATTCCATTAATAGCCAGACAACAGATTTCACCTGTTTGTCATATACTTTGATCTTCATCAAGAAAGCTTTATACAAGTAAATGGAAAAGTTTTGTTTTCTGGGCACAATAAAAAAAACTTATTGACCCCTCTTCAGCTCTGATACATGACTTGAATTTTTAGCTTTTATCTTTTATGAGGGGACCAGCTTCTCTACCATTAAGGCGCTCGGTTGACAGTGATGTCTAATTTTCATATTGGATTTGAAAATTCTTCTGTAGCTTCTTAGCTTTGTGAAGCATTCTTGAGAGGCAGTCTTCTATCGAGACTCCTGTGTAAATACTCTGTTCCACCATAGGATTTTAACTTTGTACGTGCAAGCCTTAATTTATTCCCCCTTTGAGCCACCAGCAAAATATGACGTTAAATTCCTGACTTGGAAAACTTGTCTTTCTAGTGGCCATTACCTCAGTTAGAATAATTTCAGAACTTTAAGCCTTGTCATTGAAACCTCCCTACTTGATTTTTCATAAGGACAGAGTTCATAGGAATTTACTAGGCTAACGACCACAAGGGCCTTTTTAAGCTTAGCCATACATCTCAAATCTCTGACAAGTTCTGTTACCCTTGATAAGTGTAAGCATGGGCCTGGGATTTTAACCATTTACAGGTTACCTGTGTCCATTAGAGATAAGTGCCAAACCAGGGATGAATTTCCGGTTTCCCATCCAGTTGTCCAAGTCGCACTTGAATTGGGTTTGGGAGGAACTCTACTTCACATGGATGGGGAGCCCATTCCATAGACTGGGTAGTCTCTGGGATACATGCCTATCTCTCCAGCATGTCCTATTTATATCACAGGCAAGGTTTATCTTTAGAATGGGTAATTCTAGTGCTGTTTTTGTGGATATGCAAGAAGTCCATTAGAGTGGAGTTTGACAGTGCCCTGTATCCCATGCATAGACCCCCCCCCAAAAAGCCTGTGGGAGACTGAATACAGACATAGGGGCCTTGAGGCAGTCTGCATAGTTACATTTTACTTAACACTCTGTATTATTTTAGTGAGGAACCTCTGTGGGCATTCCAGTTGTTTTGATACTCCTGGCTAGGTATATACCAAAGAGGGCATTGTACTCAATGATAGGTCTGATGAATGCCGGATACAGTGGAACAATAACTTCCTTGGATTTAGATGCCATACTATTGTTTTATAGGTTGTGCAACATAGAATGATTTCCTCACCACTATGGAGACATGATGGCTAAAGGCTAGATTACTCTGTGTCCCTAAGTCCCAGGCTACTGGGTCAACTCTAAGGGGCGTATTGTCAATATGATAGCTAACAGGGGCTGGTGACTTCCCGATGGATAACGTTATACAATTTTTGGCATTTAGTTTTAGTCCATGGCTCTGACACCAGTTGTTTGTCTGTGTCAGCCCTTCCCGGAGAACATTTGCGTCAGTGAGATTCAGTGACAGCTCCTAATTTGCAATCCTTTGTAAATTTAGTCCGCCAGAGACCACTGACATTGGCCTTGACTTCTGAGAAGTAAATACCAAAAAGGGGTGGTTCAAGGACTGATACCTGAGGGACTCAACTTGTGACTGCCCTCTTTGTAGAGATGGATTCCCCGGTTCTAACTTCCTGGGGTCCTATCTATGAGTCAGTTTGTACCTGACCTCTTGAGTTTGTCAACAATGCCCAAGTGGGGTATTGTCAAATGCCTTGGCCAGGTCAAGGTAGGCAGTGTGAACGATTTTGCTGTCATCCATTACTTTGGTGACTTTCTCAAAGAAGTCCACCAGGTTGAGTAAGCATGACCTGCTACGAAACCAGACTGGGGTGAGTCTAGTGTCTGGAGCTTTACTATGTCTTTGTTCATCTCCATGATGGTTCTTTCCATGCCTTTACATATAAGACTAATGAAAAGTATGGGTCTGTAGTTTCCAGGATCTGTAGATGGCCCACCTTTATGCAGAGGGATGACTGTTGCCTTTCTCCATTCATGAGGCATGAAACCTGTTTGGAGGCTACAGTTTAAATAGTAATTCCAGAGGCCCTGATAGGTCATGTTTCATGCAATTTCAAGGCATCCTGGGATGTTGTCTGGGCCCATTGATGCACTGTTCTTGGTCTTAGAGAGAACATTAAGGACCTGTTCCTTAGTGGTAGCAGGGAGAGTTATAGTTGGCGATATTTCCTGAGGGAAGGTTGAGAGGGTAAAGTTGGAGCTGAATTTATCAGCCAGGAAGTTTGCTATATCTTCTGGCCCCGTATAGGCGGCTCTCTTTACAATGAGCTCAGCACACAAGTGTGCATTGCCTTTGAGGTTGTGGACATAGCTAAGGAATGCTTTGTGGTTGTCCTTTGCCTGGGAGGCCAAGCTTGCCTCAAATTTGGCTTTGTTAGACTTTATTTGTCCTCAGAGTTGTTTAGTTTGAGAGTGCTTATATCCTGCTGGATGCTGCACCTCCAAAACTTTGCCGTGATTTTCTTCCTCCTGTTATGCAGCCTATTGATTTTGTGATTCCGCCAGGGTAGCTTTTTTGTTGGTTCTGTACTTCGTGGTTGGGTACATCTGCATCTGGGCAACTGTTAACATGCTTGTACAGGGTTTCTGTGAACAGGTTTGCATAGGCAGTGGTGTTCACGGGGTTTATGAGGGCTTGAAATTTTGCCAGGTGTCACTTAGTAGCAGGAGGTTAACCTTTAGAATAGTTCCTGAATATTCCAGGTTCAGCTGGAGGTGTATTTTTTTTTTACTTCAAAAGAGGCCATTTTGTGGTCTGACCAGGGAAGGTATTACAGTAGGGGGTGTGCAGCAGTCTCCCATGTTAGTGAGTACCAGATCCTGTATGGCTGCACCCCTTGTTGGCAGTAAGGTACAAGCAGTGAAAATGTTTAGTCCCTTTTAATTTTATACACAGGTTAGAGGAAATGTTGTAGACAGCAGTTAAGAGTTGAAGGAATTTATCTGTGAGGGGAAGAGGGCAAGAGTTTGTGGGATAAGTTCATCCTTCCAATAGTATAAGGGAGTTTAAGATTACCTGATATGAAGGGATAGTTTAGAAGTACACAGTTAAGGCTCATATGTGTAACGCAAGCAGAAGGTTATATTTCAGTATAGAATGAGATTATGATGAAACAGGTGGGGAAGTTCAAAAATGGAGAGTGGGATTTTGGATGCAGATCCTTAAGGAGAATAATAACCATACAAAATTTTATATTACAGTATCCCAAGAACTAAGGCAACTTGTGAATGGAGAAAGATTTTCCCTAGAGGGATGACTGTAAGTAGGCAAGAGGGGTCCGGAATTTACTGGAGGAGACTTGTAAAGGAACCATTATATTGGGAGCAAATACCTAGAGAGGGAAAGGGTTGGGATGAGGCCAAGATGATACTTGGACTGCAGGCTAGAGATTACCTTCCCTACTCAGAATTGATATTGGAGTATAGGCAGAGAAAGGGATAGGGGAATCTTAAGTGGAAGACCTACTGTGCTGGAGTGTTTAGTTGAATCTAGAAAAAAAATGTATAGTAGGGTATATAAAATATTGCATGATAACTATAAGAAACAGTCAAAGTTAGAAAAGATTGGGAGGAGAGACTGGAAAAACAATTTACAAGAGAACAATGGGAGGACATATGTTTGTCCTCAAACATGCAACAAAGTCCTGAAGGTTTAGGAACTTTGCTTGAAAGCGTGTAAGTATTTTTATACTCCAAGCAGACTTTCAAATGTTTCCTTAGGTGGGTAGCACATGTTTTAGGTGTGATGGGGAAAAAGAGGTAACGGGGGGAAAAACTTTTGGGAGTTTGATTTGGCAGATTTAAAAAATTCTGTACACTGTACTTTGTCAGAAGTACTGGGAGAACAAGTGGCTGTAACGAAGAAAGTGATTCTTTTTAGCTGGGGCACAATATTGGAGTTGCCTAGACATAGTAAGGTCTTAAGTCTAATTATTTTGGCTGCCAAAAGCAATTGTTTGAAAATGGAAATCTGTCTAAACCAACTGTATTTAGATTTAGTATTGTAAAAGAGAAAATAACTGGAAGAGGGATCTTTAGAAAAGAGAGAGCAAATTTCATAGAAAAAAAAGTGGAATTTCTGGAAACCGTACATGGCGAATAATGTTCAGGAGTAGTGAGGTTTAAGGGAAGACTGAAATTCAGTGATTTATGTAATGTTGGACTGATTATACATTCCACATAATTTCATTTCTCTTTGTACTATGTATTTAAATGGGGGGTTAACATGGTTTATTTTCTTTTCTGTTAATGTATATCCGTGTATGTCTTAACACCTTTATTAAATTTCTTTAGCCTATTCTTCTGAATTCCCCTCCTCCCAGGTGTAGCATTTGAGGAAGAACCCCCCTCCCCCGATCTTCCTTTACAGGATCTTTCTTTCTTTTGGGAATGCCATTGTTAAAATAATGCAGCCTTTTTAGTGGGAAGAAACTGTAATAGCTGACATCTGACATTAATGCAGTGCCACGCTGCATATCGAAACCCCTAAGTCCTCTGCTATTCCCCCTGTCCTGGAAGTTCTCTGGGATACCTGTACTCATGCTTCCCTGTCAGCCCCTTGCTGTTAAGGCACTTTTTGGCACCAATTTTCTGTGCTTAAAAAAATTTCTAGTCTAGGCTTTTCTTTTCCAGTTTTCTTCTAGGGTTGTAAATTTGTAATTGTGTGTTGTGGTTGTCTCTGCTGGTTTCTGACTTTCTTTTGTTCTTCCACTTAATGGTTTGGTTTGTTTGGCTTTTGGAGGTTGGTTTGTTTTCAGGTTATGTCTGACAAGCCAGCAGGTATTAAGAGGTACTCCTTATGCGGTCGGGGTATGCCCGTGTCCGACTCCCATGAAGAGTGCCTCTATTGTTTGGCTGCCAACTACCTGGAAGTTGAATGTGACATTTTGTGCCACATTCATTCCCCTCTGCCTTATGGCTCAAATTGAGTTGGGGCTTCTTGCATCCCCTTCCCATCCGACTTGGGGACCATCCCCTGCTCTTATGCTTCAATCTCCTCGTCCAACCCAGGTGGTTTCAGACTTCCAGGCCCTAGGGCACTCTGAGGAGGTGATGGGGATTCCTAGAGCCCACTTTGTCTCTACCCCATCAAAGTCCCTGACAAGATGTTCTTCGTGTTTCACTGTTGCAGTCATTACATTTGGGTAATCTGTTGGCAGGTTGCCCTCAGTCGGCCTGATTAACAAAGTCTTGGGTCCTGCGTCAGTTGATGTCCCTTCTTCCATGACGTCAGGTCGTCATGGGTATAAAACATGCAGCCGATGCTATTACATCAGTGTATCTTGCTGTGCGGTGCCCAAAGTAGTGCCGGTCGGCCGACTCCTGAAATTTTCGTTTTCGAATTTCAGAACCGAAGTCTTCAACTTATACCTAGGTACCCCGTTGGAGAAACTTTTTCTTGCTCCTCACCAATGTCAGTAAAAGTTGAATAATTGCATTACTTGTGGAAAGCAAATACCTTGTAAAGATTTTCACTCGTACTGTATTCCTTGCCTAGGCCCTGACCACGACGTACCTTGCTGTCGGTTTAGTGCTTTATTTAATCAGCGCACTATTTGTCTGTATATTTTTGCCTCTAAATATTTCAGTTCTCTGTTTAATTATCCAGAAATGTCATCTGTTAGCCGTCTGACTACCGGGATTCTGAAAAAACGAAAGATAAAGACAGAGACAGGCTGCTGAGGTCCAAAACTGCCGATGACGCTTCTCCTAAGCTAGTTCACTGGTACTCAGTGAGGCGCTTTCGCAGCCCCTGATACCCACTACTTCTGATTCGTAGGCCTCTACTGAGACCCATTCGGAGTCTGGTATGCTGCGAGATACTTCACCTATGGAACCCGATGTCTCTACCTTGGATGGGTCCGGAGCCGCTGTGCAGGCACCGGCTTCTGAGGGTATATTCAGGCCTACAGACTTGCATATTAAATCGACACCGCCTTCATTACTAAGGCCTAAATCTCGATCCATGTCTAAACAACCGCTGCCCAGGCCACATGTTCATGCCCCTATGCCTAAAAAAAAAATGATAAAAATGGCTGAAGATCTAATTACTCTAATCCGGGGTAGTCAAACCCCCCCCCCCCCCCAAAAAGAGGCCTAGGGCTGAGGTTGATTATGAATCTTCTGATCAGGATTCTGTTTCTTCTGATTCTGCTAATGACCTGGATTTATCCATACCTACTTATGAGGATTCTGATGCAGAGGATTCCATTCCCTCTGCTTCCCCTCCTGAGGATTTTACTTTTGGGGTAACTTTACATACTTTAAGGGAGCATTTCCACTGGGAAAGCCAGGAATTTTCTGATTCAAAAAAGAGGCTTAGGGATTTCTTCCTTCTTCCTCAGCATAGGCCTTTGGCTATACCACCTGTCCTAGACATTGTTGTGTTTTCGGAATCCAGTTTGGCCCCTGATTCCCTTCCTCCCACTCCTAGTAAACCTGACAGACACTAGAGGGTTCCTGAGTCCCACAAGTTCCTTTTCAAAAATCCTGTTGCAGATCCAGTAACTATTTCTCAGGGGCCCAAGGGCATTAAGGCTTCTACTGCTAAAAATCCTACTCCTTCTGATAGAGACTCCAAGGCGCTGGATAGATGGCGTAAAAAGGTTTATACTTCTGCAGCCTTGGCAATCGGAGCTTTAAACTGCCAATTTCATATGTTAAAATATCAACAGCATATTATTGGACTCCTTAAGCAGAAAATGATGTTGATTCCTGAATGTGTGGAAAATAAAGATTTACAGGATTTAATGCATTCTGCTGAACAAGTTGGAAAACATACTTTGCAATGTGGTTTGGATTCTTTAAAGGCCTCTTGCGGGGCTGCTGTTACTGGGTCTGTGCTTAGAAGGCATGCTTAGCTTAAGGAGCAATCTTTGCCTGATCATGTTAAAGCTAAATTGTTGGATGTTCCTTTAAATCAGGACTGTCAGTTTGGCAATAAGGCTGAAGAAGTTCTTAAAAAGATGGAAGATAAAGCTAAATCTATCCAAACTGTTAAAGATTTTTTTACAAGTGCAACCTCCAAGGTTTAGTAGGCACTGGCTTACTAAGAATTGGTCCTTTCCAGCCCCTTCCAGATCTTCTCAAGCCAAACCCAGACACAGCAAAAACCCCAGGTTTCAGTCCCAGGGGACTCTCAGAACTAAGCAGTGGGGGGCCTCCACTTCACTTCAAAATCGGGAAATAACAAGACGCCCCCCTGTGGTAAACAGTCTCAGTGACTTCCTTCTAAAATTTCCAAGCACTTATCTTTTAACCTCCCCTTTGGGAGGAAAGATTGCTCTTCATGCAAAGAACTGGGAACTCATAACCCAGGACAAATGGGTTTTAAATAGTGTCCCAGGGATACAGATTTCATTCCCACACGTTGCTAATACCAAACTGGTGGGCAGACCTGTCCCCAAATCAGTGTGCAGAGACTCAAACAAGTACTTTCCCTCTTAAACATGGGAGCTGCTCAACTGGTACCAGAAGAGGAAAAAGGACAAGGTTTCTATTCCAGGATTTTTCTGGTACCCAGAAAAGACAAATCATGCCGTCCAGTCCTGGACCTGTCTACTCTAAACACCTTTCTGGAGATTCCAAAATTCAAGATGCTAACTCTTCACCAATTACTTCCTATGCTAGGCAAAGATGCCTGGTTGGCAACTCTAGATTTAAAAGAAGCTTATCTGCGCATCCCAATCAGGGAATCTTGCAGAAGATACCTACGCTTCAAAACAGGCTACTTGCATTATCAGTTCTCTGCACTGCCCTTTGGCTTTTCTACTGCGCCCAGGGTATTCACAAAGTGCCTGGCTCCAGTAATTGCATTTTGCAGGCAAAGAAATATTCAAATATATCCATACCTGAATGATTGTCTAATTTGGGCAGAAAACCAGGGCATACTTTTAAATCATCTGGCGTTTGTAAAAAGGGTTCTAACTTGTCTGGGGTACACCATAAACGAAAGGAAATCACAACTGGTACCCTGTCAAGAGATTACATTCCTGGGAGCAAGCTTGAATACAACTGCCCGGATGGCTTTCCTCACACCAGAGAAGCAAATCCATTTGGTAACCTACTTCAAATCAGTGGCCACAAAAACCCTGCTGTCTGCAAGGTAAATATGGCATGCTTTTGGGTACATAGCCTCCTGCATTCTTCTAATTCCATATGCAAGACTGCATATGAGGAAACTGTAATGGTATCTAAAAAGTCTATGGAGTCAGCATTGTCACAGCCTGGAAACAATGATTCCTATCATACCTTGCTTACGCCTGGAGTTCCTATGGTGGGCAGAGGCTTGCTCCAAAACAAGGGACTACCATTCACACTACCCCCTGCCGCCAAAACTCTAACTACAGATGCATCAGACTATGCATGGGGGGCTCACCTGGCAGGGAAGTGCATTCAGGGCAAATGGGACCAAAATCAAATGCAACTACATATCAATCAAAAATAAATGTTAGCTGTATAGAATGCTCTGACAGCCTTCAAGGACTACATTCTTCCAGGACAACTAATAGTAAAGATGGACAACACCACTGTTATGTGGTACACATTCCTACCCCCTCTGCAGACTAGCCATGGCATTGCGGAACATGGCCTTGAGCTACCAAGTGCACCTACAAGCTCAGTTCCTGCCAGGAAAATTGAATACACTGGCAGACGGACTAAATAGAAACCTCATGGACCCACACGAGTGGAAACTGGAACCACGGATTTTCAACATGTTGACAAGCAAATGAGGGAGCCCAGACATAGATCTATTTGCCTCCCCCCAGAACTACCAGTTGGACAAGCTTTGCACAAAGACTCTAACACAAACAAGCCTGGAAAGTGGATGCTCTGTCTTTCAGCTGGGAAAACCTATCGGTCCTTGAATTACCAGTTGGACAAGTTTTGCACAAGGACTCCCTACAAACAAGCCTGGAAAGAGTTTTTTCCAGCTGAAGGACAGAGAATCCAATCAGTCTATGCCTTTCCCCCTCTGCCTCTGCTCTCCAAAGTTCTACTAAAAGTCAGACAGGACAAACCAAGGATGATTTTGATTGCTCCAGACTGGCTGCGCCAACACTGGTACCACCTCTTGCGCAGTGTATCACAAATATCTCCATGGCACCTGCCTCAGACCCCTTCTCTGCTGTCTCGGCAGGAGAACCAAATTCTGCACCCTATGCTTCCAACATTGAACCTTGCAGCCTGGCTAATCACTTAAATTCACCCTTATCCCTCAGCAAACCTGTGATGGATGTCATCTTGGAGGCGAGAAGACCTAGTACTAGAAAATCTTATGCTGACAAATGGAAAAGATTCTGTGCCTGGAACCAATTTTTAGGAATGAGCACAGCAGCGCCCAATTTACCTCAGATTTTGCAATACTTAACTGGGATGCTTCACAAGGGTCTGTTGTTTTCCTCCATTAAAATCCACGCCTCAGCTATTTCAACTCACTGTAACACAGAACCACCCCTCTTTTCTCATCTTCTGATCAAGCAGTATCTCAGAGGGGCAAAAAACCCAGGAGAGCTCCTACCCCTGCCTGGGACCTTAACTTTGGTTTGGAGAAACTCACTCTGCTTCCCTTTGAGCCAGCTGCTACTGCAGACTTAAATTTCTTTCTTGGAAAGCAACCTTCCTTTTAGCAATAATTTCAGCTAGAAGGATATCTGAATTACAGGCCGTTATGGCAGTGGAGCCTTTCATCATCTTTCATGCGTACAGGGTATCTCTCAGGACCAAGCCATCCTTCATGCCCAAGGTGGTTTCCAGTGTGGCTCTTAATCAATCCATTCATTTGCCAACCTTCTTTCCCAATCCACAGAACAAAGGGGAACGGATTCTGCATTCCTTGGATATGCACAGACAACTTCGATTCTACTTGGACAGGACTAAATCTCGAAGAAAATGTGAATAACTGCTGGTAGCATTTGCTGCAGGGGCACATTGGAAGGCTGTTTCAAATTGAACCATTTCCAAATGGATAAGCCATTGCATTCATTTCTGCTATAAGCACCATGGCAAACCTATCCCCCAGGGGATCAGATCTCACTCCACCAGGGCTGCATCTACTTCTGCAGCCTTTCTCAGAGGTGTTCCTACCAGGGATATCCTAGAAGCTGCTACCTGGAGTTCTGTACATACTTTCACCAAGCATTATCATTTACCAATTTTCTCTAAATCCAGAGCTGGCTTTGCCACTGCTGTCTTGCAGGGCCTTATAGCTTCCCCTAATGCTATATAAACTCCTCCTCCCAACCATAGCTTTGGGAATCTACCCACATGTAATGACTGCAGCAGTGAAACATGAAGAACATGGTACAGTTGTGTACACGCCATAATGTTCGAGTGTATTCACTGTTACAGTCCTGGTTACCCTCCCTCCAGCCCCCTAGTTTTTTCTGGCTATACTTCTACTTTCCTTTACTATGCTTAAAAGCCTTTTTGGTGTATTTGCTTTTGGTTGGAGGTATACTTTTGTGTTTGTGTTTTATTTGCTCCCCATTAGGGGGCATATGACATCTGTGGCAAGAAAAACTGATGTAATGGCATCAGCTGCATGTTTTATACTCCTGACATCAGGGAAGAAGGGACAGCAACCATTGCAGGACCCAAGACTTTTTTAATCAGGCTGACGGATGGCAACCTACCAAAAGATTACCCAAATGTAATGACTGCAACAGTGAATACACTCCGACATCTACATTTGTGGTAAGTGTACACAACTGTACTTTCTGCTCTTCCTTCCTCAGAGCACATGGGGTCTCAGGCGTGACCATTTGCTCCGGAGCCCTTGGGGAGAGTTCTGGTCCTGTCTCTGCCCCTCGGTGCTTTGGCTCTTGACAGTTTGGGGCCAATATTATCTGGAGGTCTTGAGGTGGTGGCATGCTGCTCTGTTCCCTCTTTTCAGGTGGTCTTGCCATCTGGGAAAGGGGACGGAGCATTGTCCAGCCCTTCTGCTTTGAGTAGTAGAGAGGACCTTCTCCACTAGAGCTGCCTCCCCTGCTACCCAAGGTCCTTCCCAGCTGCCGAGAGCAGACCTTCCTTGTCCTGCTCCTGGTCAGCCCTCTCGAACCAGCCTTCAGATGCGGGTTCCTCACTCTTCTGAGTGCTCCCCTGAGCCCCCCCTTGGAGGAGGTGCCTTAGAAGAGAGAGTGCAAGAGAGGGCACCTAGACTCTGGAGTCTCTCACTGAGGACATGGACCTCGATGAAGCGGATAGGTCACCCAGACCACCCAAATATGTCTACTTTGGGACATCTTGGAGATCTTCAAACTGAACGTTGGATAGTTTTCCCAACCCCTGTCTTTTGAGGAGTCCTTATTCCTGAATGTGTGCAGGGTGAGACCATCTACCACCTGGGTCCCCCCAGTGGATGAACAGGTAGATTTTATCGCTAGCAGGGCAAGGAAGGAGCCAGATACTGTGCAACCAGTGCTAAAACGAGCTGACAAATTTCTAAGCCCTCCCACAGACGGACAGCTCTTGTTAGAAGAGGTGCCAGTCGATGTTATAGTAGTAGCTGCGGCCATTAAAAAGGAGTTGGCAGAGTATAGTAGTAGCTGCGGCCATTAAAAAGGAGTTGGCGGAGTATAGTAGTAGCTGCGGCCATTAAAAAGGAGTTGGCGGAGCAGAGTGCGTCTATTCATACCCCCCAACCGAGAATCTCAGGTGATCGACAGACATGGAAAGTGGGTTTTCGCCTCAGCTGCCTTTGGTCTGTGGGCACTTAATTACCTGGCACACTTCACCCGCCCCCAGATTGATTTGGTTAAGGAACTCGCCACTTCTCTTTCTGAGTTGTTGCATGCTGACGACTTGAATAAAGTGTCTCCCAAGCTGTCCTGTCTTGCATTCCTAGCTAATTCCTCGATGAGGCTGATTTTCAGTGCTGTTGAAGCCACCTGTCGAGCTGCAGGCACATGCATCGCCATTCGGTGTTTTGCCTGGCTGTGCCTATGCAGGTTTGCAGAGTCCTTTACTGTATTTTTCACCAATGCCCCCTTTGATGGATCAGCTCTCTTTGGTTCATCATCAAAGACGCACTTAGCCGCAGCGAGCAAGAAGGGAAAACCTTGTTGGCTGTGGGAGTAGAGTTTTCTACCCCTCAGCAGTCCTTTTCTAAGATGCTACGAGGAACTGGGAAATTGTGGTTCCAGAAGTTGCAGTCTTCCTTTCAAGACACTCAGGAAGAACCCTCTTCTAGAGGTCGGGGAGAGGGTTCAGTGGCAGACACTGCCCTAGAGGCAGAGGTGGTCTGCAAGATCAGGGCTTTAGGGACCCCTTCTCTGAGAAACCCTTCCAACGCTCCTGGTGCACTGCCTGACTGTCCTGCCCTGGAGGCAGTTGGGTGTTCATTGCTCCCTTTGGCCTGGGCAAACATTACAAGAGATTGGTGGGAGCTAAGCATCATTTCCAGGGCTATTTCATTCTCTCTCCCCCTGCCAGTCGGGTAACTTCTCTCCGATGCGCCACCCTGTTAGAGGGAGTTAACTCAGCAAGAATTGCTCAAGCTTTTTCAGAAGAGAACCATCCAAGAGGTTCCCCCCATGACAGCGAGGGTCCAAAGACGACAAGAGACCTATTTCCAGTTCTGGCCTTAAGTGAGTTAAACCTCTGTGTCAAGAAGTCCAAGTTCTGGATGGTGCCAGTTCAGTCCATCATACCTCTTCTGCACAATGACGAGTGGATGTGCTTTGTGAATCTCCAGGATGCGTACGATCACATAAAAATAGACAGGAGCTTCGGGCGATATCTCCGTTTTTGCGTAGGTGCTAATCATTACCAATTCAGGACCCTGCCCTGTGGTCTCGCCACTGCCCCCAGGTGTTCATCAAGTGCATGGCAGTTGTGGTAGCTCACCTGAAATTGCAGGGATCCAGGTATTTCCTTACCTCAACAATTGACTCCTCTCAACTCCCACCAAGCATAGACTGTCCACAGCCACTCAGTGCTTTCTTTGCCCATTCGACCAGCTAGGAATTACTGTGAATCTACCCAAGTCGAATCTGATTCCATCCCTAAACTTGGAGTTTATTGGCATCCAGATAAACACTGTGTCAGAGATTTCAGCTTTACCTCTCAGGCGTGTACAGCTAATCAGATACCAAGTTCAGTGCCTCCTAGATCTGTCTTGTCCTGAGGTCTGCTTCATTCTCAGGGTCTTTGGGTCCATGGCAATGGCAATCTTTTTGGTGCCATTAGCCAGGTTATACATGAGGGTCCTATAGTGGACTCTAGTTGTCCATTGGTCTTCTGTCTCATCCAATGACAGCTTCCATCTGCCTCTCTCCGGTGTGTAGGTGCAGTCTCCTGATCTACTTGTGGGCAGACGCTTTTTTCCTTCCCCCAGTGCCACAGTGACCACAGGCACTTCCCTGCTGGGGTGGGGGTGAGGCATTGCCAGGTAAAGACGGTCTAAGGTATGTGGTCCCCTGCAGAGAGACCAAACTGCACATAAATGTAATGGAGATGAGAGCAGTTCTCGTGCTGCAAGTCTTTCAGGATTGCTTTCCTCTTGGTACCATTGCAATGCACATGGTCAATGTGGTGGTTGTGTGGTACATCAGCAAACAAGGGGTCGCACATTCTTACCTGCTTTCTCAGGAGACCTTGAGAGTGTGAGAATAGGCGATGTCCTCGGGATGCTTTCTCCTTGCAATGCACATTCCTGGAGAGACCAACATACTAGCAGACAAACTCAGTAGAGCTTTCTTGAGTCCTCATGAGTGGTCCCTGAATCCCCTCGGTGGCGAGAGAGGTCTTTCTTCGCTGGGGTCAGCTGAGCTGTGATGTTTGCTTCCCCTCTCAGTCACAAATTTAGCCAGTACATCACCCTGATCCCCATAGCCAGGGAGTCCCCCAGGGATACTCTAGGTCACAATTGGCCTCTGGGTCTCCTTTATGCTTACCCTCCTTTTCTGATTACCAGAGTGCTTCAGAAAGCTTGACACTTCAAGGCTCCCTTGATCCTCATCACCCCCTTTTGATCTTGGCAGTTGTGGGTTTCCCTTCCTAAGATCTCATCTGAAGTATCCCCCTTGGGTACTGGATCCCCGTCCAGATTTCTCACCCCTCTCATCTTCCAATTCCAAATTTTCAGACTTTCTGACCATGTAGTTTATCCACTTCCTGTAATTCTAAACCAACCCAGGCTTGCCTTTCCCATCAGAGACATTATTCTGGCCTGTCTCAAGGCTTCCACCAGAAAGTCCCATGGTAGTAAATGGAAAATATTCTACATCTGAGCCAAGCAGCATCATCTGGATCCCTTTTTGGCTCCCATTCCAGACATCCTATTCTTGTCTTCTCTCTTTCAGGATGGAGCTAGTTTCTCCACTATTGAGCTGCTAATTTTCACGCTTGGAAGGAACTTACCTTTTCTTCTCGCCTTTTGTAAGGTGTTTTCCTGCTTAGGCCTCCTATCAAAGGTTGTTTTCCTCCTTGGGACCTTTCCTTTGTGCTGCAGTCTCTTACACACAGTCCCTTCGAGTGTGCCGCAACTTGTGATATTAAGTTTTTATCATGGAAGATGGCATTTTTGGTGGCTATAACATCAGCAAGATGAGTTTCTGAATTGGAAGCTGTGTCCATCAAGCCTCCATACACGATTTTTCATAGAGAGAGTGGCTGTTGGGACTAATCCCTCTGTCATGCCCAAGGTGGCCACTGAAGCAAATTTGAATCAAACCATTTAGTTGCCAGTTTTCTTCCCCAACTGCTGCAATAAAGGCGAATGTTTGTTGCACACACTTGACATAATAGACAACTATGATTCTATTTAGACAGGGCAAAGGGCTTTTGCAAATACAACCGTTTGTGGCCTTCTCTGTTAACAGACTTGGTTGGGCTGTATCATTGGATTTTGGTTTATTCTTCTAAGGGTTTGTCCTTACCAGGACCTGTCCAGAGCTTATTCCACTAGATCTGCCGCTGTCTCGGCTGCCTGTTTGGCCCAGCATTCTTTAGATGAGATTTGTGCTGCACCACCTGCTCTGCTCTTCTCACTTTTGTTACCCATTACAAGCTCAACATAGTTTCCAGGAAGAGGGCTTCCTTCGGCTCCACAGTTCTTAAGCATTTCCTTCCATGAGACCCCCAGGATTATTTGGTAGCTGAAGACTCTGACCCAGAAGTGAGTAGTAGTGACATGGATAACATCAGATAGTTATGTATTTATCATAACTTAGCATCTGTGTTGTCCTATGTCGCTATTTCATCAGTATCCCTCCCTGCTTTCCTCATCCTGTGGGATCTAGAAGAAGTGGAGATGTCCTCTCTGGTGGTTCAGATTTATTCTGGCGGTTTTCTAGCTCTAGGGCAAATTCTGAGGGGTTAGAGGGCAGCAAAGGACTATGGAATTGAGAGGAGCTCGACCCTAGGATCTGTCTGATAAGTTGCCAGCTTGGATCCTACAACCCAGAAGATGTCCTTCAAGAATGCAACTGCAGTCATAACATATGGGTTGTCCTGCCTCAGGCAGCCCTCGGTCGGCCGGATTCCAAAGTCTGGGTCCGACGTCAGCTGATGTCGCATTTCTCTCCGACGTCAGAGCGGCTGGAGTACATAAGCATCAGCCGACGTCATTTTCTTCAGTCTTTCTTGCCGGGCGGTGCCCGAAGCAGAAGCAGTTCGCAAGTGCCGGTCGGTCAGCTCCTGTATTCTTCGATTCCGAAGTCATCAAAAAAGCTAAGTACCCCGTTGGGGACCTTTTCTTGCCTCAGCCGATGTCAGAAATTACTGAAAAAGTTAACAATTGTCTTTCTTGTGGTAAACAAATACCTCATAAGGATTTCCACTCTTACTGTCTTCCTTGCCTTGGCCCAGACCACGATGTCTTGGCCTGTGTAGCCTGTGCTCGCTTCAACAAGCGCACTCTCAAGCGCCAGGTGGAGTTTGCTGAAGATTTTTTCGGCGAAAAATTTGCTTACACAATGCCGTCGGAACTTCCGACATCGCAAACTCCCAAGAAACGAAAAGACCGGGACCGACTTCCTCGGCCCGCGTCTACCACCGACTCCACGCCAAAACCTATCTCGAGTGCTCCGGTTCCCTCTGAGACGGTCTCTCCACCGCTCCGAACCGAAGACACCGCATTACCGACGACTCCGATTCCGGATATCACTCCAACGCCAGTTATTGATTTTCCTCCGGATACCGAAACCGAGGAAATGCCCGAGACCATTGCTGTAGACAAGGTCACTCCTGCACGTGGAGCTGCCAGGCCTCCTATGGCCATGTCTATTAAGGCCTACACTAGGGCTAAGGCAGCCAGCAAAACAAAACATCTTACTACTAAAACCTTACCTCAGCCTACTCCAGAGACACAAATTATGTCTATGGCTGCTGACTTAATTTCTATGATTAGAGGTTCACAGGCCCATCCTGAGAGAGGATCCCAGCCTCCTTCTGATAAAAGGCCCGGGTTGAACCCTCTGACCCTATTCCGTCAGATGAAGATTCTGAGGGCTCTGTCCACTCTGATAGCCAGGAAGAGCTCTTCCAGACCTATGAGGACTCGGATGCAGAGGATTCCATCCCCTCGGCCTCCTCTCCTGAGGATATTTCTTTTGGGGAAGTTCTACATACCATGAGGGAACATTTCAAGTGGCAAGGCCAGGAATATTCTGATTCCAGAAAACGCCTTCGGACTTTCCTTAAGAAGCCCCAGCACAGGCCCTTAGCTATTCCTCCTGTACTTGATGTTTTGGATGATTTATATTCTGACTCTAGTGTTACCCCTGACTCTCTTCCTCCTGCTCCAGCCAAGCCAGACAGGTATTACAGGGTCCCAGAAACACATTCCCATTTATTCATGGCCCATACTGCTGATTTGGAAACTATTTCACAGGGGCCTAAAGGAGTTTCAGCTTCCACCTCTAAAAATCCATTGCCCTCCAACAGGGAAGCTAGGTCATTAGAGAGATGGGGCAAAAAGGTTTACACATCCACTACCTTATCTATGAGAGCTTTGAATTGCCTTTTTCATATGTTACAATATCAAGATTTCCTGTTAGAAGATTTACAAAAAACATTGGCCACTTCTGATCCTTTAGACAGGAAGGCTTTGCAGGAAGCTGTACATAACACTCAGCAAGTAAGCAATCACTTCCTGCAGTGTGGATATGATGCACTGGAAGCTTCATGTAGGGCAGCTATGACAGGGGCAGTCATTCGTAGACATGCATGGTTAAAAGATCAACCTCTACCAGATCATGTAAAGGCAAAATTTCTGGATGCACCTTTGGAAAAGAACAAGCTTTTTGGTGCAAATGCTAAGGATGTGTTAAAGACCATCGAGGAAAAAGCAAAATCAGTTCAGACGGTGAAAGATTTCCTCCAGGTTCAACCCCCCAGATTCAGTAGGAATTGGCCTTCAAAAAACTGGTCCTTTCCTAATCCAGAAAAGTTTCAAAGGGGTAAAACAGGCGTGGCGAGGAAGAGGCCAATACAGAGGTCCTTACAGGGGACGACAATGGCAGCCAGGAAACCAAAGAAGTGACGCAGGGGTTTCACCTGCCCCACAGCCACAATCTCAATGACTTTCCTCTACTTCCGCCTACCAGGGAACATATAGAAGCTCCCTTGGGCGGGAAATTATCTCTGTTTGCAGAAAATTGGCACAGACTGACATAGGACAAATGGATTTTGGACATTATAGACCGAGGCTACAGGTTCCATTTTTATACCTTGCCAAGAAAACAAGGCATGCCAAACCTACCACAAAACCAGAGGGCAGAGGCTATCAAGCAAATCTCTCTGCTGACTCGGATGAAAGCAATAGAAAGAGTTCCACAACAAGAACAAGGCCAGGGGTTTTACTCAAGACTGTTCCTTGTTCCAAGAAAAGAATCTCAATGGTGACCAATACTGGATTTGTCCGCATTAAACACCTTTCTCATAGTACCAAAGTTCAAAATGCTGACTCTACAGCAACTCCTTCCCATGCTGGGCAAGGGGTCTTGGCTGATTACTCTGGACCTCAAGGAGGCATACCTGCATGTCCCTATCAGACACAGCTGCAGAAGATACCTCAGATTTCTTGCAGGGCCAGAGCATTATCAATTCTCAGCATTGCCATTTGGCTTATCTACTGCGCCCAGAGTATTCACAAAATGCCTGGCTTCAGTAATTGCTCATTGCAGGCTCCAGGGATACAAATTTACCCGTACCTGGACGACTGCCTCATACAAGCGGACGACAAATTGATGTTGACAAAAAACTTGGACTATGTCATACGATTACTTCAAGCTCTGGGATACACAGTCAACTTCCAAAAGTCAAGACTGCAGCCATCCCAGCAAATAATCTTCTTAGGAGCCAAATTAGACACAGCCTCTCAAATGGCTTACCTGACAGAAGACAAGCAAGAGAAGTTAACTCATTACTTCAAAGGTTTAGCAAAACTCACCCAGATGACTGCAAGGAGATTCCTACTGGCCCTGGGTTACATGGCATCCTGCATTCTCCTGGTTCCATTAGCAAGACTACACATGAGAAAGCTTCAATGGTACCTAAAAAGCATTTGGTCTCAGCACAGCAACAACTTGGAGACAACCATACCGCTCATTCCATGCCTACAAAAGGAATTCCTATGGTGGGCCTCGGTGAGCCAGGCAAACACAGGTATGTCATTCAAAAAACCACAGATAACACAGACCATGACCACAGACGCCTCAGACCTTGGATGGGGGGCGCACATGGAAGGCAGGTGCATACAAGGACAATGGTCTCCAAAGGAAACACATCTGCATATAAACCAAAAGGAAATGCTGGCAGTAATGCATGCCATCGAGGCCTTTCAACACCAACTTCAGCAAGGCCATTTACTGATACGGACAGACAACACCACTGTGATGTGGTATATAAACAAGCAAGGGGGCACCCACTTTTACCCCCTTTGCAGACTGACAATGCATCTTTGGGAAAAATCACTGAGCCTAAACATCCAGTTACAATCCCAGTTTGTTCCAGGCAAAGACAATGTGTTGGCAGACAGCCTAAGCAGGAATTTCACAGATCCACACGAGTGGAGGTTACATCCGAAGATCTTCACACAACTCACTTCGACATGGGGCAGGCCAGAAGTAGACCTATTTGCCTCTCAACCATCATCTACAAAAATTCTGCACAAGGACATACCATCCAAAAGCTTGGAAAATAGATGCTCTCTCATCATTCAACTGGAACTTCCTAACAATCTATGCATTCCCACCTCTGCCACTGATGACCTCAGTGTTACTAAAGATCAAAGCAGAGAGACCCAAGGGAATCATAATAGCTCCGGACTGGCCAAGACCACACTGGTACCCACTACTACGGAGCATATGTCACACCAGGAGGTGGGCCCTTCCCCAATGGCCTCTACTTTTGACTCAACACAATTTCAAAACAGTGCATCCAAACCTTCAGACACTGCAGCTAACAGCCTGGGAGAGCCCATAAATAACCTCAACCTATCTCTCTCCAAGGAAGTTCAGCGGATACTAACAGAGGCTCGAAGACCATCCACCAGAAACTTAGCAAAATGGAAGAGATTCAGCAATTGGAATACCAGCAAGGGACATGATGCATCATTGTTGAACATCCCACTCATCTTGGAATATTTGGCAGATATGCTAAAGAATGGCCTCTCATATTCTTCCATAAAGATACATGCATCAGCTATTTCAGCTAGATATAACACTGATCCTCCTGTCTTTTCACACCCTTTGCTAAGGCAATTCCTTAGGGGAATCAAGAACATTAAGCCACCAAGAAAGGCCCCAGTGCCAGCCTGGGACCTCAATTTTGTCCTAGAAAAAACTGACTCTACCTCCATTTGAGCCAGCAGCTTTAGTTGACTTGCAATTTCTCTCATGGAAGACAGCTTTCCTGTTGGCAATTACCTCAGCAAGAAGGGTTTCGGAACTACAGGCCCTAATGGCAATACCACCGTTCATAATTTTTCACAGAGACCAGGTTTCATTAAGGACCAACCCTACTTTTATGCCAAAGGTGGTATCTAGGGTTTCTTTAAATCAAGCTATTCATCTGCCTGCTTTCTTCCCCAATCCTGAGAATAAGGGGGAAAGACTGTTACATACCTTGGACTTTCACAGACAACTTCGATACTACCTGGACAGAACCAAGGCCAGTAGGAAGTCTGAACAACTTTTTGTAGCTTACGCCCCTGCAGTCCAGGGAAAAGCAATTTCAAAACAGACTGTGTCAAAATGGATTGGACATTGCATCAGATTCTGTTATTCCTTTCATGGAAAGACTGTTCCAGCCAATGTCAGACCACATTCCACCAGAGCTACAGCCACCTCTACAGCATTCTTAAGAGGGGTGCCTACTAAGGACATTCTAGAAGCTGCTACATGGAGCTCCGTGCATACATTCTCCAAACACTACAATCTCCCTCTATACTCCAGATCCAGAGCAGGCTTTGCTTCGGCAGTCCTGCAGGGTTTGATTGCCACACCATCTTTTTCCTAGAGCATTCCTCCTCCCCCAGCTAAGCTATGGTATTCTACCCATATGTTATGACTGCAGTTGCATTCTTGAAGGACATAGTACAGTTTTGTACCAACCATAAATGTAGATGTCCAATAGACATGCAACTGCGGTCGGATTTTCCCTCCCTCCATACCCCTCTATGCCTAGGGTCCACTCCTATCCCTGTTTCTCTTAGCTGGGGATATCTGTTATGGTGTATTTGTTTTATTGCTCATTTATTTGTCTGGAATCCTGTTTTTGTCTTCCAATTTGATTACAGCCTTCCTTGGAGGGCACCTGGCATCTGGGGCAAGAAACACTGAAGAAAATGGCGTCGGCTGATGCTTATGTACTCCAGCCGCTCTGACGTCGGAGAGAAATGCGACATCAGCCGACGTCGGACCCAGACTTTGGAATCCGGCCGTCCGAGGGCTACCTGAGGCAGGACAACCCATATGTTATGACTGCAGTTGCATGTCTATCGGACATCTACATTTATGGTAGGTACAAAACTGTACTTTATGAATAGTGACACAGGATAACACGCACATTAAGTTACGGTAAGTACATAACTCTTTATAGAGTGTTGCATGCGGTCTGAGCTTCCTAAGTTTTACAGGGCTGTCTTCTCTTTAAAGAAGAAACAAAAACCTAAACAAGTTTCCTTGCTCCTAAGGACCCTCTGAGTAAATGGCAGATTTTCACTCAAGGTTTGTTTAGTGCCGTTATGGCTTTGAAACCTCCTCAGTGAGTTTCTGTTGCAGCCCCCCCCCCCCCCCGACCCCAGTCTTATACTCTTCTTAAGAGGCCTAGGGAACAGGGTTCCTCTATGCAAGAGGAGGATTTGGATGAGGAATCCCTTGATTTTTTTTCTCCCTTAGACTATAGTTCTGAAGAAAGAGTCCACTAGTCCTTACTCTTTTGAGGAGATTTCCTTTGGGGACACGGTGTCCAGAATGATGGAATTCTTCAAATGGGATTGTGTCCAGGTCTCTGAGGTTCAGAAGAGGTGGTATGAGCTTTTGGAACTGGACTCTCCTTGACCTTCTGTTGCTCTTCTGTCCTGTCTGCCATGTTGGATGCCTTTTCTACTGCATTTCAGGCTCCCTGTCCCCCTGTCTCCCCCCCCCAAAAAAAGGTTTTAAAAGGTGCTGATGATTGCAGGTTCCTTTTATAACTGTTCCTTCTGTGGCATCTGACAAGCCATCTAAGTTACTGCCTTCTACAAAGTTGCTTCTTCTGATAAAAACAGTAGAACTATAGAAAGACCGATTTAAGATGTACCTCAGCTGCCCTTGCTTTTAGGGTAGTCAGTTATCAGACTCATATGACAAGTTATATTTTGGCTCTTCTGTCTCAGGTGTGCCAGGTTATTTCTGACCTTCCTGACTCTGAAGGGGGAGATTTCTGCTCTCTCCTTATTAGGGACTTCTTCAAAAGTGGCTTGCCACTCTTAAATGCAGTTGTGATGCAGCAGATGTCTCTTCTAGGGCTGCTGCTTTTGGCTCTGTGCTGAGGAGGTATTCCTGACTTGAGGCTTCAACCTTTACCTTATGATTTTAAGACTAAGTTGATGGATGCTCCTCTGGATAACACACATTTGTTTGATGCTGCTGTTGATCAGATTTAAATCATATCTTTTGTTTTTCCTCTACCCAAATTCTAAAGGAATTACCCTAATAAGCTGGCCTTTGTTTGTACGCAGTCTTTCCATTCCCTCAAAGGTAAGAAGGGTGGTAGAAGGGCTCCTCCTGCTAAGGCTACCCAGACTCTTGCAGCTCAGAAATTTCCTTTTCCTGACAAACCAGGTGCTGTCTGACTATCCTGTACTTAGCAGCCAGATTCTTTAACTTTGTCTTTCCCTGTCTCTTCCTGTTTGGGTAAAGATTACTCAAGATTCCTGTTTTCTTTCCATCATTCCCCAAGGGTATTTTGTGGTCTGAAAATGCCTTTCCCCTTTCATGGGTGTTTTTCATCCCCCTCAGGAACAATTAGCCTTTTTTCCAGAGGTGCTTCAGGGTCTTTGACTCAAGGAACTGTTCAGGAAGTTACAGTTTCTCAAAGGGGGAAGGGCTGTTTTTATAGAATGTTTTGGTCCCCAGGAAAGAGGGCACTTGGAGACCCCTTGTGGCTCTCTCTCTCTCTCTCTCTCTCTCTCACTTGAAACACCTTTCTGAAGGTCCCTTCCTTTTGGATGTTGTCTCTTCAGACCTTGTTTCTCTGCTGTTTCTTCAGGCTTTTCTAGTTTCCCTAGACCTCAAGGATGCTCCTCTTCATATCCCTATTCATCCCCTTATCAGAAAGTTTTTACGTTTCTCTGTTGCTTCTTGGCATTTTCAGATGTCCTTTTGTTCACATGTTGCAGTGTTCTGTACAGTGGCTATCAGAACGTGGACCATAAAAGTGGCTTCTGCGTGCACTAGACTCCAGAACTCCTTAGCCAGTTGAACGTCGGGTGTTCTTGCCTTCCCAGCTGTCGGATCTTTGAAAACTCAGGTAAGTACTCCATTGAGTAACTTTTAATTTAGTCATTGCATGTTGGTGCTTGTTCATGTCATCCAGAATGGGCAAGTGTAAGTGCAGCTGTCAGATACTCCACAAAGACGTCCACAACCTCTCTCTATTCTGTTTAGGGAAGTCGCACGAGTACAAGGCCTGCCCTATCTGCCAGGCCTTTGTACCAAAGACCTTACATAACAGAATTCACATGGTCAACCTCTATCTTGAGAACCAACGTCTGAAACAGCTAGTGCTAGGTATGGAGAGACCTTCCGACTTGCCTCTGAACTGCCGAAGAAAAAGGCCAAGAAGCAAGGCCTACTACTGTCATTGCACCTCTGCTGTCCGCTCATCCTGTGGCAGACGGCCTGGAAGAATGCTTCGGTTCTGGCGTCCTGGGTATAGCAGTACCATATTGGAAGCCACAGAACCTTGTGCGAAGGGCACATCCTCAGAGACTCTGCGGATGTTTGTCTCCGAAGCTAAGGGGGAACCAAGGCTCTTGGCAGACCAGCTGGATTCCTCCGTTCCTTTGCAGTCATCTGGTCCTAGGCCTTCCCCTGTATAGACACCTGCTAGGCCATCTCTAGAAAGCATACCTGTCCTGTTAGGGAAAGTCACACTGGATTGGGAGGCTTTTTCACAAAGCCTCAATGGCTTTGCAGCCTACTGCACCAGGGATGTCCACAACCCCCTCCTCTAGTACTGAGCCTTAGGCCTCAGACCTCAGAACCCTCACAGGTGGAAGAGAAGGAGCACTCTGATTCTTTCTCAGAAGAATCCCTTTTTTACACCTCCCAGCTCCCCCCCCCCCCTTGGATATGCCTCTCCAGAGGAGTAATCTGCTGAAGCCGATTTCCCTGCAGAATATCTTACCTTTGGGGAAACCATAGCAAAGATGAGACAGCATTTCAAGTGGGGACTCATCCAGTAATGACTGTGTTATAAAAATGGTACTAGGAGCTCCTCCAGATGGTTTCCACAGCTGTTTCACCAGCCTTTCTTGATGCTTTCTCTGCAGCATCCATGAATCCCAGACTCTCCACCTCCAGCCCTCTGCAGGCCTGATAGGTTTTACAAGGTACCTGAGACAGCTAAATTCCTGGTAAAATGCCCAGCTGCAGACACTGCCACCGTCTGTCTCTACTGACAAAGCCTCAAAATTTCTGCCCTCTACTACCCTCCTTCCTGTTGACAAGGACAGCAAAGCCATGGAGCATTTGGGTAAAAAGGTGTAGACGTCTGCAACTCTGGCCTTCAGAGCAATCAATTACCAGACACCCATCTAAATATGCCTTGGCCCTTTTGGAGGAACTTTCCATGCAGCTTTCTGACATCTGACTCTAAAGCTCAACTGTCCTCCCTTGTTTCCCTGACCTGTCAAGTTACTAGGCACTCTTATCAGGTATAGCTGTAATGCTGCTGAGGCTTCAGCTAGGTCAGCAGCATCAGTCTCTGTCCTAAGAAAGTACTCCTGGCTAGGCCTCCAGCCTTTACCAGATGATTTCAGGGCTAAGCTAGTAGATGCACCTTTAGACAATTCAGCCCTATTTGGATCCAAGGTTACAAACTTGTTTAAGGCATTGGAACAAATTGGTTAGGTGTTGCAGGACTTAAAACATTTGTATCTCCAATTCCCAAGTTTCAAAGGAATTGCCCATCCAAAACTCAGTAGGTCAGGAAACATCCAGGTCCCGCTTCCTCTTCCAGACCAAGAAAAGCTCGCAGGAAACAATTCACTCCTGCTAGGACTACACCACCTACCAGCAAGAGGGCACCCTTTCAAGACAGGGCATGTAGTATGTGACTACCTGCCAATCTTGAATCCCCCCTACATCCCTCTTTCCTTATGACTCTCTCACTCTGTCTCCAGGTGTGGAGATGCATCACTTCAGACAAGTGGGTACTTTCAGTAATAGAACACGGGTACTTAGTGACCTGGGTCACCCCCCCCCCCCCCAAAGAGAAGGGGACTCCCTCAGCCCCCAAAATAATTGCTTCCTGTCTTACAGCCAGTTCTGGGCAACCTTATGGCCCAAGGTACCATCCAACCTGTCCCAGAGTTTGCAGTGAGAAAAGGCTTTTACTCCAGGATTTTCCTAGTGCTAAGAAAAGATGGGCCCTGGAGGCCAATTTTAGACCTCTCCCATTAGAACCTTTAATTGCATATACCCACTTTCAGGATGCTTACATTGCCAACTCTTTTTTCCCTCTGATCCTACCTCAAGGGTTCATGGCCATCTTTGACATCAAGGATGCCTACCTACACATCCCCATAAGGCCAAGCTTCAAGTGATTCCTCTGTTTTTCAGTGGCCTCCTCTCATTTTCAGTTCTCTGCCATGCCCTTTGGTCTTTCTACAGCAGCCAACATCTTCACCAAATGTCTGGCACCAGTGATTGCCTTCTGCAGGACTCAAGGGATCCCTTATGTGAATGACCTACTCAAGGCAGACTACAAACAGTGCCTCCTGCTTCAGTTGCAGAAAACCATCATTCTCCCCCAGTTCCTAGGGTTTCAGATAAACTACTCAAAATCCCACTTGGACCCTATTAGTCTTCTGGGGTGCAGGATTCAGACAGACATCATGAAAGCCTTCCTTCCACCCCAAAAGGTGGAAAGCCTGACACAGTACCTACTTTTTAGTACTTTAAACCAAGGGAATGACTGCAAGGCAGTACCTCAGGCTCCTGGGCTTCATGGGTTCCACTATACCTATGTTGCCTTTAGCAAGACTTCACGAGTAAACTGTAGTGATACCTCAGGTCTGTTTGGACGCACCACTCCCATCCCCTGGAGTACAGGGTGCCCCTCTTGCCCTGCCTCAAGCAAGAGATCCATTGGTGGCTAACCCAGGTGAAGCTCAACCTGGGTCTTACACTCCACCAACACAGGTAATGTACACAGATGCCTTGGACCTCAGTTGGGGAGAAACGCTAGGGCTCCTAAAAGTGCAAGGAGTTTGGCCAGAACCACAAAGGAAAGGGCACATCAGAGTAAGAGAAATGAGAGCAATACTACTGGCCTTGAAGGCCTTTCAGTCCAGGCTACAGCAGGGACCCCTAAATCTTTTCACAGACAATACCACAGTGCTGTGGTATCTCAACAAGCAAGGGGAACCAAATCTTACTTTGTAGACTAGCTCTCCTTGTGTGGAAACTGGCCACCAGTCAGGGAGTTGCTTTTCAGGCAGTATACATCCCTTCCCAACAGAACTCTCGGGCAGACAGATTCCCTCAGCAGATCAATAGTTCATAGGTAAGTACTAGGCTATCTGCCTGAGGGCATCTGTAAGCCTAGCCAGAACGTGATGGCTTTTGCCGGCCCTTTAGGTTAGTTTCCCGTGCCTCGGTCCAGCAGAGCCTTAGTTCCCTGTGCCTCTGTCCAGCAGAGCAACTGCAATGATCCCCGGGGTAAATTTTCTGTTTCCCATCCACTCATTAAGGTTTCTCTTGAAGAGTGTTAGTGAGGGGCTCTGCCTAATGTAGATTGGAATCCTGTTCCAAAGCATGGGGAGTCTCTGGGACAGGAATCTATCCCTCCAGCATGTCCTATTTATCGTTGTGGTGAGGTTTAGATCCCTAGAGCGTGTGGCTGTCGGAGATTTTTTTTTTTTTTTTTTTTTTTTTTTTTTTTTTTTTTTTAGGTGGAGCATGTCCATCAATTCTTGGTTAGACATGCCCTTGTATGTCAGGCAGAGATCACCTCTGAGTAAGCGGTATGCAACTGAGTACAGCTGGAGTTTCTTCAGTCAGGCTGCATAGGGGATATATTTGAGGCCAGTAATCCTCTTGGTGAGGTACTTTGGACTTTTCAGCTGTTGCATGTGTCTTGTAAGGTACATCCCAAATGGGGCATTGTAGTCTTTGATGGGTCTGATGAGTAGAGGGGCATAACCTCTTTTGTTCTAGATGTGAACCCTTTTGTGATTAGGTGGGCCACACAGAAGGATTTTCTAACCACCTTGGCAATATGATTATCAAAGGAGAGATTACCATCTACTTGGGTTCTCAGATCCCTTTATTACATTTTCTGTGTAGTGGATGCTATACAGGGATGTTTTCCTGGACCTTGTCCACCAGTGGCGTACACCTCAAATAAACCTGTTCGCCTCCACCATGAACCAACAACTTCCCGCCTTCTGCAGCAGACTGCCTGACCCTCTGGCGATGGCAACAGATGCCTTTTCAGTCTCCAGGAAGGGGATGTTTCTCTATGCATTTCCCCCCTTTTCTCTTGTTCAGAAAGTCCTGCTGAAGATCCAGCAGGACAAGCCGAAAATCTTGCTGGTGACTCCCTATTGGCCCATGACGGCATTGGTTCCCTCTCCTGCAATTGGCCAAGGGCAATCGCAACAAGTTATCCTTCAGAGTGGACCTTCTAACAGGACAAGGGAACCCAGATTCATCCAAATTGACAGTCTCTACACCTCACCTTGTGAATGGTAGGATTCTGATCCCTTTCATACATTTATACAATGAAAACATGCTCAGTGTCCTGCAGGAGCCCAGGAAACCTAATACTAAGAGATCTTGCATATCCAACTGGAAAAGATTCTCCGTGTGGTGTTTTTAGAAGGCAGTTGGACCCATTACAAAGTGAGGTCCCCCTTAGTGCTGTGTCTTACCTGTGTGAATTTTTTGCAGACAGGGTTAACATTCTTCTCCATTAAGGCCCATTTGTCTGCTATTTCTGCCTGCTTTCCTCTGGACCCCCCTTAGCTTCCAGATTGCCTGCAAAACTGTTTCTTAAGGGGGTACTTCATCTCAGACCACGAAGGAAGCCCATTCCACCTCAATGAGACCCTGAAGTATGTTTTAGAGAAGCTCACCCTCCCTCCCTTTGAGCCAGCATCCAAAGATTTCCTAAAACACTTCACATGTTCTGCTGGTGGCCTTGACCTCAGCTAGAAGAGTGAGTTGCAAGCTCTCATGGTTATTCCACCTTTCCTAGTTTTCCCCAGAGATAGGGTAACCCTCAAAACTGACCCATCCTTCATGCCCAAGGTCGTCAGTGATCTTTCCTTAAACCAAGCCATCCAGCTTCCCACTTTCTTTTCCAAACCACAGGGAGATGGTGAGAGAGTACTTCATTCCCTTGATGTGCACAGACAGCTCAGATTCTATCTGCACAAAATCAAGCCCATCAGGTAGTCTGACCAGTTGTTTTGTCTCCTTTCACCCCAGGGCCCTGGGGAAAGCAGTACCTAAGCAAATCATTTCAGCCTGGATTTCCAGGGCTGTTACCTTTTGCTACACACACCACAGGAAACACGTACGTGGCAGTGTGAAAGCGCATTCCACTAGGGCAGTGGCTTTATCTGGAGCTTTCTTCAAAGGCCTGGACACTTCCACTGTTCTGGAAGCAGCCACTTAGTCATTTGTACATACTTTCACAAAGCATTACAAAAGAGACTAGATTTCCAGGACCAAGGCTGGATTTGCCATGGCTGTCTTCCACGGATTCCTGGAGAATTCTTCTAGGCCGCCACCCCCTTCCTCAGAGTGAGCTTTGGCAGTCATCTAACTCTACAGAATACTGCAACATTCGAATAGAAGGAAATAGAAAAGTTGTGTAAAATGTTACCATAACCATAGATGTCCTTCTCTTCCATCTTGACACATCTAGAGCCTGTTTACTGCATTTCCTGTGTTGCACATATTTTAAAATCATTTTTTTTTTCTTAAAACTTGTATTTTACCTGTCTGTGGCCTAGCACTCAAGTGTGGGGTCATTTATTGCACTGTTCCAACTTGTTGCTACTTGTGTATCTCTGCTATCTTTAAACAAAACAAAACAAAAAAAAAATCTTACTTTTTTCCCACTTTCTGAAATTTAAAACAGTTCAGTTACAGATTTGCTGTTCTGAACTGTTTGTAAGATGTTCATCGTGTTACACTGCTGCAGTCATCACACTTGGGTTATCCTGCCGTCAGGCGGTCCCGCAGTAGGCCCGAGTTCCAAAGTCTTGGTCCGGCGTCGGTTGTCGTCGCTTCTTCCCTGACGTCAGTGCGCCAGGGGTATATTAGATGCAGCCGACGCCACTTTCTTCAGTCTTTCTTGCTGCGCTGTGCCTGATGCAAAAGCAGTTCACAAGTGCCGGTTTGCCGACTCTTGAGATTTTCATTCCGAATCCAGAACCAAAGTTTTCTACAAAGCTAAGCACCCCGTTGGGGAAACTTTTTCTTGCCTCAGACCGATGTCAGTAAAAGTTAATAATTGTATTTCTTGTGGGAAGCAAATACCTCATAAGGATTTCCACTCCTATTGTATCCCATGTCTAGGCCCTGACCACGACGTCACTGGTTGTCGTTTTGTGCTAGGTATAACAAGTGTACTATTAAACGTCGGTCAGAATTTGCCCGACATTATTTTGGTAGAAAATTCAATTACATCATGCTGTCAGAACTACCGACGACCGGAATTCACAAAAAGCGCAAAGACAGGGACAGGCATCAGAGGCCCAAAACAGACGAAGCCTCTGCTAGGCCACTCGCCGGTTCTCCGGTTTTCAGTGAGGCGTCTTCGCAGCCCCTGACGACCGCTTGTTTGGAACCACAGGCCCCCTCCGACTCCCACGTGGAGATGGCTGGGCCTTCGGATACACTTGACATTAGACCTACCGAGACTATCCCTCCTGAGGGCTCCGGAGTACCTGAACCACCCACAGCCTCAGAGGGTGTTTTCCGACCTACTCGGCTAACCTTTAAACCTTCTGCCAAATCAAAACCAAAGAAACAGCTGCATTCTCCAGCTCAGGCCTCCATACCTAAGAAACAGATGCTCAAAATGGCCGAAGACCTAATTACTCTGATCAGGGGGTCCCATCCCCCTCCTGATAAAAGGCCTAGGCAAGAAACAGATTATGACTCATCCAATCAAGTGTCCATCTCCTCTGACTCTTCCTCAGACCCAGGATACTCCTTTCCCCCTTATGAGGATTCAGATGCTGAGGAATCCACTCCTTCAGCCTCTCCTCCAGAGGACTACTCCTTTGGGGAAACCTTACATACCATGCGGGATCATTTCCATTGGGAGGGCCAGGATTACTCAGAATCCAAGAAAAGGCTCAGAGATTTCCTGTTACCTCAACACAGACCCCTTGTTATTCCACCAGTGTTAGATATTGTGGATGATGTGTATGTAGAATCCAGTCTAAACCCTGATTCTTTACCTCCAGCTCCAGTTAAACCAGACAGATATTACAGAGTCCCTGACTCCCACAAATTATTTTATAAAAGCCCTATTGCTGACCCTGAAACCATTTCCCCGGGTCCCAAAGGGGTAAAGGCCTCTACAGCACAAAATCCAGTCCCCTCTGATAGAGATTCCAGGGCATTAGACGGATGGGGAAAGAAAGTATACACCTCTGCAACCTTAGCAATGAGAGCACTAAATTGCCAGTTTCACATGCTTAAATATCAGCAATATTTGTTGTCTCAGTTGAAACAAAAAATGCTTCCAGATGCAGAACCTCCTAACTATAAGGAAATGCAGGATTTATTGCATGCAGCTGAACAAGTGGGAAAGCATACCTTGCAATGTGGTTTTGGTTCCTTAGAGGCCTCATGTAGAGCAGCAGTTACAGGGTCTGTCATTAGAAGGCATGCTTGGTTAAAGGAACAGACCTTACCAGAACATGTTAAAAAGTTATTGGATGCACCCTTGCAGCAGGATGTTTTATTTGGAGTTAAGGCAGAAGAGGTATTAAAGTAAATGGAGAATAAAGCAAAATCTATGCAAACGGTGAAGGATTTCTTGCAGGTACAGCCTCTTCGCTTCAGCAGAAATTGGCCAACAAAAAATTGGTCCTTTCCAGTTTCAGACAGACCTCAAAGGGGCAGATACAGACGTCCACGAGGCAGAGGTCAACCACAAGTTACTTACAGATCTCGACAATGTGGTACTCCAGCCCAGAAAGAAGGGGAAGACAGACCCCAACCTTATAAAAAGCAGACCCAATGACTTCCCACTACAGGTGCCAAGCATTTATCTCTTGGCAGCACCCTTGGGGGGAAAACTGACTCTTTTAACTCACAACTGGCAAGTAATCACCAAAGACAAATGGGTCCTCACTATTGTGTCTGAAGGTTACAAGTTCCACTTTCACACTCTGCCAAGGTTAAAGGGAATGCCAAGTCTGCCACCAAATCAATGGGCAGAGGGTCAAAGTCAAATTACAGCACTCATGGACATGAAAGCTATTCAAAAGGTACCACTACAGGAGCAAGGACAAGGATTTTACTCAAGACTCTTTCTGGTACCCAGAAAGGACAAAGCCTGGAGACCCATTCTGGATCTTTCTTCTCTAAATACTTACCTTGATGTTCCAAAATTCAAAATGTTGACACTACAGCAGCTTCTTCCCATGCTGGGCAAGAAAGCTTGGCTTGTAACATTGGACCTCAAGGAGGCATACCTGCATGTCCCTATCGGACAAAACTGCAGAAGATACCTCAGATTCCTAGCAGGTTCAAAGCACTACCAGTTCTCCGCACTGCCCTTTGCTTCTCTACTGCGCCCAGGGTTTTCACAATATGTCTGGCACCAGTAATTGCATTTTGCAGACAAAAAAGAATTCAAATTTACTCATATTTGGACGACTGCCTTATTCAAGCAGAGAGCAAAGACATTCTTCTAGAGCATCTGGCGTTCGTAAAAAGACTAGTGATTTGCCTAGGGTACACAGTAAACGAAAATAAATCAAAACTGGTACCCCCCACAACAGATAATATTCCTGGGTGCCAGCTTAAATACAACAGCCCAGATGGCTTACCTCATGCCAGACGAGCAAAGACAACTAACTCAATATTTCCAACTAATGGCAACGAAGGCTCAACTCCCTGCAAGAAAAATTCTGCAGGCCTTGGGTTACATGGCATCTTGCATTCTACTGCAAAGCTGCATGTGAGGAAACTACAATGGTACCTAAAGAGTGTCTGGTCTCAACACTCTCACAGTTGGGAAACAGTAATACCACTCATTCCTTGCCTTCAACAGGAGTTTCGATGGTGGGGCTCAAGCCTGTCACCTCAACAAGGTACAGCCTTTCACTCAACCCACAGCCAGGCAAACACTGACAACAGATGCTTCGAATTACGCCTGGGGATCACACATGGCAGGAAAATGTATTCAGGGCAAGTGGAACGCAGTACAAAGCCATCTTCACATCAATCAAAAAGAGATGCTAGCTGTACAAAATGCCCTCATAGCTTTCAAGGACCTTCTACATCCAGGACAACTACTTCTGAGGACAGACAACACCACACTTATGTGGTAAATAAACAAGCAAGGGGCCACTCATTCATACCCCCTCTGCAGACAAGCCATGACCTTGTGGAACACAGCCATAGCCTTTCAAGTTCATCTGCAAGCACAATTTCTGCCAGGAGAGAAAAACACACTGGCAGATGACTTAAGCAGAAACATCATGGATCCCCACGAGTGGCAATTAAATCCACAAATGTTCTCAATAATAACACAGAAATTGTGGAGCCTGGACATAGATCTGTTCGCATCCCCAAAGAATTGCCAGCTCCAGAAATTCTGCACAAGGACCTTCCACTTACAAGCATGGAAATTGGATGCCCACTCATTCAGCTGGAAAAACCTACAAGTATACGCTTTCCCAACACTGCCCCTCCTCTCAAAGGTACTCATAAAAGCCAGACAAGAAAAGCCAAAGATGGTCCTGATTGCCCCAGACTGGCCACGCCAGCACTGGTACCCAATCTTAAGGAACTTGGCACAAGGACCTCCATGGATTTTGCCTCAAGTCTCTCAACTCCTGACTCAGCAAAACTATCAGATACTGCACGGCCAGCTCAAGACTTTAAACCTGGCTGCATGGAAAATTCTTTAGTCAAACAAACAATGCTTCTCTCCAAGGGTGTTAGGGATGTCATCCTGGAGGCCAGGGGGCCTAGTACCAGGAAAGCATATTCGGATAAATGGAAGAGATTCTGTGCTTGGAACCAGGCTAGCAACCTTGACCCTCTTGTCCCAAATATTCCTCAGATACTTCAGTACTTGACTGAGATGCTGGACAAGGGCCTCTCCTTTTCATCCATTAAGATCCATGCCTCTACCATCTCTGCTAATTACAACACGGGTCCACCTATTTTTTTCCCACCCTTTGGTAAAACAGTTCCTCAGAGGGGCTAAAAACATAAGACCGCCCCGTAGAGCACCAACTCCAACTTGGGATCTCAACTTTGTTTTGGAGAAATTAACTTTACCTCCTTTTGAACCAGCTAATGCAGCAGACTTAAAATATCTTTCTTGGAAAACTGCTCTGCTCTTGGCAATAACCTCAGCACGAAGAATTTCAGAATTACAGGCACTAATGGCAATGGAGCCCTTCATCATATTCCACCAAGACAGGGTGTCTTTAAGAACAAATCCTACCTTTATGCCAAAGGTGGTATCAAGTGTGGCTCTAAACCAAACTATTCATTTGCCAACCTTTTATCCAAATCCACAGAATAAAGGAGAGAGACTTCTGCATTCCTTGGACATACACAGGCAGTTACGCTTCTACTTGGACAAAACTAAAGCTTTCATAAAAACTGTCCAGTTGTTTGTATCGTATGCTGCAGGAACACAGGGAAAAGCTATTTCAAAACAGACCATTTCAAAATGGATAAGCCATTGCATACGTTTCTGCTATACACATCATGGGAAAACTGCACCTAACATTAGGTCTCATTCCACCAGTGTAACAGCCACTTCAACTGCCTTCCTCAGAGGAGTACCCACCAAGGACATTTTGGAAGCAGCTACTTGGGGTTCTGTACATACCTTCACTAAGCATTACCATCTACCCCTTTACTCTTAAGTCCAGAGCTGGATTTGCCACTGCAGTTCTGCAGGGCCTTATAGCCACCCCTATTGCCTTATAGAACCAGCCAGCCTATCTCTGCTTTGGGATTCTACCCAAGTGTGATGACTGCAGCAGTGTAACACAATGAACATAGTACAGATGTCCTTCAAGGATGCATATGCAGTCTTTACAAATGGGTTGTCCTGTCGTCAGGCAGCCCTTCGGTCGGCCGGATTCCAAAGTCTGGGTCTGGCTTCGGCTGGTGTCGCACTTCACCCGACGTCATTGCGGCAGTTATTCGGGTATAAAGGCATCAGCCGACGCCATTTTCCCCAGTCTTTCTTGCTGCGTGGCACCCGAAGCAGAAGCTGTTCGCAAGTGCCGGTCGGTCAGATCCAGAGATTACTACTACCGAATACTACTTCGAAGACGTCTAAAAGCTAAGTACCCCGTTGGGGACTCTTTCTTGCCTCAGCCGATGTCAGAAAAAGTGAGTAACTGTTTAACTTGTGGGAAACAAATACCTCATAAAGATTTCCACTCTTACTGCTTACCTTGTTTAGGCCCAGACCACGACGTAGCAGCTTGCTTAGCCTGTGCTTCTTTCAACCGACGGACGCTTAGACATCGGTCGGAGTTTGCTGAACAGTTTTTTGGCTCAGATTTCGCGTACATTATGCCGTCGGATCCTCCGACTTCACAAGTTGCTAAGAAACGCAAAGAAAAGGACCGACACCGGTTAAGCAAACCGCGAGTGTCTCGGTTTCGGCCGAAACCGAGCAAGCGGTTCTAACTTCAGCCGAATCCATAACTACTACCGAGGCCCCTTCTAACCTGGTTGAATCGGCCTCTGAAATCCTACCTGCTACTGTGGTTTCACAAGAGTTATCGGACACCATCCCCTTGGATGTTTCAACCCCTGCACGTGGTGCTGCTAGGCCTCCTGCAGCCATGTCCATAAAGGCCTTTGCCAGGGCTAAAGCAGCCAAAACTTCTAAGTCTGTGCCTGTTAAGCCCCCCTCTCACAGGCCCAGCTCCAGTTCCCAAATGCATACTCTGGCAGAGGATCTCATCTCTTTAATAAGGGGATCCCAACCTCATCCAGACAGGGCCTCTCAACCTCCTCCAGAAAAAAGACCTAGAGCAGAGCCCCCTGAGCCAGTGTCCTCAGATGATTCTTCTGATGATTCAGACAATACAGACCATCCAGAGGCTCCTTTTTCTCCTTATGAAGACTCCGATGCTGAGGAATCGATTCCTTCTGCCTCTCCACCAGAGGAATTTTCCTTTGGGAAACCTTACATGCCATGAGGGAGCAATTTCAATGGCAGGGCAAGATTTCTCAGATTCAAGGAAAAGGCTTAGGACTTTTTGCATTTACCACAACATAGGCCTTTAGCTATACCTCCAGTTCTTCCTGTTGTAGATGATGCATTTAATGATGCTTGCACTGCTCCTGATACTTTACCTCCAGCCCCTGCTAAGCCCGATAGGTTCTACAGGGTCCCGGACACACATCACCATTTATACAAGGCCCTTTTGCAGATCCGAGACTATCTCCCAGGGGCCTAAGGCAGTAGCTTCGACCTCAGTTAAAATCCCTCCCTCTGAAAGGGAATCCAGGTCCTTAGAGATGGGGTAAAAAAGTATACACCTCTGCTACTCTCTCAGCTAGGGCATTGAACTGTCAGTTTCATATGATCCAATACCAGGAGTTTATGCTTGATCAGTTAACTAAGAAACTGTCCTCTGATGACTCTTTAGATAAGAAATACGTTCTTGAAATGGTGCATAACATTCAGCAGGTTAGTAACCATTCGTTAAAATGTGGCTATGATGCACTGGAGGCTTCCTTTAGATCAGCCATGACTGGCACAGTTATCAGAAGGCATGCATGGTTGAAAGAACAGGTCTTGCCGGATCATGTTAAAGCAAAACTATTAGATGTTCCTATGGATAAGGTCAATTTATTTGGTTCTCCTGCTCAGCAGGTACTGAAGAAAATGGAAGAGAAGGCAAAATCTGTACAAACAGTGAAAGATTTCTTACAGGTTCAGCCTCCAAGGTTTAGCAGGAACTGGCCTTCCAAAAATTGGTCCTTTCCAGACTCCTCTAAAACACAGAGAGGCAGGAATAGGCGTTCAAGAGGCAGAAACCAATCCAGAGGAGGTGCCTACAGGGGACGCCAGTGGCAAGGTAACAACCAGCGAGGCACAGACACAACTACTACCACTGCAACAGGACAATCACAGTGACTTGGCTCTGGCACCGCCTACCAGGGAACAAATAGCAGCACCCTTAGGCGGAAAGTTAGCCTTATTTTCAAAAAACTGGCACTGCATCACAAGAGACAAGTGGATTTTGCAAACTATAGACCAAGGCTACAGGTTTCATTTTTTCCATACTTTACCAGCAAAAAGAGGAATGCCAAACCTACCACCAAATCAAAAGACAGAAGCTCTAAAACAAATAGCTCAATTAGTAAAAATGAGAGCTGTGGAAAGGGTACCATCTATGGAACAAGGAAAGGGATTTTACTCCAGACTCTTCCTGGTACCAAGAAAAGAGAAAAATTGGAGGCCTATTCTCGACCTGTCCGCTTTAAACACATTCATCATTGTTCCAAAATTCAAAATGCTGACCCTACAGCAACTTCTTCCCATGCTGGGCAAGGAGTCTTGGCTGGTGACTCTAGATCTCAAGGAGACATACCTGCACGTCCCCATACGACCAAATTGCAGAAGATACCTCAGATTTCTTGCAGGATCAGAGCATTATCAATTCTCAGCATTGCCCTTTGGCTTATCTACTGCGCCCAGAGTGTTCACGAAATGCCTGGCATCAGTAATCGCTCACTGCAGACTTCAGGCAATCCAAATATATCCATACCTGGACGACTGCCTGATACAAGCGGACAACAGAAACAAGTTAACAGAAGACTTACAAAGAGTCATTTACTTACTGCAAGCCCTGGGATATACATTCAATATAAAAAAATCAAGACTGATTCCATCCCAAAGAATAACCTTCTTAGGTGCAGAATTGGACACAACAAAACAGATGGCATTCCTAACTGCAGAAAAACAAGAACAACTTCCTCTACTTCTTGGCATTAACAAAGCAGAGCCAACTAACAGCAAGGAAAGTACTGCAGGCCTTGGGCTTCATGGCATCCTGCATAATCCTGGTCCCTCATGCCAGACTACATATGAGAAAGCTACAGTGGTACCTGAAGAATTTATGGTCTCAACACAGGCACAGCCTAGAAACCGAAGTACCACAAATCCCATGCCTGAAACAAGAGTTCCTATGGTGGGCTCAGGCATGTCAGTCAAACCCAGGTTTGCCCTTCCACAGCATTCAACCAAGCCAAACCATCACAACGGATGCCTCAGACCTCGGTTGGGGGGCCCACATGCTGGACAAGTGCATACAAGGCTTATGGACTCGAGATCAGCTGCACCTGCACATAAATCAAAAGGAAATGCTGGCAGTAAAACTGGCAATCCAGAATTTCAGACCATTCCTCCAAGAAGGCCAGTTGATGATAAGGACAGACAACACCACAGTCATGTGGTACATCAACAAACAGGGAGGCACTCATTCATACCCTCTATGCCGGATGGCACTGGACCTATGGAATATGGCTCTGAGCTACAACATTCAGTTACAAGCAATTTTTGTACCGGGAAAAGAAAACATCCTAGCAGACGTATTAAGCAGAACTACCTCGGATGCTCACGAATGGATGCTACACCCGGACATCTTCAAGGCCATCACAAGGAAATGGGGACTACCACAGATAGACCTATTCGCATCCCCGCTCAATCACCAGCTCAAGAAATTCTGCACAAGAACGTACCACCCACTTGCTTGGAAGGTGGACTCTCTATCCTTCAGTTGGAAAAGCCTGACAGCATATGCATTCCCACCTCTTCCTTTGATGCACAAGGTGCTATTGAAAATCAAAGAGGAACGTCCAAGGATCATTCTGATAGCTCCAGACTGGCCAAGACAACATTGGTACCCATTACTGAGGAGCATGTCTCGGGGACAAATGTGGACACTACCCCTGACCCCATTGCTGTTAACTCAGAGCGGCTACAACACCCTGCATCCAAACCTGAAAACTCTGCAGCTGACTGCTGGAACATTACATAAGAACAACTAACCCAGATTTATCCCAAAGGGTTAAAGACATTATCCTTGAGGCCCGCAGACCTTCAACAAGAAGGAACTATGCAGGAAAATGGAAAAGATTTCTCATTTGGAGTACTGAAAGGGGAAAAGATGTGTCAAAGGTAGACATAGCCAACATCCTGGAGTATTTGGCAGAGCTTTTCCATACAGGCCTGTCCTATTCCTCCATCAAGATACATGCATCAGCTATTTCTGCAGAATACAGCTTGATCCCCTGTCTTCTCGCATCCTCTACTCAGGCAGTTTCTGAGAGGAATTAAAAATGTAAAACCTCCTAGGAAACCACCATTGCCAGCATGGGACTTGAACTTTGTGCTAGAAAAATTGACACTCCCCCCTTTCGAACCAGCAGCAACAGCAGAACTTCAACACCTATCATGGAAAACTGCTTTCCTGCTGGCAATTACCTCAGCAAGAAGGGTTTCTGAGCTACAGGCTTTAATGGCAGTACAACCCTTCCTAATCTTCCATCAAGACAGAGTGTCCATGAGAGCAAATCCTACATTTATGCCTAAGGTGGTATCCAGAGCGTCTTTAAACCAGGCTATCCACCTACCTACATTCTTCCCCAATCCACAGAACAGGGGGGAAAGACTGCTGCATACTTTGGATGTACATAGACAGTTACGCTACTACCTGGACAGAACCAAGGGCAATAGAAAAACTGACCAGCTTCTGGTAGCATATGCAACAGGACGGGAAGGAAAAGCAATTTCAAAACAGACAATCTCCAAGTGGATAGGAAATTGCATCAGATTCTGCTACTCCTACCATGGAAAGCAAACTCCACAGAACATAAGGCCTCATTCTACAAGGGCTACAGCCACTACCACAGCTTTCTTAAGAGGAGTGGCTACCAAGGACATTATAGAGAATGCTACTTGGACCTCCGTGCATACATTTGCCAAGCATTATAACTTACCTTTATACTCTAGATCCCGAGCAGGGTTTGCCACTGCTGTTTTGCAAGGGATCCTAACTACACCATAATTTCTTCTCTTTTCCTCCTCCCCTAGTTTAGCTATGGTATTCTACCCATTTGTAAAGACTGCAGATGCATCCTTGAAGGACATAGTACAGATGTCCTTCATGGATGCATCTGCAGTCATAACAACTGGGTTGTCCTGTCGTCAGGCAGCCCTTCAGTCGGCCGGATTCCAAAGTCCAGGTCCGGCTTCGGCTGATGTCGCACTCCACCCGACGTCATCTCTGTTGGTCTTCGGGTATAAAAGCATCAGCCGACGCCATTTTCCTCAGTCTTTCTTGCCGCGTGGCGCCCGAAGCAGAAGCTGTTCGCAAGTGCCGGTCGGTCGGATCCAGAGATTACTTCTACCGAATACTACTTCGAAGACTTCTAAAGCTAAGTACCGCGTTGGGGACCCTTTCTTGCCTCAGCCGATGTCAGAAAAAGTTAACAATTGTTTAACCTGTGGGAAACAAATACCTCATAAAGATTTCCACTCTTACTGTCTGCCTTGTTTAGGCCCAGCCCACGACGTAGCAGCCTGTTCGCCTGTGCTTCTTCAACCGACGAACGCTTAGGCGTCGGTCGGAGTTTGCAGAACAGTTTTTCGGTTCTGATTTTGCGTACATTATGCCGCCGGATCCTCCGACTACCCAATCTACCAAAACGCAAAGATAAAGACCGACACTGCGGTCGCGGTTTCGCGAAACCATGGTTAAGCAAACCGCGAGTGTCTCGGTTTCGGCCGAAACCGAGAAAACTGATCTAAGTACAGCTGAACCTATTCCTACAACTGAGGCCCCTGCTACAACTCTTGAATCGACCTCAGAAATTTTACCCACTATGGTGGTTGACTTATCAGACACCATCCCCTTGGATGTCTCTACCCCAGCACGTGGTGCTGCTAGGCCTCCAGCAGCCATGTCCATTAAGGCCTTCGCCAGGGCTAAAGCAGCCAAGACTACTAAAACAGTGCCTGTTAAACCCTCCACATCCAGGCCCTCTTCTAGTTCCCAAATGCTTACTTTGGCAGAAGATTTAATTTCTTTAATTAGAGGATCTCAATCTCACCCAGATAGGGCCTCTCAGCCCCCAGAGAAGAGACCTAGGGCAGAGCCCCCTGAGCCAGTGTCCTCTGATGAATCTGCTGATGAATCAGACATAACTGACCAGCCAGAGGCTCCCTTCTCCAATTTTGAAGATTCTGATGCTGAAGAATCCATTCCAGCTGCTTCCCCACCAGAAGAATTCTCCTTTGGGGAAACCTTGCATGCCATGCGAGAACAGTTCCAATGGCAGCAACAGGATTTTTCAGACTCCAGAAAAAGACTTAGGACCTTTCTGCACCTCCCACAGCACAGGCCCTTAGCTATACCTCCTGTTCTCTCTGTGGTGGATGATGCTTTCAATGATGTTTGCTCCGCTCCAGATTCTTTACCCCCAGCCCCTGCCAAGCCAGACAGATTTTACAGGGTGCCAGATACGCATCACCACCTTTACAAGGCCCCACTTTCAGACCCAGAAACTATATCCCAGGGTCCCAAGGCAGTAGCCGCGACCATAGCTAAAAACCCTACCCCTTCTGAAAGGGAAGCAAGGTCATTAGACAGATGGGGTAAAAAGGTCTACACTTCAGCTACTCTCTCAGCTAGAGCTTTAAACTGTCAGTTTCACATGATACAATACCAAGAGTTTATGCTTGATCAGTTAACTAAAAAACTAACCACTGATGAATCTCTTGATAAGAAATATGTATTAGAGATGGTAAATAACATACAACAGGTTAGCAACCATTCCTTAAAATGTGGCTATGATGCACTGGAGGCTTCATTTAGATCAGCCATGACAGGCACAGTGATAAGAAGGCATGCATGGCTAAAGGAACAAGCTTTACCGGATCATGTTAAAGCTAAACTGCTAGATACTCCTATGGACAAGACAAGTTTGTTTGGTACACCTGCCCAGCAGGTTATGAAGAAAATGGAAGAAAAGGCAAAATCTGTTCAAACTGTCAAAGATTTCTTGCAGGTTCAACCCCCAAGGTTTAGCAGGAACTGGCCTGCCAAAAATTGGTCCTTTCCTGACTCCACAAAATTTCAAAGGGGCAGGAATAGACGTTCCAGAGGCAGAAACCAATCCAGAGGAGGTGCCTACAGAGGACGACAGTGGCAAGGTAACAACAGAGGCACAGACACAGCCTCTGCCACTACATCAACACAGCCACAGTGACTTAACCCTAAATCCGCCTACCAGGGAACAAATAGCAGCTCCTCTAGGCGGAAAGTTAACCTTATTTTCAAAGAACTGGCACTACATAACAAAAGACAAGTGGATTTTACAAACCATAGATCAAGGTTACCGGTTTCACTTCCACACTTTACCAGTCAAAAGAAGAATGCTAAATCTACCTCCAAATCAAAAAACAGAGGCTCTACGCCAGATAATGGAGTTAGCAAACATGAGAGCTGTGGAAAGAGTGCCAACAGCAGAGCAAGGAAAGGGGTTCTACTCCAGACTATTCCTAGTTCCAAGAAAGGAAAAAAGTTGGAGACCAATTCTCGACCTGTCCACCTTAAATACATACATCATTGTCCCAAAATTCAAAATGCTGACCCTACAGCAACTTCTTCCCATGCTGGGCAAGGAGTCTTGGCTGGTAACTCTAGATCTCAAGGAGGCATACCTGCACGTCCCCATTCGACCAATCTGCAGAAGATACCTCAGATTTCTTGCAGGATCAGAGCACTATCAATTCTCAGCATTGCCCTTTGGCTTATCTACTGCGCCCAGAGTATTCACAAAATGCCTGGCATCAGTAATCGCCCATTGCAGACTACAGGGAATTCAAATTTACCCATACCTGGACGACTGCCTGCTACAAGGGGACAACAAAAGCAAGCTGACAACAGATTTACAAAGGGTCATTTACTTGCTACAAGCACTGGGATACACAGTCAATTTACAAAAGTCAAGGCTGATACCATCCCAAACAAGGACTTTCTTGGGCGCTGAATTGGACACAGTAAAACAAATGGCATTCCTGACTAGAGAAAACAAAAAGAACTTCCTCTTTACTTCTTGGCACTAACAAAACTGAACAAGTTAACAGCAAGAAAAGTACTGCAGGCCTTGGGCTTCATGGCATCATGCATAATCTTGGTTCCATTTGCCAGACTACATATGAGAAAACTACAGTGGTACCTAAAGAATTTATGGTCCCAACACAGACACAGTCTAGAAACAGAAATCCCACTAATTCCATGCTTAAAACAGGAGTTCCTATGGTGGGCTCAGGCGTGCCAGTCAAACCCAGGCCTACCCTTTCGCAGGAGTCAAGCAAACCAGACCATCACAACAGACGCTTCAGACCTAGGATGGGGGGCCCACATGCTGGACAAATGCGTGCAAGGATTGTGGACACAGGATCAACTTCACCTGCACATCAACCTAAAAGAAATGCTGGCAGTAAAACTGGCAATCCAAAAGTTCAAACCATTTCTCAAGGAGGGCCAGTTGATGATAAGGACAGACAACACCACAGTCATGTGGTACATCAACAAACAGGGAGGCACTCATTCATACCCCCTATGCAGAATGACCTTGGAGCTGTGGACCCTGGCACTCAGCTACAACATCCAGTTACAGGCAATATTTGTACCAGGGAAAGATAATACTCTAGCAGACATATTAAGCAGAACCACTTCGGATGCCCACGAATGGAAGCTGCACCCGGACATCTTCAAGACCATCTCAAAGAAATGGGGAATGCCACAGATAGACCTATTCGCATCACCTCTCAATCACCAGCTCAAAGAATTCTGCACAAGGACATACCACCCACTAGCATGGAAAGTGGATTCGCTCTCCTTCAACTGGAAAGGCCTAACAGCATATGCATTCCCACCTCTTCCTTTGATACACAAGGTACTACTGAAAATCAAGGAAGAACGTCCAAGGATAATCCTGATAGCTCCGAACTGGCCCAGACAACACTGGTACCCACTACTGAGGAGCATGTCTCGGAATAATATGTGGCCAATACCCCTGATGCCTTTGATGTTAACTCAGAACAACTACAGCATCATACATCCAAACCTAACAACGTTGCAACTAACTGCATGGAACATCACATAGCAGCAGCTAATCCAGAACTTTCCCAAAGAGTAAAAGACATTCTTCTTGAAGCACGCAGACCTTCAACAAGAAGGAACTATGCTGGAAAATGGAAAAGGTTTGTCATTTGGAGTACGGAAAGAGGAAAAGATGTGTCAAACATAGATATGCCTAACATTCTGGAGTATCTAGCCGAACTTCTTCATTCAGGCCTGTCCTACTCCTCCATCAAGATACATGCATCAGCTATTTCAGCAGAATACAGCTTTGATCCACCTGTTTTTCAAGACCCTTTGCTCAGGCAGTTCCTCAGAGGAATCAAGAATGTAAAACCTCCAAGGAAACCACCATTACCAGCTTGGGATTTAAACTTTGTGCTAGAAAAATTGACTCTATCACCCTTTGAACCAGCAGCAACAGCAGACCTACAACACCTGTCATGGAAAACTGCTTTCCTGCTGGCAATTACTTCAGCAAGGAGGGTTTCGGAACTACAGGCCTTAATGGCAGTGCAACCCTTCCTAATCTTCCACCAAGATAGAGTATCCATGAGGACTAATCCTACATTTATGCCCAAGGTGGTATCCAGAGTGTCTTTAAACCAGACAATCCACCTACCTACCTTCTTTCCCAACCCACAAAACAGAGGGGAAAGAATACTGCATACCTTGGATGTACATAGACAGCTACGCTACTACTTGGACAGAACAAAAATAGCAGAAAGACTGACCAACTTTTAGTAGCCTATGCAACAGGAAGGGAAGGAAAAGCTATTTCCAAACAGACAATCTCCAAATGGATAGGAAATTGCATACGATTCTGTTACTCCTTCCATGGAAAACCAATTCCACAAAACATAAGACCTCATTCTACAAGGGCAACAGCCACTACCACAGCCTTCTTACGAGGAGTGGCAACCAAAGACATTATTGAGGCGGCTACTTGGACCTCCGTGCATACATTTGCCAAGCATTATAATTTGCCTCTATATTCCAGATCCCGAGCAGGATTTGCCACTGCTGTACTGCAAGGGATCCTAAACACACCATAATCTACCTTTATCCTCCTCCCCTAGTTGGCTATGGTATTCTACCCAGTTATTATGACTGCAGATGCATCCATGAAGGACATAGTACAGTTTTGTACCTACCATAAATGTAGATGTCCGAACTGGATAGCATCTGCAGTCAGGATTACCCTCCCTCCTTCCCCTCTGTGGTACTCCTAGGGTGTTTACCCTCCTAATAGCTAGCTGTTGGGGGGAGTCTTTTATGGTGTATTTGTTTGTATATATATACATACATGCTGATTGTTGTGTTTACCTCTATCTATTTGGAAACATTGGCATCTATCCAAATTTTAGCCTGCAAGAGGGCTTCTGGCATCTGGGGCAAGAAACACTGAGGAAAATGGCGTCGGCTGATGCTTTTATACCCGAAGACCAACAGAGATGACGTCGGGTGGAGTGCGACATCAGCCGAAGCCGGACCCGGACTTTGGAATCCGGCCGACTGAAGGGCTGCCTGACGACAGGACAACCCAGTTGTTATGACTGCAGATGCTATCCAGTTCGGACATCTACATTTATGGTAGGTACAAAACTGTACTTTTTGTACCTACCATAAATGTAGATGTCCGAGAAGAATGCATCTGCAGTCAGGATTACCCACCCTCCTTCCCCTCTGAGGTACTCCTAGGGTATTTGCCAATCTACAGCTAGCTTGGGGGGGATCTATTATGGTGTATTTGTTTGTATATATGTACATACATGCTTATTTTATGTGTTTGCTCTCTACTATTTGGAAACTTTGGCATTTATCCAAATTTAGCCATCCAAGAGGGCACCTGGCATCTGGGGCAAGAAACACTGAGGAAAATGGCGTCGGCTGATGCCTTTATACCCGAATAACTGCCGCAATGATGTCGGGTGAAGTGCGACACCAGCCAAAGCCAGACCCAGACTTTGGAATCCGGCCGACTGAAGGGCTGCCTGACGACAGGACAACCCATTTGTAAAGACTGCAGATGCATTCCTCTCGGACATCTACATTTATGGTAGGTACAAAACTGTACTTTTTGTACCTACCATAAATGTAGATGTTCGAGTGTATACACTGCTGCAGTCCAGGTTACCCTCCCTCCTTCCCCTCTTACTTTTTGTTACGTACCCTGTTATTCCACCCTGCTGCCTATGGGAAGTATTTGCTGGTGTCATAAAATTTTTGCTTGGTTTTCTTATGTATGTATAATAAGCAATCTACATTGCCTACTTTTTTGGGGGCATCTGACATCTGGGGCAAGAAAAACTGAAGAAAATGGCGTCGGCTGCATCTGATATATCCCTGGCGCACTGACGTCGGGGAAGAAGCGACAACAGACGCCGGACCAAGACTTTGGAACTCGGGCTGACTGCGGGACCGCCTGACGGCAGGATAAACCCAAGTGCGATGACTGCAGCAGTGTGTACACTCGAACATCTACATTTATGGTAGGTACAAAACTGTACTTTTCTTGGAGGCCATTGCTTGCTTGGGCTAAAGGGAAGTCACTTTGTTCATCAGTGGCAGTGGTAAACACTGAACAGCCTGTCTGCCCCTGTGGGAGTGGTTACTGCCTAGAAACTGTAGTTTTATTGGCCATTTTGGGTCATTTCCAAACTCCTTGATCTCCCTCTCTTAAAACCCCCTGTTTTGCGCATAGCGCAGCATCGGGCAGCGCCGCTTAATCAGGTTTAAACTATTCCCGGCTCCACAAAGTGTGCTCTTCACATTTTCCCTTAGAACTGTTCCGAATCTCAAAGTAAGCACTCTATTTTCTTTCTAAAACCCAGCAGTAGCTCGGATAAGTATCTTATAAGTAAGCACTAATAAACTAAAGCACTACACCCTCTTATACTCCCCTTAAGTACTTGGCTCCCTATTGGTCCTTTTTGAGCAAGTCAAAAAGTAGATGTCCTTCAAGGATGCATCTGCAGTCCTTACAAATGGGTTGTCCTGTCGTCAGGCAGCCCTACGGTAGGCCGGATTCCAAAGTCTGGGTCTGGCTTCGGCTGGTGTCGCACTTCACCCGACGTCATTGCGGCAGTTCTTCGGGTATAAAGGCATCAGCCGACGCCATTTTCCCCAGTCTTTCTTGCCGTGGCCAAGCAGAAGCTGTTCGCAAGTGCCGGTTGGTCAGATCCAGAGATTACTACTACCGAATACTACTTCGAAGACTTCTATAAAGCTAAGTACCCCGTTGGGGACTCTTTCTTGCCTCAGCCGATGTCAGAGAAAGTTAATAACTGTTTATCTTGTGGGAAACAAATACCTCATAAAGATTTCCACTCCTATTGCATACATTGTTTAGGCCCAGACCACGACGTAGCAGCTTGTCCAGCCTGTGCTTCTTTTAACCGACGGACGCTTAGACGTCGCTCGGACTTTGCTGAACAGATTTTCGGCTCCGATTTTGCCTACATTATGCCGTCGGATCCTCCGACTACGCAAATTTCCAAATAACGCAAAGAAAAGGACCGGCACTCGCGGTCCGCGGTTTCGGCCGAAACCGCGGTTAAGCAAACCACAAGTGTCTCGGTTTCGGCCGAAACCGAGCAAGCGGTTCTTTCTTCAGCCGATAACTTGCCTTCTACCGAGGCCTCTTCTAACCTGGTAGAAACGGCTTCTGAAATCCAACCTTCTGTTGCGATTTCACAGGATTTTTCAGACACCATTCCCCTAGATATTTCTACCCCTGCACGTGGAGCTGCTAGGCCTCCTCCAGCTATGTCTATTAAGGCCTTTGCCAGGGCTAAAGCAGCCAAAGCATCAAAACCTGTGCCTGCCAAGCCCCCCTCTCACAGGCCCAGCACCAGCTCCCATATGCTTTCTTTGGCAGAGGATCTCATCTCTTTAATTCGTGGAGCCCAGCCTCATCCAGACAGGGCCTCTCTCCCTCCTCCAGGTAAGAGGCCTAGAGCAGAGCCCCCTGAGCCAGTAGCCACAGATGATTCCTCTGATGACTCAGATCATACAGACCCTCCTGAGGCTTCTTATTCTCCTTACGAAGACTCTGATGCTGAGGAGTCCATCCCTTCAGCCTCTCCTCCTGAGGAATTTTCCTTTGGGGAAACCTTGCATGCTATGAGGGAACAATTTCAGTGGCAGGGCCAAGATTTCTCAGACTCTAGAAAAAGGCTTAGGACCTTTCTACACTTGCCACAGCATAGGCCCTTAGCTATACCTCCAGTTCTATCTGTTGTTGATGATGCATTTAATGATGCTTGCACTGCTCCTGATACTTTACCTCCGGCTCCTGCTAAGCCCGATAGGTACTACAGGGTTCCGGACACTCATCACCACTTATATAAGGCTCCTTTTGCAGATCCAGAGACTATCTCCCAGGGCCCTAAAGCTGTAGCAGCTACTTCTTCTAAAAACCCCCTCCCCTCTGAAAGGGATTCCAGGTCCTTAGAGAGATGGGGTAAAAAAGTTTACACCTCTGCTACTTTGTCAGCTAGAGCTTTGAACTGCCAATTTCATATGATTCAATATCAAGAGTTTATGCTTGACCAGTTGACTAAAAAGCTGTCCTCTGAAGAATCTTTAGATAACAAGTATATTCAAGAAATGTTACATAACATACAGCAAGTTAGTAACCATTCTTTAAAATGTGGCTATGATGCACTGGAGGCTTCCTTTAGATCAGCCATGACTGGCACAGTTATCAGGAGACATGCATGGTTGAAAGAACAGGCATTACCAGACCATGTCAAATCTAAGCTTTTGGATGCACCTATGGACAAGGTCAATTTATTTGGTGCCCCCGCACAGCAGGTACTAAAAAAGATGGAAGAGAAAGCAAAATCTGTGCAAACAGTCAAAGATTTCTTACAAGTTCAACCTCCAAGGTTTAGCAGGAACTGGCCCTCCAAGAATTGGTCCTTTCCGGACTCCTCTAAGACACAAAGAGGCAGGAATAGGCGCTCTAGAGGCAGAAACCAATCCAGGGGTGCCTACAGGGGTCGCCAGTGGCAGGGTAACAACCAACGAGGCACCGATACAGCCACCACCACTACAACAACTCAATCACAGTGACTTGGCGGTGGCACCGCCTACCAGGGAACAACTAGAAGCACCCTTAGGTGGAAAGCTAGCATTATTTTCAAAAAACTGGCACTGCATTACAAGAGAAAAATGGATTTTGCAGACTATAGACAAAGGTTACAGGTTCCATTTCCATACACTACCAGGAAAGAGAGGAATGCCAAACCTACCACCTTCTCAAAGGACAGAAGCTCTAAAACAAATATCTCAATTATTAAGAATGAGAGCTGTGGAAAAGGTACCATTTACAGAGCAAGGGAAGGGATTTTACTCCAGGCTCTTCCTGGTACCAAGAAAGGAAAACAAATGGAGGCCTATTCTAGACCTGTCTGCTTTAAACACATTCCTCATTGTTCCAAAATTCAAAATGCTGACCCTACAGCAGCTTCTTCCCATGCTGGGCAAGGAGTCTTGGCTGGTAACTCTAGATCTCAAGGAGGCATACCTGCACGTCCCCATAAGACCAATTTGCAGAAGATACCTCAGATTTCTTGCAGGATCAGAGCATTATCAATTCTCAGCATTGCCCTTTGGCTTATCTACTGCGCCCAGAGTGTTCACGAAATGCCTGGCATCAGTAGTCGCTCATTGCAGACTTCAGGGAATTCAAATCTATCCCTACCTGGACGACTGCCTGATACAAGCGGACAACAAAAACAAACTAACAGGAGACTTACAAAAAGTCATCTACCTGCTGCAAGCCCTGGGATATACAGTCAATACAAAAAAGTCAAGGCTGATTCCATCCCAAAGAATAACCTTTCTGGGTGCAGAATTGGACACATCAAAACAAATGGCATTTCTAACCACAGAAAAGAAAGAGCAACTTCCTCTCTACTTCTTGGCATTAACAAAGCAGAGCCATCTAACTGCAAGAAAAGTGCTACAAGCTCTAGGCTTCATGGCATCCTGCATAATACTGGTCCCTCATGCCAGGCTGCATATGAGAAAGCTACAGTGGTACCTAAAGAATTTGTGGTCTCAGCACAAGCACAGCCTAGAAACCAAAATTCCAATGATGCCATGCCTGAAGCAAGAGTTCTTATGGTGGGCTCGGGCCTGTCAATCAAACACAGGACTGCCCTTCTGCAAAAGTCAACCAAGACAAACCATCACGACAGATGCCTCAGACCTCGGTTGGGGGGCACACATGATGGGCAAGTGCATTCAAGGCCTATGGACTCAAGACCAGCTGCATCTGCACATAAATCTAAAAGAAATTATGGCAGTAAAATTGGCAATCCAGGCATTCAGACCTATTCTCCAAGAAGGCCAGTTGATGATAAGGACAGACAACACCACAGTTATGTGGTACATCAACAAACAGGGAGGCACACACTCATACCCTCTATGCCAGTTGGCACTGGACCTATGGGATGTGGCTCTGAGCTACAACATTCAGTTACAGGCAATTTATGTACCAGGGAAGGAAAACATTCTAGCAGACATATTAAGCAGAACTACAACAGATGCCCACGAATGGATGCTGCATCCGGACATCTTCAGAACCATCACAAGAGAATGGGGATTACCACAAATAGACTTGTTTGCATCCCCACTCAATCACCAGTTGAAGAAATTCTGCACAAGGACTTACCACCCACTTGCTTGGAAGGTGGACTCACTATCCTTCAGTTGGAAAAACCTGACAGCATACGCATTCCCACCACTTCCTTTGATGCACAAGGTGCTTCTCAAGATCAAAGAGGAACGTCCGAGGATCATTCTGATAGCCCCAGACTGGCCAAGACAACATTGGTATCCACTGCTGAGGAGCATGTCTCGGGAACAAATATGGACACTGCCCCTGAACCCATTACTGCTGACACAGAACAACTACAACATCCTGCATCCAAACCTAAAAACTCTGCAGCTAACTGCCTGGAACATTACATAACAGCAATTAACCCAAATTTATCCCAAAGGGTTAAAGACATAATCCTGGAGGCTCGTAGACCTTCAACAAGAAAGAATTATGCAGCAAAATGGAAAAGATATCTCATCTGGAGTACTGCAAAGGGGCAAGATGTGACACTGGTGAACATAGCCAACATCCTGGAGTACTTGGCGGAGCTCTTTCATACAGGCCTGTCCTATTCCTCCATCAAGATACATGCATCAGCTATTTCAGCAGAATACAGCTTGGATCCTCCTGTCTTCTCGCATCCTCTGCTCAGACAGTTTCTGAGAGGAATTAAAAATGTTAAAACCTCCCAGGAAACCTCCATTGCCAGCATGGGACTTGAACTTTGTGCTAGAAAAACTGACTCTACCTCCTTTCGAACCAGCAGCTACAGCAGAATTGCAATACTTATCCTGGAAGACTGCTTTCCTGCTGGCAATAACTTCAGCAAGAAGGGTCTCTGAACTACAGGCATTAATGGCAGTACAACCCTTCCTGATCTTCCATCAAGATAGAGTGTCCTTGAGAACAAATCCTACATTTATGCCTAAGGTGGTATCCAGAGTCTCTTTAAATCAGGCTATCCACCTTCCTACATTCTTCCCCAATCCACAGAACAGGGGAGAAAAGCTCTTGCATACCTTGGATGTACACAGACAATTACGCTACTACCTGGACAGGACAAAAAGCAATAGAAAAACTGACCAGCTTCTGGTAGCATATGCAACAGGAAAGGAAGGAAAACCAATTTCTAAACAGACAATCTCCAAATGGATTGGAAATTGCATTAGATTTTGTTACTCCTACCATGGAAAGAAAACTCCAGAGAACATCAGGCCTCACTCCACAAGGGCTACAGCCACTACCACAGCTTTCTTACGAGGAGTGGCTACCAAGGACGTTATAGAGGCTGCTACTTGGACCTCCGTGCATACATTTGCCAAGCATTATAATTTACCTCTATACTCTAGATCCCGTGCTGGTTTTGCCACTGCTGTTTTGCAAGGGATACTAACTACACCATAATCTACTCTCATTTCCTCCTCTCCTAGTCTAGCTATGGTATTCTACCCATTTGTAAGGACTGCAGATGCATCCTTGAAGGACATAGTACAGTTTTGTACCTACCATAAATGTAGATGTCCGAGAGGAATGCATCTGCAGTCAGGATTACCCACCCTCCTTCCCCTCTGAGGTACTCCTAGGGTACTTACCAATCTTCAGCTAGCTTGGGGGGGATCTATTATGGTGTATTTGTTTGTATATATGTACATACATGCTTATTTTGTGTGTTTGCTCTCTACTATTTGGAATATTTGGCATTTATCCAAATTTAGCCATCCAAGAGGGCACCTGGCATCTGGGGCAAGAAACACTGAGGAAAATGGCGTCGGCTGATGCCTTTATACCCGAAGAACTGCCGCAATGACGTCGGGTGAAGTGCGACACCAGCCGAAGCCAGACCCAGACTTTGGAATCCGGCCGACCGTAGGGCTGCCTGACGACAGGACAACCCATTTGTAAGGACTGCAGATGCATTCCTCTCGGACATCTACATTTATGGTAGGTACAAAACTGTACTTTCCTTATACTATTCTGGCATGTCCAAAAGTCAGTTTCAGGTTTACACTCCAGTCCAGCTGTTGAATATGGGAATCTTGAGGCAATGTTACAACTGCCTTATGTACATAGACCACCCTCTCCTCTTCCTAACAAGCTCAATTATATGTGAGAGATGCAACTATATAGCCAAACTGGAGGCTGAGCTCTCTCAACATAGTACTGGCACGGTCAGTCTGGAAGAGAAGGTAATCACACACACCACAAATCCAGTCTCACATAGACCTATCGCAACAGCAAACCGAACACATAAAACACACAAAAACATACTCGGAGGCTCTAAATAAAAATCTGCCCAAGCAGCAGAGACCTCCAAAGCAGACATCCAAGCAACCGCTACCCCACAACAATACCCACGTATCACATAGTTCACAAAGTCAGTATGCCACACAGTCACAGCCCTTAATGCTAAACAACACACCTAATACACTTGTAATAGGTGACTCTATTGTCAGACACACTGACGTCCCTCTCACCAGGCTGAACAAGGAGAAGGTCACTGTAAGCTGCCTGTCAGGTGCCAGGGTCTGCCACATAACACAAGCACTCAGGTCACTCCAAAGCAAGTACAAATATGACTCTGTCATTGTCCATGCTGGTGTGAATGACCTGAGACGTACCTCCCTGGATTACATGAAAAGAGACATAGAGGAGCTCTCTGATCATGTGGCCCAGGCCGGTATGACCCTGAACTTGAGTAGCATCTTACCTCACCAAGAATGATACCACAGTATAAAGACAAAATGACCAATTTCAACAATTGGCTAAAGTATTGGTGTCACTCAAAGGGGATCCAGTGTCTGTCAGCCTTTGATGACATGCTTGACAAGCCACGTTGCTTCGCTAGGGACGGCTTGCACCTGTCACCCCTGGGTTTTCGAATACTGGCCAAGGCTCTTGCCACCCCCATATTGCCTTTTTTAGGCAAGGCTCAAAAGACAAACCCACCTCCTTAGACAACACAAGGAAAAAGAAACTAAAGGTAGTGCTGCTCAACGCCAGAAGTCTAAACCTCAAGATGCACGCACTTGCGGCTCTCCTCAGTATGGAGAATATCGATATCTGTGCTGTAACAGAAACATGGTTCAAGGCTCCCGAGAGCACCCCAACACTACCAGGTTATACCTCATACCATGCTTTTCGGCCCCAAAACTCCGACCGAACCACAAGAGGAGGGGGAGTATTCATACTCATCAGATACCCATACCTCCAGGCTAGTGGCACTGCACGAAGCATCTGAGACCATCCGTGTGCAACTAACAGTGGGCAAAACTGCCTTCCAGATTGTAGCCTGCTACAGACCATCCTCCCAAACTCAGGACCCCCACTCGGCTTTCCTGAAGACACTGGAGAATATGAAGGTCTCTCCAAACACCATCATATTGGGTGACTTTAACTACCCAAACATAGACTGGGAGCACTACTCAAGCCCCAACATCCTCGCCCAACGGTTCCTAGAATTTATAAACTCAAATGCTATGGAACAACTGGTCATCACTCCCACAAGAGGGGAAATCATATTGGACCTGATCATCACCAACATGGGGACTCTGTTCCATACCAGAGGTATACCCCTCATTGGTAAGATCTGACCATAAATTAATCACTATGGACATCCATATCCCGTCCCCACCCCCAGCAAAGGAAACCACGATCAAAAATTTCTCAGAAGCAAAATTCCCACTTCTCAAAACCGAGGTGGAATCCTTCAAAGCTCCAGGGCCAGTGGAAAATACGGCCCAAACCGCAGAATCCTTTACAAACGCATTCTATAGATACCTACAGGAATGCATGGATCGTGCTATCCCAAATAAAACCAAGACTCATTCCTCCAAAGGCAAGAGACCTGTCTGGTGGACCCCAGCCATAAATAAGCTGTACAACAGAAGGAGGAAGCTACTACATGATGGAGCAAAATCCCTGAAAGGGAAGGCAACTGATCAGTACTAGCAAGAATCTATGATCCCTCATAAAATCATCTAAGGCTAGCTTCGAAAGAAAAATTAAGACACTAAAGATAATCACAAGGCCTTCTTTAGTGATGTCAGAAACCTGGGTGGAAACTCCCAGATATGCTCTGAGTTAGTGCAAACTGACAAAATATACACTGAACCCACAGACATTGCCAACATCCTGGCAGACAGGTTCAGTGCAAACTCCCCCCCCCCCAAATGAGCAAATGACTATCCCAACAGAGTGTAGCTTCCCTGACATCACAGATGCACAGGTGAGAGCTGCCCTCTCCAAAGCAAAAAACAGAGCATCAATGGGACCGGACGGTGTCCCAGGCTGCGTTTTACACGAGCTCCAAGAAGAACTGAACCCTCACTTAAAATCACTGTTCAGTCTCAGCCTTACAACATGATATGTACCCAAAGAATGGCGTACAGCAACAGTGGTCCCACTCCATAAAGGTGGTGCCACAATGGACCCCAGAAACTATCGCCCTATAAGCCTGACTAGCCTGGTCTGCAAAGCTATGGAGCGTATCATCATGGAACTCATAAACAAAGACATTGGGAACCTCCAAACACTGGATCCTACCCAATTCGGCTTTAAGGGCAGATCTTGCCTCTTGAACCTGGTAGACTTCTTTGAAACAGTCACCAAGGCCATAGATGAAGGGAAGGTAGTCCACACAGCCTACCTTGACCTCGCAAAAGCCTTCGACACAATACCCCACTCGGGCATCATAAATAAGCTCACCAGCTTAAATATCAACCCCTATGCCACAAGATGGGTTGCAAACTGGCTTTGGGATAGAACCCACATGGTCAGAATTGCAGGTGCCATATCAGACTCTATACCAGTTACAAGTGGTGTCCCACAAGGCTCAGTCCTGGGACCTCTCTTGTTCGGTATATATTTCTTTGAGGTACAGGCTAACACAGGAGGACTATGGCTGACAAAGTTTGCAGATGACTGCAAACTGGGGGCCATAATCGACTCGCCGGCTGACACAAGCATCCTCCAAAAAGGTCTCACAGAGACGGATAACTGGTGCCAGAGCCATGGCCTAAAGCTAAATGCCAAAAAGTGCATAGTCATCCCCTTTGGGAAAAACAAAGTGCCCACAAATTACCACATAGGTGGTAATCCATTAAGTACAGAAGAAGTAATTAGGGATTTGGGGACCCAAGTAGATTGCAATCTCTCCTTTGACAATCACATTGCCAAAGTGGTTAGAAAGACATTCTATATAGCCCACCTTATCACGAAGGGGTTCACATCTAGATCAAGAGGTCATTGTGCCCCTCTACTCATCACTCATCAGGCCCATAATTGAGTACAATGCCCCATTTGGGATGTACCTTACCCGACACCTGCTACAACTAGAAAGACCCCAAAAGTACCTCACCAAGAGGATCAAGGTACTCAAACAGATGCCCTACGCAGTTAGGCTAAAGAAACTCAAGCTCTACTCAGTTGCTTACCGCCTACTCAGAGGCGATCTGTGCCTGACGTATAAAGCCATGTCCAACCCAGAATTAATGGACATGCTCCACCTCAAGAAATCCAAATCCCTCAGAGCTACACGCTCCAGTGACTTAAACCTCAGCACAGAAATAAATAGAACATGCTGGAGGGACAGATTCATATCCCAGAGGCTCTCCTCACTCTGGAACAAAATCCCAATCCATGTTAGACAGAGCCTCTCAATGACCCTCTTCAAGAAGAATCTTGACTTTTCGATGGGAGTTCGTAAATTTATCCCTGGGATCTCTTCTGTGTCACTGCTAGACAGAGGCACGGTAAATTTACCTTAAATGGGCTGTCTTCTGTGACGTACTACACAGAGGCAGTCAACTAATCTAAAAGGGTGGTGAAAGCCAAACACACACTGGCTAGGCTTGTAAATGCCCTAGGGCAGATAGCCTAGTATCAACCTATGAACCTATGTTGCAGTATTCCTTCCCTCCCAGGCATTTCCCTTCTTGGATGGCACATGAGTTGCACTATCTTCTTTGGGACTGGTTCCGACTAGGACGCTTAGTTCTTAAGTCTAGTGCACGCAGACATCACTTTTATGGCCCATGCTCTGCTAGTTACGTTAGACGTCCAATGCATCATGCAGTGACTACAAACTTTTGTATACTGGCTGGATGCTCAGGTAGCAAGAGGAGAAAAAAAAATCCAACTGCACAGAATACTGCAACATGGAACAGAAGGACATCTATGATTATTGTAAAATTTTACACAACTTTTCTTTCTCTGCTTTAACCTTTGGCATCTCTGCTGCCCCAAGGCTTTTCAGCAAGTGCCTCGTTCCTGTTATTGCTTTTTTCAGACTAAGGGGGTTGAAACCAGAATGTGCAAATCCCTGAGACCAAATGGATGATCCTGTAACAACTTTTATTCGACAATGTTAAATGCAGATGTTAAAATACAGATAAGCTCGTTTTTCTTCTTGGTGAAAACTCCAGATAAATACGTTTAAAACCATATTTCCTTTATATATGCAAATGTCCAGTTAGCTGTTAGAAAAGTAACAAATGACTGCCTAGCTCCTCTGCTTAAAACCCATTCATAAATAATCGAATGCATTAGAGTACTAGAGTACATGAAAATTAGTGCACCAATATATATTTATACATACATAAATGTGTGTGAAGTATGTATGTGTGTGTGTGTGTGGGTATATGTATGTGTATATGTATGTATATATATATATATATATATATATATATATATATATATATATATATATATATATATATATAAAATGTATGTATGCATATGTGTGTGTGTGTGTATATATATATATATATATACACATATATATATATATATATATATATATATATATATATATATATATATATATATATATCCACATATATGTATGTAGCTTTTTTGGAGCTTTTCTCCCTGGGCCTCTGCTTAAAATGGACCTACGTCCAGTCGGGCACTCCCAGTCAACAAATGTAAACAAATATATATTTGGAGGGATATATGTACGTGTGAGCACACACTTGTGCTTATATATGTGTGTGTGTGTGTGTGTGTATATATATATATATATATATATATATATAAAATGTATGTATATATAGATATATATATCTATATATATCTATATATATATATATATATATTTATATATCTATCTATATATATATATATATATATATATATATATATACATATGTATACATATATACATACATACATACTTTTTTTTTTCCAGGATAGTCCATTGGGCCACAAGAACCCATTTTCAATGGAGTCCTGGGGTGAAAAGCTCCAGACAAATACATTTACATAATACAGAAAGTAGAAATCTGTGCTATGAACTTAAGTTGAACATTTCAGTGTTAGAAAATAACAGATCATATACATTGCAGTGTAAGTCGAGGACTAATTATAAACATTACAGTATAAGTAAACAACAAATCCAAGAAATATTGAAATTACAAATATTGCATAGATTAAGTAAATAGAAAAAGAAAATGAATTTTTTTTTTGAGTTACATCGGTTACATTTGGGTCGTTGCTCATTTGCATCACTAGTGATGAACTAAAGGAGGCAGTGGTAGGTAAGTGGGTAAGAAAGATTGACAAAGTGTAATTAGAATTAGGTAGGATGTGAGCATGAGCATTTCCATTGTGAAGTAAGGTGAGAGTGCAGAGAGGTTTTAAACAGGGAGAGACTGCCAGTGGTCCGGATAGGAGAAGGGAGAGAGTTCCAAAGGCGAGCTAGAGAGGACATCAGATGAGTCCCAGCTGAGCGTGTGGATTTGTGTAGTTTAATGAGGTTTTGGGAATTGGCTCTCAGGAGTTGGACTGGTTTATGCATTTCAGAGTTGTGTGCTAATGAGGTGGAGAGAGATGGGTTATGAATGAGTTTCTGCTTGGATGAGTTTGGTACAAGTTAGGTAACTCTAGCCAACCTAATTGGTGGAGGGAAATGCAGCGGGGAGAAGAGGATCTGTGACCTACAACAAACTTGAATATTTTGTTATAACAAGAGAGTTAGTTTTGAGGGAAGATTGTAGGTTGGTGAGGATAGTTGAACCATATAGTAGGGAAGGGAATAAGGTATGTATTGGTTAGTATAATCCTGGTGGAGGGAGAAATAAGTGACTGTGATGGTAAAGCATACTGAGTTTTGTATGAGTTTTTTTTATATTTATGTGTAGATGCTTGTCGAATTTTAATTTATCATTGATGGTTATTCCTAGTAATTTTGCTTCAGAGACCACTTCTAGGGGAGTGTTATTTTTACTGGTGATTATGAAGGATTGTTTATCTGTGGAAGAGGTTTTGGAGGCATTGAATAGCATATGTTTTGTTTTGGTTGCGTTAAGTGCTAGATGGTTGTCTGGCATCCACTCCTCCAGTAGAAGAGCATGCGGCTTGTGTAAAATTAAAGGTTTTGATGGAAGGGGAGAAACAGATTATAGTGGAATCATCTGCATATTGAATGAGGCTGGAGTTTGGGATGGCTTGGTAAAAATCATTAATATGTTAAATAGTAGGGGGCCTAGAATGAAACCTTGCAGGATGCCTGTGGATTCATTAAGGAAGGGTGAGGTAGCTTTTTTCCATTTTACTGTCTGTTGCCTGTTTGTGAGATAGCTTGAGAACCATTGGGTTGAGGAAGGGGGAAAGGTTGAGTTTAGAGAGTTTGTTTAGAAGCGGGCTGTGGGAAATGGTATTGAATGCCTTGGAGAGGTCGAGGAGAAGAGTGAATGTGAAGTGACCAGAATCATGGGCTTGATTGTTTCTAGAAAGGAGAGAAGGGAAGTACTATGACCTGGTCTAAAGTCTTGTTGTGTGGGGGTAAGAAGGTGATTATTAATGAGATAAAGAATTGTTGGTGTACACACTGTGTTCGAGAAGCTTAGAAATGGGGGATAGAATGGCTAAGAGGTGGAAATTTGTAATGTTATTACTGCCACCTTTGTGGAGGGGAATGATAAAGGCTTTTTTCCAGAGATGGGGGACCTGGCATTCTATCAAGGACCGATTTTAATTAGTATACTGACAGGGAAGGCTGTTTCTTCTGCAGCTGTCTTTAAGAAGTAAGAGGGGATTTCGTCTGGAGCACTGGAACTAGGCTTTAACTTTAGGATACGTTTTTTTACATTAGATGTGGAGATGGGGTTTGAATGAGAAAGGTGGTGGTAGAGGGCAGGGGTGGGTAAGGGATGATGAGAGGCTACTGAATTGTTGGTAAAGGCTATTGTTAGTTTGCTGATTTGAGTCAATGAAAAACGAGTTAAATTGGGTTGCTAAGTCCAGGTTGGTTGCATCTGGGTTGGGGCTAGGGTTCACTGTTTTACCAGGGTTGAAGAGAGATGAAATTCCTTTCCAAAATAACTTGGGGTTGGTATTATGGTTAGTTTGGAAGGTAGTGAAATATACTTTGTAATCAGAGGCTATACGTTTCTTGACTTTGTTTCATAATGTTTTATATTCATTGAGGGTGCCATGGGTTTTATTTTCGAGATGTCCAGGCTTTGTTGCGTAGACGCATGGTAGCTAAACTATTTTTGTTAGCCAGGGTATGGAGGTACCTTTTATACGTTTAGTTTTTACTGGGGCAAATAAGTTGTGTAGGTCAATGAAAGTGGTGTTGAAATAAGAAAAAGCATTGTCTAAAGGAAGGGTTTTTAATGGGTTCCAGTTTGTGTTTTAGTGTGTTGGCGAAAGTTTTGGCATAGAAGTTTTTTAAGCAGTGAGTAGAGGTGTAGGAGTGGGTAAGTTGCATAGAGGAGGGGAGGCGATGGGCAGAAGTGGGGAAATGGTCTGCTAGTGGGTCTGAGAGAATGCCACTGTCTGAGATATAGTGAGGATGGGATACCAGAATCCAGTCTGATATTTCTAGTATTAAAGTTCTTAGCTGGTCTGGTGGTGGAGTTCATTAGTTGTGTAAATTTGTACAGCTTAATATTAAGAGAGTTGGTGGGGGATTGTATCGTGTCCCAGTTTAACATCTCCCAATATTATGGATTCATGGTTAACGTTGGAGGAGACCCAGGAAAGAATTTGCTCAAAGGATGAGATATCTCCAGGGGGAATATAGAGGAATAGAGAACCCATATTAGTTTATGCTTATTTAGGTGGAATAGGGCTGGTATTGTTTCTGCTTTGCTGAATTTATGGAAGTGTTTGGTGTAAGGGGTATCTGAAAGGGATGCTGAGTAAAGTAGTGCTACGCCACCACCTTTTTTTTGCGCCCTGTCTTTCCTTAGTATGTAATAGTTGGGTGGTATTAATTGAGTCTTTTATGTGGGGCTTAAGCATTAGGCTGGTTATATAGAAGCCAGGCTTGAAGGTTAGGGATTTTGTTACAAAGGCTGTGAGTGTTCAGAGCTGTGAAGTGGAGGGGTTTAAATTTTGTTGGGGGGGGGGGGTTGGTTTGTTGGTCTTGGCTTTTTGTGGTGGTGGGGGGGCTGGGTTTTGATGGATATCCCCAGAGAGGCTAGAAATGAGATATTGGAGGAGATGTTTGGTGTATTTGGGGTGCAGTGTATGGGTTATGAGTTTTGTGGAGTTAAAGGTATTGTAATTGGGAGCAATGAATTTAGTGTTAAGCAGGAGTCTATAGGAAAAGAGCATAGAAGTATTTAGGGTGTAAAGGTGAGGAGATAGGGTGGTAGGGTATTGTGTTTTGTTTGGGATAATAAAGTGGTGTGGAATTGAGGGGGTGTGGTTAGAATTGGTGAGATGGTTTAGGGAAGTTAAGGTGAGTAGGAATACTATTTTGATGAGTAGAGGTAGGGGTTTGTGTCATCTTATAAGATAGGTTTAGGTGATTAAGGATTGAAAAAAAAAGTTAATTGGTTGGTGAAGAGATGAGGTATGGGTTGATGGTAACATAGTTTGAGGACTGAAGGTTGCTGTTTGTGATTTGTTGGAATATAGCTTTAATTTATTGGGGGTATAGAGGGATGGAATCATGGGTACTTTTGAATTGGGTAGTGAGGTAGTGGAAGTGGTTAGGTTAGCATAACTGTAGTGTGTTTTATTTATATATATATATATATATATATATATATATATATATATATATACACACACACACACACAATCTCGGGAGTGCCTTCTGTGTGGAGTCTTCATGTTCTCCCCATGGTCGAGTGACGTCTAATGACATGCAGGTAGGTGCGTGCGTGAATGGGTATGCCTTCTTTGATGGCTGGGCATCCAGGCTGGCAACCCAGCACGATAAAAATCCACTGCCAATCATTAGCGGACCGAAGTTCCGCTGTGGCAACCCCTAACTGGGAAAAGCCGAAAGCCAAACATTATATATATATATATATATATATATATATATATATATATATATATATATATATATTACCATTATATTATATATATTATTTCGGCAACCACATCGCAACAGTCAGGAAATCCTATGTGGCACACTTCATCACTAAGGGCTTTTCATCCAGAAAAAAGGTCATTATCCTACTGTACTCATCCTCATTAGACCCATTATAGAGTACAACGTCCTGTTTGGTATGTACCTCATAAGATATCTGCAACAGCTGGAAAGGCCGCAGAAATACCTCACTAAAAGAATCCCAGGCCTAAAGCAGATGCCCTATACTGACAGTCTAAAAAAAAAACTGCAGCTATAATCTGTGGCATATCGTTTACGTAGAGGTGATCTCTGCTTAACGTAAAAGGCCATGTCAAACCCTAAGCTGTTGGACATGCTCCACTTAAAGAAATTCCAGTCCCTCAGAGTCACACTCTCCAGGGGTAAATCCCAGTCCCTCAGAACCACACTCTCCAGGGGTCTAAACCTTATCACAATGAACAAAACCTGCTGGGAGGGGTAGGTTCCTGTCCCAGAGACTCCCCATACTCTGGAATAGACTGCCCATACATGTCAAGCAGAGTGCCTCCTTTGCCGTCTTCAAAAGGGACCTTGATGACTGGATGGGAGATAGGAAATTCGCCCCGGGGATCACGTCAGTTGCCCTGCTAGACAGGGAAGTAAGTATTGTGGGAAGAAATATCCAGGGAATTTTTATGGCTAGGCTTGTATAGGCCCTAGGGTCGATAGCCTTGTACCAACCTATGAACCTATATGTGTCTATATTATGTACGTTTTATTTATTTATATATATATATATATATATATATATATATATCTTTTGAAGTATTCATAAAATAAATCCTTTAGTTCTCTCTCAAAGGCTTCAAGTTTCAGGAAACATGCAGTCTAGACTTGATTTGTTCAAGCCCGGCCAATTCAGAGCATTAAGTTTCAGTTGACAATGTAATTGACATTTTTCAAGCCAAAGCCCACCTCTTTCAGGTATTTGAATTTGTTCTACTGCCGTAAATTTAAAGTAATGCCCCAGGTGTTCTAAAATATGGTTATAGAGTATGTTGGTGTCTTTTTATCTTAGTATCATAAATATGCTCATCTGTTTTATTGTATAATTTTCGTTCAGCTTTTCCAGTATAAAACCCAGGGCATATAAAGCATATTGTAAGGACTAACAACCAACCAATACTAATTAGTAAAACAAAACCCAGGCAAGGCAGTTAAGTGAGCATTTATTCCATACATCACATCCGGTACCTCTGCATTTCACCTTCAAAGAGTAAGCTTGATTGTTAGCTTACTCCCTTGTATCTCTGGCAGGTTTCTTTAATTTGCGGTACCTAATAAAGTAGACTTGTCTATGCTTTTGTTCGTCTGTTATTGTCTTGAGCATCTCCATGTATTCGCAACCATGTCTGTTGAAAGGGAGATGAGATCTATTTGTGGTGGAGAATTGGGAATTAATCCTTTTGGAAGTTACTACGTTCTCTATCCTTTCAGTGCTATATTGGCTTGCATACATTCAATAAAATAAGCGTTATCTAGTTGTGATTTCTTTCATTTTTAAAAGCTTTTGATCAAATTCAGTTAGTCAAGCAAGGCAGAATTACAGGCAGAGTGCTTTTCTCTTAAATTGATATTAAACTTGAGCCATTCATTTAAAGTAAGTAAATTATTGGTGTAACTTTGAGAACCATACAAATTATTTGGTGGACTTGCATTTTGGGTTGACTCTAACACCACTGCACAATCTTTTGACCTCATTTTAATGCAGAAATTGCTCTTATCCCTATCCATTGCCAGGGAGATTATTTCCAGATTCCACTCTTAGTTGAATGGGGTTCAGTTGGTGGCAGCTGAAGGGTTAGTTGAACTGTCTATCCATTGTGTTAGCTGTTCATAGGTAGGTACTAGGCTATCGGCCCTAGGGCCCATACAAGCCTTGCCAAAAAATGTACCCTGGCTTACGCCACCCAAGAAAATTATTTTCCTGTGCCCCAGTCGAGCAGAGCCACAGAAGTGATCCCTGGGGTGAATTTCCCATTTCCCATGCAATCATCAAGATTTTTCTTGAAGAGTGCTAATGAGGAGCTCTGTTTGACATAGATAGGTAGTCTGTCAAAGAGTATGGGTAGTCTCTGGGACAGGAATCTATCCCTCCAGCATGTTCTGTTTATTGTGGTGACAAGGTTTAGATCCCTAGAGCGTGTAGCTCGGAGGGATTGGGATTTCTTTAAGTGGAGCATGTCCAACAGCTCTGGGTTTGACATAGCTTTGTTTGTTAGGCAGAGATCACCCCTGAGTAGGTGATATGCGATGGAGTAAAGCTGTAGTTTTCGGTCTGCGTAGGGCATCTGTTTGAGGCCAGTAATCCTCTTTGTGAGGTATTTCTGTGGTCTTTCCAGTTGTTGTAGATGTCTTGTGAGGTACATACCAAAAGGGGCGTTGTACTCTATAATGGGTCTAATGAGTGATGAGTAGAGGGGAACAATGACCTCTTTTGTGGATGAGAATACTTTTGTGATGAGATGAGCCACATAGAAGGATTTCCTGACCACTGTGGCAATGTGATTATCAAAGGAGAGACTACCGTCCACCTGTGTCCCAAGGTCTCTTATCACATTTTCAGCATTAAGTAGACTACCAGCTATGTGGTAGTTCATGGGTACAGAGTTTTTACCAAAGGGGATGACAATACACTTTTTGGCACTGAGCTTCAGGCCATGGCTTTGACACCAGGTATCTGTCTCAGTGAGGCCCTTTTGTAGTTTGTCCACATCGTTAGGAGTCTCTATTATGGCTCCTAGTTTGCAGTCATCTGCAAACTTTGTTAGCCAAAGACCTTCTGTGTTAGCCTGCACTTTAGAGAAGTAGATACCAAACAGGAGAGAACCCAGGACTGAACCCTGTGGTACTCCACTTGTCACTGGTCTGATGTCAGATTTGGAATCTGCTACTTTCACAAGTGTGGGTTCTGTCCGTGAGCCAGTTGGCAACCCATCTTGTGACATAGGGATTTATACCTAGTTTAGCGAGCTTATCTATAATTCCAGAGTGGGGGGTGGTGTTGAAAGCCTTGGCGAGATCTAGATAAGCTGTGTGAACCATTTTACCCTCATTTATGGCTTTGGTGACTGCTTCAAAGAAGTCAGTCCGGTTTAGGAGACATGATCTGCCTTTTACAAATCCAAACTGGGTAGGGTCCAGAGTTTGGAGATTGCCAGTGTCTTTGTTTAAGAGTTCCACAATGATACGTTCCATGGCATTGCAGACCAGTCTCGTCAGTCTAATGGGGCGGTAGTTCCCGGGGTCCATTGTGGATCCCCCTTTGTGGAGCGGGATAACTGTCGTGGTGCGCCATTCAGTGGGTACAAAGCCTGAGGTAAGGCTATGATTGAACAGAGTACTTAGGTAGGGTGCCAGTTCATTCTGTAGTTCATGTAGAACGCAGCCTGAGATATTGTCTGGTCCCATTGATGCTGTGTTTTATGGCTTTGGAGAGTGTGTTTTTTACCTGTGCAGCTGTGATTATAGGAACGCTGCATTCTTCCAGTATAGGGATGGGCCCTCTAGGGGGTGAGAGGGGGGTAAAGTTAGCACTGAACCTATCTGCTAGGATGTTGGCAATATTAATTGGTTCTGTATATTTAGTGCCATTGTGCTGTAACTCAGAGCAGATCTTAGTGTTCCCATTGAGATTATTGACATAGCTATAGAATGCTTTGTGGTTGTCTTTAGAGTCAGTGGCAATTTTGTTTTTGTAACTAGCTTTGGAGGATTGTATGAGGGATCTCAGCTTCTTACTGAGGTTGACCAAGGAGTTCCTCCAGTCATGGGATTTTACTCTTTTGCAACAGTTTCTTTCTTCTGTTGTAGAGTTTGTTTATGGCAGAGGACCACCAGATTGGCTTCCTTTTTTGGAGGATAACATATTGGTTCTGTTAGGGATAGCATGATCCATGCACTTGTGTAAGTGCTTATAAAGTGCATTTGTGTAGGATTCGGCAGTCATACCTCTATTGTCCGTCTGCATGGGTGTCGTGAAGTTTGCCACTTCTGTCTTAAGAAGTGTGAAGTTGGCTTTGGAGAAGTTTTTTACGATGGTTTCCCTAATTGGGGGTGGGGGTGGGATGTGGATGTCTAGGCTGATTAGCTTGTGGCCGGATCTGACCAATGAGGAATTGACCTCTGGTGTGGAACACCGGTTTCCCATGTTGGTAATGACCAGGTCTAGTTTATTGCTGCCCCTGGTGGTGGTGTGAATAAGTTGATCCAAGGCGTTGGAATTTATGAATTCTAGAAAACGTTGAGCAAAAATGTTGGTACATGAGTAGTTTTTCCAGTTAATGGTGGGGTAGTTGAAATCGCCCATTGTTAGGGTGTTGGGTTGTACCCTAATACATTCCAGTGTATCAAGAAATGAGGAGTGGGAATCCTGGGGCATGGTGGGGGGTCTGTAGCAAGCTACAATTTGGATTGCGGTCTTGCCCAGAGTTAGTTGCACTTGGATAATCTCGGATGCATTATGCTGTGCAACTAGCCTGGATGTGTGGATATCCTTAATGAATATGGACACGCCTCTGCCTTTAGTGCTTCATTCTGGGTTAGGTGGCCAAAAGGTGTGGTATGAATTGTAGCGTGGTAATGCAGGGGTGCTCTCTGGAGCTTTGAACCAGGTCTCTGTCACTGCACAGATGTCAATGTTCTCCATTTTAAGGAGTGTCTCGAGTGAGTGCATTTTGAGGTTTAGACTTCTAGCATTACCCTCAGATTTTGCTTGCTTGTACCTGTTATGGTGGTGAATTTGTCATTTGAACCTTGCGTAAAAAAGGCACTATAGGGTGGCAAGAGCCATAGCCAGTATCCGGAATCCTAAGGGCGACAGGTGCAGGCCATCTCTGGCAAAGCATCGTGGTCTGTCGATCATGTCGTCCCAGGCAGACAAATACTGGATCCCCTTAGAATGAGACCAGAAGCTTAGCCAATTGTTGAAGTCAATCATTTTGTCCTTGTACTGTGGTATCATTCTGGGTGATGGCAGGATGCTACTCAGGGTTAGGGTCATACCTGCCTGGGATACAGGATCGGAGAGCTCCTCCATGTCTCTCTTCATGTAGTCCAGGGAGGTACGTCTCAGGTCATTCACACCAACATGGACAATGACAGTGTCATATTTGTACTTATTGTGGAGTGACCCGAGTGCATGCGTTATGTGGTGAATCCTGGCACCTGACAGGAACTTTCTCCTTGTTTAGTCTAGTGAGTGGAACATCAGTGTGCCTGACTATAGAGTCACCTATGACTAGAGTGTTGGGTATGTTGTTATGCCTTATGGGCTGTGGTTGAGTGGCACACTGAGTTTTTGGGCTATGTGTCATTTGGGTTGTGTTGGGAGGTGGAGTTTGCTTACGTTTATGCTTTGGATGTCCCTAATGCTTGAGCAGGTTTTTACTGAGTGCCTCCGCGAATGTAGGTGCGTGTTTTGTGTTTCGATGTGTGTGTTTTGGTGGTGTAGGTTTTGAGGGACTATGTGATGAGTGTGGTGTGGTGCAAGTGTTTACCTTCTCCTCTTGACTGTCCAGTCCAGTCTTGGGTGAAGAGAGCTTTGCTTCCAGTTTGGCTATATAAGTGCATCTCTCACAGGTTGTAGTGTTGGGTGGTAGGAGGAGGAGAGGGTTGTCTGTGTACATGAGGCAATTGCTGCATTTCCCCAAGATGCCCAGATTCATCAGTTAGACAGGAGAAATCACTGGGAGCTGACCCTTAGACATGCCTGGATAAATGCTTATTTATTAAGTACTAAAAACTGCTTTCCTCTAGACAAGTGAGGAAAGTTGAGTGTTGTAGTAATTTGCAGCTTATGTGGTGCTTACAATGAGTTCTGAACAAGTGCTGAGTTTAAAGAAACAGATTTGAGTGCTGACACTAGAAAACTGGCTAGTTATAAGAAACAAAACTAAGCTAGAAGGCTTCCCTCCAACACAGAAGGGCTTGGGGGCTCAGAAGCCTACAAACAGTCTAGACCACTTAACAAAAAAGGCAGGAAACAAGCTTAATTTTTTTGTTGTTGTTCTCTTTCCCAGATGCTCTCTTTGTACACAGTAGGAGTGCCTGAAATCAGTATATGATCTCACTGCACTCATTTGGGTGAGCAAATGAGATGGGCCCAGAAGGAGTATCCAAACACAAATTTACAAGAGGGGCGTGCAGTTTCAAAGCCACTGAGATTAACACCAAAACAAAAACAGGGAGGGTGGGTGGGAAAACTAACTGAAGAGCATATTCAAAAACTGAAAGAGTTGAGAATGACTCAAGTTTAATATCAATTTGGGTAAAATGCACTCTTCCTGTAATTCTGCCTTCCTTGACAAACTGAATTTGATCTAAAACTTTTAAGAAATTGCAATTAGATAACTCTTGAATGTATGCAAACCAATGTAGTACCGAAAAGGGTGAGAATGTGACCATTTCCGACAGGATTAATCCCATGTTCTCCACTACACGTCTCATCTCCCTGTTTAACAGACATGGTTGCAAATATATGGACATGCTCATAAGTTATAATAGACAGAAGAATTAATAGCCGAAACAACACGGCTGGACAATGTAATAACTCATGATACCCAGTGTGAATGTTACAAAGTTGAATACACTCTTACATTTAGAAGCATAGACGAGCAAGTCCGCATTATTAGGAACTGCAAGTTGAAAACACTTGATCAAGATATAGAAGGGAATATGCCAACAATCCAAGCTTATCCCCCACACCACCCCTGCCCAGGCTTTTAGAACTAGATAGAGTAATTTTGATTACCCAAACAATAGTGATGGAGAACAAATAGAGCAGTGAGAATACTTATGATTGTGATGGCTGTGATGATTTTTTAAGATAGTGAAGAATATCCCCCATTGAGGAGATCTGAGAGGATCAGAGGCCAGCAACGGAACTCCTGCAAACAATGGCAAGCTTCCACAAAGGGGAGCAGAGAGAACATGGAGAGGACTGGGGAGAATGCATTTTTTACCAATGATGCATCTTCACATGTGCACTCTGGCACTAAAGTAATTTTACCATCAGATAGTTATTTAACACAGATGGTGGCTTCTGATTGTATAACTATTCATCTCAGACCATAGATGAAGAATGCTGCAATCTTGTTTCTAAGGGAATCACATTTATACCTAACAAATACACTGATGTAGGTGCAGTATTATTGGACTTTGAACTCTATATGAGAAAGCTGAATTTCAGTGTGAAGTTTCAGAATATAAATACAGTACTCACTGCATTAAGTACATCTAGTATGTATAATTCCCCCCATTAATTCAGTAATCCAGTGTTAACAAGAAGGTATGGAAACTGGATATTCACAATTTATGCAATAAAAAATAACATGACAGTAATTCAGAATAGCATTACTGATATGTCACCATTTGAAAGAACCAAATTACAAAAGTTGTGAAACAATAAGAACATCAGAGACATGAAACCTGATAAGGAGGGGTGGGATCATTAATTATGGAAAAACATGACTATTCTTAAAACTGTTGGCAGATGGTATGTACTCATAGTTTCTACCAATTACATGAATATAGCATATAATATAATAAAATAAGGATCAATTTGAAAGATCTGCTCATTTATCTATAATTGTGGAAGATTTATTTAAATGTCAGTAAACCTTCCACCCCATTTATTTTTGGAGTACCAAAGCTCCATAAAGCTATGTACCACCACCCCATTCACCCTATACTGGATGCAATGGGCTCTGTAACTTATCCAATTGCCAAGTACCTGGTTATCAGTATTAAAAACTTGGTTATGTTTGCGCCTCATGTTTATTGTGATTACTGGGAATTTCTACAAAAAATCAATGGAATTTCCTTTGGAGACTCTTGTATACAGTTGTCTGCGTTAACCAGGACTCAAGCAACTGACCATTTTGATCGGCTTGTATGCCAGTATACAAGCCAATTAAAAATTGCAGAGCAGCTCTCAAGCAACCGGAAACTACACTTAATCAGGATCTACCAATACCCACGGGTGCCAGTTAAGTGAGATTTTACTGTATTCATTACCATTGATGTTTAGAATTTGTATTCCATTATTCCACACTTAACGTGGCATAGTGGTTTTGCGAGTTCCTTTTGGAAAAAGGAGTCAGACAAGATGAAATTAATCTATATGAACATTTATTAGAGCTAGTGTTAATAATTATCTTTGAGAAGGAAATTTATTTACAGCATAAAGGTGTAGCCATGGGTTCAGCATGTGGGGGGGACTTATTGCAAACACAGTGATCCAATGGGAGAAGTTGTTCCTCTTTTTAACTCTGAATTCTATGGCTCATGTAAATGTAATGCCCAGTGTTTGGATGACATCTTCATCTTATGGGATGATGACAGTAAGAACATTGGTCCATTTCTCAAATTCGTCAATTATAGTAAGTCTTTCCTTAAATATACCCACCAAATAGCTGATAAAAGTATTGCTCATCTGGCTGTATATGGCTCATGAAATATTTCAGCAACCAGTGATGGAGTGCCCATCCTGTAGCTCAAAAGAAAGCTGTTGTAAAATGGCAGTTTGTCCTTGCTGCTCAGATGATTACTGAGGATAAGTTGTTGGATGAATGCCTTTTATTGAAAGGCATGTTTCTAAAACCGTTAATTGTGACAGTTATTGTATTAAGGACATACTTGAAAAGAATTGAGATATTTTAACCAACTATAACTAATATTCGTGATCATGTGGGACTTAAGCCCAGTATTGTTCTTAAAAAAGGCTACAGTTTGAAAAATATTTTTGAAAGAAAGGGTTTCCGACAGAAGGGGGCGGGATAAAAAAATGTGGGTGCTGCCTTTACTGTAAATATATATTGGAAGGTAATGAATTCATAATTAAGAATTCACATAAATTGATCAATACATTTAATTTTAACAGTAGTAAGGTATATTGTGGTCAGTGTGCTTTATGCCCTGGATTTTATATTAGAAAAACTGAACAAAGATTGTGCGATAGAATATAGGTTCATAGGTTCATAGGTTTATACTAGGCTATCTGCCCTAAGGCATTTATAAGCCTAGCCCAAATTATTGTGGCTTACGCCACCCCTTATATGAAAAAATACTGTGCCCATTAGTTTGTTGTGCCTCTGTCCAGCAGTGACCCAGAGATGATTCCCGGGGTAAACCTACGATCTCCCATCCACAGGTCTAGATTTCTCTTGAACAGAGTCAGCGAGGTGCTCTGCCTCACATATATGAGCATATTTATGATATTAACACAAAAAAAGGAGACTAATGTGCTTTTTAAGCAAATTCTAGAATACCCACAGCATTACTTTGTTTATGATAGTAGAACAAATTGAAATGTTTTAAAAGAGGTGAGCCTTGGGGTCTTTGGCTTGAAAAATGGTCATTACATTGGCAGCAGGAGATTTAATGCTCTGAACTGGCCGGCCTTGAACGTTCAGGTCTCTACTGCAGGTTTGCTGAAACTTAGTCCTTGAGAGGATAACTGAATGAATGATTTATTTATGAGTATTTTAAAACTTGTATATGTTTTGTACTGCCATGTAGTGTAATGCATATGATTCCTTATGAATGGGCTTTAAGCAGAGGGGCTTCGTGGTCATGTGTTACTTTAACAGCTGATTGGACCTTTTGTATATGTAAATGAAGTTTTTAAACATTTATCTGTAGAAGTTTTCACTAAGAAGATGAAAGCACCAGATATGTTATAGGGTTATCCATTTGATTGTGTGGATTTATACATTCTGGTTTTGGCTCATACTTCTGGCTGTTTTCCGTTGTACATTTTGGATTTGTTTTATTTGAGGCTAAGAGGGGTTACAGGTCTTTCCTATTTCAACCTACTTTTTCTGGCATCCTCTCCAGAGATTCTACTGCACTGTTTTCTTTTTGCCATCTCTCTCCTGCAACACCAGGGCTTCATTGTAAATTTCCAAAAGTCCTTCCTGACTTCTTCACAAGATGATGCGTTTCTGGGATGCACGATCCAGACTGTTCCATTGCTTGCACCCTTGCCTTCTCCCAAGCTTAACTCTTATCGCCTTCTTTTAATCCCTTCTTCCTCTGGCCTCAGTTACAGCCAGAGAATGTAAGAGCTGTAAGTTTCATGGCCTCCACCATTCCTTTGCTCCCTTTAGCCAAACTTCACATGACGAAGCTTCATGGCCTCCACCATTCCTTTGCTCCCTTTAGCCAAACTTCACATGACGAAGCTTCAGTGGTTTCTAAAGTCAATTTGGCTTCAGCATGCTCATCTTCTAGATTTCACACCCCCTGTTTTTCCATGCCTGAAGCTGAAAATTCAGTGGTGAATTGTGCGTTAACAAATCCAGAGCTTCCTTTTCAGCCTTCATTCCCTTTTTGGGAGATATTCTCAGACTAATCGGACGTGGGATGGGGGGGCTTCCTTTGGCTCTCAAAATGCAGGGGCTCTTGTCACTTCAACAAAAGAAAGATCACATTAGTGTCAAAGAGATGAGAGCGCTTCTGTTGGCTCTTCAAGCATTTCATGTCTTCATTCCAGGGTCCCTCAAGGTACTGACAGAGAATACCAAAGTTATGTTATGTCAACAAGCATGGGTGGGGGGAGACACTATCTTATCTCCTGTGCTGGATGTCACTTAGTGTGGGAGTCTGCTATCAATTATCAAGCGACTCTTCAGGCAGTTTTACATTCCCTCAGGTCAGAATATTGTGGCAGACTCTCTGAGCTGGTCAATATCAGGATGTGCTTCTGGACATAGATCCACTTGAGCATTATCCCACTGGTGGACAATTTGCCTTCCCTCTGAACAGGCAACTTCCTCTTGTTTGTGCCAGAGCTCCATGTGCACTGGTCTGGAAGGGAGGGTGCCCCCCCCCCCCCTGGAAGGGGATGTTTCTTTATTCCTTCTATTCCCTTCCTCTCATTCCAGAAGTCCTGTTCAAAATGAAACGGGATGCTCCCAAAAATCTTTAGGGACTCCCTTTTGGCCCAAACAGCATTGTTCCCCTCTTCTGCATTTAGTCAAGGGCAGTCATAACTGGGTACCTCACAGGGTGTACCTACTCACACAAGACAAGGAATCTCTCTTGTCCATCCCCACCTGTCCACTTTCAACTGACACTGTGATTGATAGGATTTTGATAGCATATAGACCTTTTTTTCCTGAGGATATGCTTGTGGTCCTGCAGGAGGCCAGGGACTCCACTACTAGGATATCTTACTTATCCAAATGGAAGAGGCTTTCTGTTTGGTGTCTTTCTCCTAACCTGGATCCAGTTTCTGTGGATGTTCCTTTGGTTCTCTGTCTATGTGAATTCCTCAATGCTGGGTTGGCATATTCTGTTAAGGCCCACTTTTCTGCCTGTAGCACCCTCTTTAGCCTCTAGATTTGAAATTAAACAGTTTCTTGAAGATGCCCTTCATATTAGACCTCCCAGGAAGCCTGTGCCTCTTTCATGGGACCTTCATTTTATTTTGGAGAAATTGACTCTGGCTTCTTTTAGCCTGCAGCTTCAGCTTCCTTACAGCATTATTTTTGGAAAACTCTCTTGTTGGCCCTTACTTTTGCCAGACAGCTGTTGGGTCTGTATTATAAGCTTGAAAGAGTGAACGCTCTTTTATCGAGCCGTTTTCGGGACTTTGCCATTTCCTCCACTGTGGTGCGACCTTGGAATTGGTATATTTAAGTAGGGGTGGGGGTGTATTTTGCATTTGTGTTTTTTTTTTTTTTTTTTTTTTTTTATCTGCTGGAGAAAAAAATTGCTGTTCATGTCTTCGGTATTTAGTGGTTTTGATGTTTGCAGCTTGATAAAAGAGCATTTGCTCTTTTAAGCTTTCAATCTTATAATATAGACCCTAGCTGTCTGAGCTTCAAGCCCTTATGGCTGTGTTTCCCCATTTTGAGTTTTTTATAAGGACAGGGTGTCCCTTCATACTAATCTTTCTTTTATGCCCAAAGCGATGAATGAGTTACCTCTTAATCAGTCTGTTGATTTGCCCACTATTTTCCCTTCTCTGCAGTCTGGTAGTGAGAAGGTTTTGCACAGTTTGGATATGCCTAGACAGCTCAGATTTTATTTGGATAAAACCGAAACTTTTCACAAATCTGATCAGCTTTTTGTTTCCTTTCATCCTAGATTTTTTTAGATTGGCTGTTTCCAAGCAAACTGTTTCTTCTTGGATATCTAAAGCCATTTATTTTTGCTCTTGTTATGGCAAGAGCCTTCCTTCACTTTTGGCACATTCTGTTAGGGCTGTGGCTTCTTCTGGTACTGTTTTGAGGATTTAGATACTAACTCTGTTCTTGAGGCAGCTACCTGGACTTCTCTGCTTACTTTTTACCATGCACTGTAAGTTGGATGCGATATCCAGGGCTACAACTAGTTTTGCTAGGGTCATCCTTCATGAGTTCCTAGAGGACACTGCTGCCCCCCCCCCTTTCATGAGCTTTTGCACTCCTTATTGTAAGGAATACTGCAACAGTGAAATAGAAGGACATAGTACAGTTGAGTAAAATCTTACCTTAACGGTAGATGTCCTTCTCTTTACTGTTGCAGTGTTCACTCCCTCCCTCCTCTTTTCTCTCCTGGATGTGTTTGGTACCTTTCTAATCTTTGGACTGGTGTTCCTACTGGGGCTGTCAGTTCTGAAGGTAGCACGTCTGGATGTCACCTTTATGCCGTATGCTGTACTTTGGCAGCATACGTGTGACATATGGTGTTCCTTTAACAACCTAAAGGTTTTGGTATACTGGCTAGATGTCAGGCCGCCTTTGGCACGGGATCCCAATTGTAAGGAACACTGCAACAGTGAAGAGGAGGACATATGCCATTATGGTAAGGTTTTATACAACTGTGCTTTTTCCTTAAGCCTGGAAGACTATTTCTGGTGGCTGTCACTTCTGCCAAGAGAATTTTTGAGCTACATGCCTTATTCTCAAACCACTGTACCTAATATTTTGTAAAGACAGGTACCTCTGAGAACAAATCCCACTTTTTCTCCCCAAGGTGTCTTTGGAATTATCCATTAATCAGTCATCCCAAATTTCCTAAGTAAGTGTGAATATACTCTGTATTTACTTGATGTTCATTGTCTGTTACATTTTTACCTACATCTGAAAAAGCCCTTTAGAAAATTTGATCAGTTATTTGTGTTCTCCACTGCTAGTTTAGGAAAAGCTATATATCCAAGGGCATTCTTTCATGATGATGACTGTGTATTTCCTTTGTTTACCAATAATAGGTAATTCTTCTCCCTTCCACTCCTAAAGCTCAGTCTTCCAGATCTGTGGCTGTATCTATAGCCTTTTTCTTCTTTGTTCCAGTTGATGACAGATGTGCTGCAGGTACCTGGTCCACTCTCCATTTTGATTTACAAATTGGATATGCAGTCCAGATGTAGGGCTTTCTTTGGCTCAGCTATGGTCCACAATATCCTTTACGAGGCTGCCCAAGTACCTGGGGACTCTGTCCTATTCATAGAGGAACGGACAGAAAAGGCAACAGAAGATACGAAAAATAAGTACTCACGACATTGATAGATTTGTACTGTCTGTTTTTTCCTAAACTCCCCTTCCATATTTTATTTTTGTGGAAGTATAGTTTGTTTACAATATGTTTCCATTTTGAGATGGCTAGACCTGGCTCTGGCTCCTAAAGGTCCTTTCCTTTTTTGCCTCTTCTTCCTTATGCAGGTTACTAGTGTTTGTCAGCTACTCTCTTAGGTTGCTCACAACCATATTTTATAGTTTACAGTGCTATTTCTTAATCTGACATAACTCGCTGTGTTCACGAGGAGGAGCCTGAGCACTGGATCAAAAACATGGAAGTGATTGTTGCTGTATCTGAGATGGGATCAGAGACCCATTCATTATGGAAAGGACAGAAAAAGACAGTGCAGATCTGTTGTGGTGAGTTCATAACTTTCGATCTGATGTCACTTTTCATCCTGTTCTCAACTGTTGGACTCGATCCTCTGATCTCACTCTACCATTATTTTAGCTCGTGGCCACCAAAAAGCTCTCTAGTTCCTCCCTTACCAATGCACCAACCCCTAACATACCTTAGATCTCGTTTGCCGTCTTTTGCGAAAAGACTGGGTCAGTCTGAGCTCTTGAGTCTTCTAATGATTTCTTTTCATAGTTTTTGTTTCAGATTTTACTATTGTATTACTCCCTCACCTTTTACACTTGGTGTAATACTTTACTACCATTGTTGGTAACTATTCTTGTCTATCTGCCATTTATTACACATTAGTGTAGTCTTTGATACCATTGCTGGTATCCTTTTCTTTTATTCTCAGCTTAATATATATTTTTTGTTTCTCTTTCTTGGTGGTATGTCTGATAAAGGGCCTTCTAGTTTTAAAAAATGCCAAAAGTGTGGGCACAAATTTCCTCTTTCCAGTGCCCATGCTTTGTGTTTACTATTTCAGCCTGTATCGTCTCCAAGAAGATTGTTCGGTATGCAAAAACTTCAACCCTAGAGGTGTACAGAACAGAAAGAATAAATTGACCATTGCTTCCCTCTGCTGCAAGAGTAATCTCCAAAGGTGGCAGTCGGAGCCAGTGTTGTGGCACCGAGAGGCAGAGGTGGCTCCAAAAACTTCAGTCTCGACTCCAGTGCCATTTCTGGGGCTCGGTCCCTCAAAGACTAAATCTAAGGCGTCTTTGATTACATCTTTGGGATCTTCTGCTTTGTTGACTCAATCTTTGGAGCCACCTAGAAAAAAGCCAGAGCTGGATTTGAAGCCGGTTCCAATCCACTCTCCTTCAGATCTAACCAAAAAGTCTATGAATCCATGTTCTTTGGGACCGAAGATCCTGCCTAGGGCAAGGTGCTTCATCATTGGACCCAGTATCCTCCAGGGTTCCCTCTCCTTTTTTGGAGACATGCTATTTCAGGTAACCATGGCCTCATCTTTGTTCTTCCAGGAGTTTGACATGAGAAGACGTGTACAGAATGATGCAACTCCTCTCTGCGCAGATATAGATGGATGTTGTTCTGGCTCCTTCCCCATCGATCAGGGAGCCCATTTGTCTACCACACCACCTTTAGCTACTGCTTTTTTGATCCGACCAGATGAGTCCTTGGATTCAAACCTTCTGGTTCCATATGGCTCTAATCCGAAGATACTTTTATCTTCAGATCTGAAGCTTTCTGCGAGTGTACCGGCTCTGACATATTTGGATCTGTATGACTCTATGCCGAAGCAAAGTTGTCGGATCTGAGGCATTGGAGTTGAGACTGAAGTTTTTGAAGCCACCTCAGCCTCTCTGAGCCTTGACATTGGACAGCTTGGCTCCGACTTCCACCTTGTGGAAATTTCTCTTGTGCAGAGGGAATCAACGGTCCAGAAACTTGCCTTCTCTGATCCATTGTCTTCCTTCTCCCCGGAGTGATCTGCCTTCAAAGTAGAGTATTTTCTGCTCCGGCAGGATGGACGGATCCAACCCCCTCAGATCTCCCATCTAGTTCCCAAGTGTCTCTGGACTTAAAGCCACCTCATTCTACCCCACAGGGACAGCCAGCTCAAGGCCCCCAGACCACCCAGCAGGGTTTTGCAATCTCTTCCGATACTTCCTCTTAAGATCCTACCAAGGAAGTCCCTAGGAAGAGGAAGTGCTAGAGGAGGCACTCTGACTTCCTGCGAGAGTTGGTCACTGAGGATACTGACTTCGATTAAGGATCCCCCCCAATCACATCGAGAATACTTCTCATTTGGAGACATTCTTGAAATCCTTAAGCAGAGAGGTTGTTGCTCCACCAGCAACCCTTCACCAGAGGAATCGGCATTTTTAGAAGCATTTGGAGCTGGCCCTTCTACCTCCTGGGTTACTCCACCCATTGCTGAGCTCATTGATTTGGTGTCTTGGTGGGTATGGAAGGAACCCAATTCAGTTGAGCCAGTCCCCAAGAGGCCAGATCTGATTCTAGCTCCAGTTATTGAGAAGGAATTCTGGAGTAAGGGGTTTCCCTTGGATGCTGTGGTCATGGCAGTGGCCACCAAGAAGGAACTTGTTTCTTGAGCAAAATTCCTTTGTCCATCTCCCTAGCAGGGAGTCTAGGGCGATGGACAGATTTGGGAAGTGTGTGCATGCTTCAGCACCCTTTGCCCTTAGGTCATCAAACTATTTTGGCATACTTCACCAGACTACAAGTGGACTTGATCAAGGAACTTTCAAAATCACTTTCAGGGACCACTACTGCTGAGGATCAGTCTTTTGTGGTCTCTCATTTGGCTACCCTTCAATCTATTTGTAGCATTAGGTGCCTCAAGGGCAGCGTATTCAGGCATTGCCATTAGGAGGTGTGCCTGGATGCGTTTGTGCAGAGCCTTTCAAGTCCTCTTTCATCAGTGCACCCTTTGATGGCAGTTTGTTGTTTGGGCCAGAAGTGAAGGGCACTCGCTCTCTTCAGGTTTGAAAAATATGGAGAGACCCTCTCTGCAGTGGGCATACCTTTTTAGATCCCTCAGACCATTTTTTAGGAGTGAACGGGGTGAATGAAAAATGTTTCATTAAGTCCCAGGGTCCTTTCCAGGATGCATATGGAGATGGTTTCCTTGGGGTCAGAGGGGGGGAACTCAAATGGACGATGCCCATATGGCAGAAGAAGCCTGCAGAACCAAGGGTCCAGAGGTACTCTTTCTCTTAGACCCCTTGTAAGGAGGCTTGATTGTCCCCCTCAAGAGCCAGTCGGGGGGAGACTATCCCTGGACCCAAGAGCCTGGCTAGATGTAACAAAAAGATACTTGAGTGCAGAGGATTATTTCCAGAGGTTATATAATTTCCTTTTCTCTTCCACTTCTATGAATAAATTCCCAGATGTTCCATCCATTCAGAGAAAAATAGCAGCGTTAGAAATACAAAAGCTGCTAGAAAAGAAAGTCATTCTAGAGGTCCCGCCAGACCAGATAGTCTGGAACTTTAGATTCTTTTTGGTGCCAAAGAAAATGGATTGGAGACTGATTTTTGGATCTCCGTGACTTAAACAAGTCAGTTTGACGCACAAAGTTTGTGATGGTCACTGCTGAGTCCATTGTGCCTTTCTTGGGCAAGGATAACTGGGTATGTTCAATAGTATGCATATTGAAGGTGTGTCACACACACATGTACAGACAGTCCAGAAGGTGTTTACACTTCTGGCTGGGAGGCAATCATCAGTTCATATCACTGCCCTTTGGCCTCACCAAAGCCCCTAGGGTGTTCAAGTGCATGGCAGTGGTAGTAGCTCACTTGAGACTGCATGGATTCATAGTGTCTCCATACTTGGACGACTGTCTCATTACCTCCTTGACCAGAAATCTACTAATAAGAGTAAGATATTACATACTCTAAACTTGTTCTCATCTGGGGATGTCAATAAATTGTAGCAAGCCTTGGTTACAACCAACTTGGACGTTGGAATTTATAGGGGCAATGTTTCATGGTATCCGTGACCGCTTCTCTTCTTTCTGCACAAGTGCAAACTACCCGATTCCAGGTCGGGAGAATAGTTCACAGGACCAAAATTTCAGCCTAGTTGATTCTCCAACCCTTGGGGTCAGTGTTGGCTGCCATAATTTTAGTTCCTGTAGCAAGATTCAAATGAGAATTCTTCAGTGGATGCTAGCAACACGATGGTCGATTCTTTATCATTGAATGCCAACCCGAATAAGAATCACTCAGGCTGCAAGAAATACATTTGGTGGTGGATTAGATTGTCAGGTTCTACAAGATTGTCCTTTCATTCTCCCTCAACCCAAGGCCATAGTGATCACGGATGCATCCCAGATTGGATGTGGGGGGACACTTCCTGTGGAAAAACATCTAAGGCACTTGGTCCCCCGAAGAGTCTAACATGCCTATCTATGTCCTGGAAATGAGAGAAGTGTTCTTAGTCTTGGAAGGCTTGCAACACCATCTCCCTTTCGGGATGGTTGTGATTCAAACAGACAATATGTCACTAGTTTGCTACATCAACAAACAAGGAGGAACCAGGTCTTAACCACTTGATGAGAAGCCCTCAGAGTGTGGCAATGGGTGCTCTCATCCAGCCACTTTCTGATAATACACATTTTGGGGAAGTCCAACATGATAGACGAATTGAGCAGGTCCATTCTACTACCTCGCGAGTGGGGTGTCAACATGAACATGACAGAAATTTTCTATCGATGGGGCCAGCATTGCTGTGATCTGTTTGCTTCTCCCTTAAACAAGTGCAGCAGCTTCTTTCCCTGATCCCCCCCCTTGGGGGAATAACAGAGATGCTGTACTCCACGATTGCCCCCCTGGTCTCCTCTGTGTTTATCCTCGGACTCCCTTATTCCCCAAATTTGTGTAGAATTGCTTCCAGGTTGAACAGCAGAGTCAAACTGCACCTTATTAGCCTCAACAGATTTGGTTCCCCTTCCTTTGGCGTCATCTACTTTACCCACCTTGTATTCTGGATCCACTTCCAGATCTCCTGTCGCACTTGATGGGCATGATTCATCTGGGTATCTTAAACCTCAAGCTAACAGCATGGTTTTTCCAATTCCTTTAGCCAGACAACAGATGCTCTTTCCCCCCCCCCCGTCTGTCACATACTTTTATCTTACAGGGCTTCTTCAAGAAAACTTTGCAGAAGTAAATGGAAATGGTTGGTTTTTGGGCACAGCAGAAATGCATTGACGACCCCCTTCTCAGCTCCTGTACAAAGCGTTCTTGAATTTTTGGTAACTGTCTTTAATGAGGGAGTTCCTCAATAGAGTTCATTTGGCAGAAATCTCTAATTTTCATATTGGATTTAAGAATTCTTTCTTGGCTTTATCTAAGCTTTGTAAAGCCTTTTTGCGAGGCACCCAAGTTTGTGTTGAAAATATTTTGTATACTATTTTGTGGCCTGCAATGACTACTTGCTGTTATGCACCAACATGATGCTAGCTCAGAACAATGCTTAAACTTTTCTTTCTTGTATCAGAGAGATTCATTTTCTTGAATTTGGGGTACAACTGAGGCATATCGTGTACTACACTGTAACTATATGATGTTTGTGCACTATAATTAAAGCAGCGTATCCTTTGGTGGTGGCCTTGATTAAGACTTCACTGTTTGGCAGGAATTTTAAGTGCATTTTACAGCAAGTATTTTTAACTTTTTAAGAGTATTTTGCATGCGTGAAGATATTTACAGTAATAATGCATATAATAAGTGTTTGCTTGCAAGATAATATCTTGCTTATTCTGCACAACATAGTTTCTAAACTATCTGCTGCTTATTTTAAGCATCATCAGGCCAAGTCCCTGCTTTTATGGTCCTTGTCACTCTGACATATGTCAGACGTACACGACTTAGACAAAATATCTAGTGCCTGCAGCTGATTTGTAAATAGTTTTCATGGATTCTCAGTTTTTAGTTTTTACCTGGCGTCGAGCTGGCACCTCGGCGTTTTGTAAATATCTACTGACAATCATTAGCGGACCGGAGTTCCGCTGTGGCGACCCCTTACCGGGAAAAAGCCGAAAGACAAACAACAACCTCACATATTGGTTTACTGGTTTGTACTGCTTTAAGTGTTACTGAATGGACGTGAGTTTCTTGGAAAAGATGAGCTAGGTTTTTAGCTTAAGGTTGTTTGAGGGAGTTTCTGAATCTGCAAAGAGGCTGCCCACTCTCCTTCCCGCTAGGGTGTTAATTGCAGGTTGCTGATGGTTTTAATTCTTAGAGGCGTATGTCACCCAGAGTTGTTTGTAATCCATTTCCTGTGACTGGAAAAACTGAAATGGAAAGACAACAGCTTGCCCTTATGTCATTCCTTTTGATTGTATTTGGCAGTGAATTGGCCTTAGAAAAAGATTTTGGATTTCTTAGACAAGATCTCTGGCAGACTTCTGGTGACAGGGAGTAAATATCTTTATGGTAGGTATTTCACAATTAACATTTTTACCTTTTGCTTGATAAAGTATACTTTTATGCAATTGTGCTTGATGGTCTTCTGCTGCAGAACCCTTTTATACTACGTTCCGACATTCTTCTGATGTTAAAGACCATGCTGTTGTGATGCAGTAGTCTGACAGTTTTACTCTTAGCTGTTATTTTGAGGTTGTTGATGTAGCTTGTATGCTGTGGTTATCATACCTGCAGTGAAAAACTGTTAAGCTTAACATGGAGTACAGATTTTGTTTGCAGTGTTGTTAATAGAAAGAGGATGCTGTGCCTCATTCCCCTGAGTAAGATGATTCCATGTTTGTTGCTTATTTATTTTACTTGTTTGCATTTGTCACTCTCCCTTTTGCAGTGTACTGTCTTTGGGGATGTATGCTGGAGGCACAGAAAAAGCTCAAATCGCAGCAATTTGTATAACTGTGCTATTGCATTTAGTTTGATTTATACTGTAGACTGTAGCAGTTTACATTGTATTTATATAGAATGAAAGACGGTATAGTGTATTATGTGTGGCACTGCTATTCCTGTAGGCATTGTTTTAAGGTGTAATTTTTGGTGGTATCTTGATTGCCTCTTTGTGTTTTGCTTCAGGCATGTTTAGCCCACAACTTATAGTTAGGCTTTGTTTTGTGCATAAAGCTCTGAATTTTAAGTAATTAAAAGTATGGTAGATATGTTTTAATAATGTTAATCTAATTTCTTGTTTTCTCAGATGATGACAGCTGGAGTGAGGGTGAGCAAGAACCAGCAATGGTGGATCAGATGTGGAGAGGAGACCCAGATAGTGAAGCTGATAGTATTGATAGTGACCAAGAGGATCCATTGAAGTGAGTATAGCAAGTAGACTGTTGAATGCATTAAGCAGTCTGTGTAGTGTTTTTTGGTAATCAAATTATGTACGACTCTACCAGTGTTTGAAAGTGCAGCTGTATAGGTCTACATTAACTGCATCTGCTAAACTCTGAATCAGCACACATATTTTAGGTCTTCATTTTCCATAAAATCAGCTAAAATTAAGGCTGTCTGTCACATGCATAAGTGTGGCGATTGTGCTGTAGGCTGAGTTTTGACTGTCCTCTGACTTCCAGAATTTTTAGATGGCCAAGCAGGGCTGCCCTATCCCATGCTTTTGGGTGTCATTAGGGTACATGGAATAAAGGACAGGTACAGCTTCTTCATATTCCATTATTTTTTTCCACACGAGTAGTTAGACGTCAGTGTCATCAAGATGACTTCCAGAGGCATAAGTACCCCTCTTTTAAAACTCTTTTTTGAATTACCACTTAAAACACAGGTATACATTTATGTAAACGAAAACAAACTATATTAACATGTTTCTAGTTAGAAACATACATCACATAGATATTTTTGTGTAACTGTTCAGTCAAACATTGCACAAATTGTTCAATTCCTGTTTTCTCTTAAATCTCACTTCTACAAAACAATTCTGCATGTATTGTTCTAGCTCCTACCCTTTTCTAAAGATCACATTTCCATTTTTTTATCTCTTACACTATTCAGTACATCAACTACAGTTAGTTTAGAATTTGATTTCCATTTTTGCTAATGTCTTTTTTGGCAACCACCAGAATTAAGTTTATCAAGGCCTTACTATGTTTAGGCAATTCCGATATTGTAGCCTAGCTAAAAAAAAAAAAAAAAATTTCCTTAGTTACAGCTATTTGCTCGCCCAATATTTTTGACGTAGTACTTTGCAGGGAATTTTTGAAGTTGTGCCTCTTGTTCTGTGAGATTTCCCTTATTCTGCAAAACTTTAACCTTTGTGAGACACTTAAACATTTTTTTTTGCTTCTTAACTATATCTTTCTTTTATTTCTACCCATAAACTCTACTTTCTTTTTATCCCACTCACTAGCTATAAGTTATGAAGAGATTTCTGTTATCCCTAATAACTCTAATAATTTCTGCTACCCATTTCTTAATTTTTTCTTAACAGGTAAATGGGGAAGCGCCAGTGTCTCATTTTTACATCATTACCCTGCATTTTTATCTTTGTTGTTATTGGTGAATGATCTTTATCTCCGATAGTTATTGGATGTATGTTGAAGACTTCAGTTAAATGTGCATGTTTCTGTGAAATATAATTTGTCTAATCTAGCCCAGTTATTGTATCTTGGGGAATAATGTATACATTTTCTTTGAGTTCCTACTACTGAATTCACCCATACCACATATTTTCATAACTTTATTCAGAAATCTGTCCTCTTTGTTTTCCTTTCTAGGTTCCCCAGATCCATCCTCACTTTTGCAAGTCAAGTTCCAGCCCCCACTTGTAATTAATATTCCCTGCTGAAAACTGATTATTTCTCCCCAAATTTTCTTAAGCTCCATAGTAGCAGTTTTAGTTGAAGTAGAAGTACATCTTAGCGTAATCCTCCTTCCTTGCCAGTAACACCTTAATACTACAAATCTACTGTTGTTCTTTTTTTTCCCAAATCCCTTTATTGAATTGTCAGTTGTGTCCTAGGCAAACTTGCATTTGTAAAGAAAGAGCCATATTAATTTGTTCACAGTTAAAAGCATTGTACATTACACACATTCTTTTGTATGATATAATCAAGCCAACGTTATATATATATTGGTTAATTCCTGCCTTCTCTTAAACCTCGTTCCTCCTGTGAAACATTTTCTGCATGTATTTTCCCCACAATGTCCATTTTTTTCTGTGTAATTTGCTCCTACCATTTTCTAAAGATTCTGTTTCAAGTTCTCATCTCTGTTACAGTACTCGCTACTACAAATATGATTGGTTTACATTCTGATTTACATTTCCAGTAAATGCATTTTTGGCAGCCACCAGAATAAACTTTAAGTATTGCTATGTCTGGGCAGTAGGAATTCTATATCCCAGTTAAAAAAAAAAATTGTATCCTTAGTTACATCCATTTTATTACCCAGTACTTTTTGCACAATACTCTGTAGGGAATTTTTAATGTCTGCCAACTCCTTACACTCAAAACATATGATGTCCTTCTGTTCAGTTTTACAGTGTTCTTTACAGATGGGTTGTATTCCGCCCAACGACCCAGTGTCCGGCCTGTATACAAAAGCTTAGAGCCACTGCCTGTACATGGACTTTGCACGCAGGCATAGACAACATCAGCCATAAAAGGGATGTCTGCATGTACCATCTTCAGAACCTTTTTGCCGCCATTCAGAAAGTTTGAGTTGTACATTCGTTTAGTTCATCTTACAGCTTCAGTTAAGTACCCCATAGGGGATTTTAATATATTGCTACTTCCTTTTGTTTCTATGTCATCCAAGAAGGGCAAGTGTAGGTGTGGAAACTAAATTCCACATAAAGATAGTCATGAGCTGTGCTTGTATTACTTAGGGCCTACTCGCGACCAATGGTCCTGCTCTGTTTGTCAGGCCTTCATCCCCAAAACATTGTGAAGTCATCTGTCTGCTTTGATTTTATACTTAGAAAACCTTCTAAGACTTAAACGTCTGGCTGGGAATGCTATGGAGAGTTCCGTAAGTACTTCTGGGCCATCTGTAAAGAGGAAGGTCAACAAGGCTAGGCCCAAATCCTCTTGAGCTGTGCCTCTTCCCTCCAACGTACCTCTTGAGGTTGAAGAAAACCCGGCGGTACGATCGTAGGTAGGGTCCACTCCCTCAGTGGGTACCAGGTTGGAAGCAGTCAGTGTGGATCCTAGCGCATTCAAGGCTTTGCAGACATCCATTTCGGATGACTTTGGGGAACCACAGCTAGTGATTGCAGAAGACTTGGGAACTGCACCAGCTTCCTTGTCCAAAGAACCACTGGAGGTTAGGCCTACGTCTATCTCTGTTCAACAGGATAAGCCTTGAAAAAGAAGCAAAAGATTAGGCATGTTCCCACTCCTTCTACCCCAGCATTGGATTGGGATGTTTTTTGCAGGGCCTTAAGGCTTTGACACCTGCGGCTTTGCCTTCACCTGTAGTGGGTCCGGCCTTTGCCTCCTCTCTAGTGTAGTCGTCTGGGTCCCAAGGCCTTGTGTCAGGGCAGCCTGCAGAACTTCAAATTCATGAGACAGAATCTGAGGAGTCTTCATCTGATGAGGACTCTCTAGCATATTCCGTGCAAATTCCCTCTCGGAATATGCTTCCCAGAGTAGGAGTCTAACGGGGGGATTCTGCCATGGAAGAGCTTTCCTTTGAGGAAACAATTAATAAAATGAGAGTTTTTTTTTTTTTTTAAGTGAGATTCCTCACAAGTCTCAGAAGAACAAAAGAGATGTGAAGTTTTGCAGATGGGAGGCCCTTGCACTTTTGGCAGTCCCTCCAGTGCTGCCAGCCTTTTTAGTTGTTTTCAAGGCTGCATCTAAGACCCCTGCCCCAAAAAGACCTGATAGTTTCTCTAGGGTCACTGAGGATTGCAAATTTCTTTTTAAATACCCCTCAGCTGACCCTGCTGTGGTTTCCATTACCTCATTTAAGTCCTTAAGGTTATCTCCTTCAGTCAAGTTCAAACCTTCTGTTAAGGAAAGTAAAAATTTGGAAAGGTTGGGTAAAAAGTTATGTACCTCTTCCACTTTGGATATCAGGGCACTTAATTACCAGACACACATGTCCAGGTGTGCTTTGGTTTTGCTAACTCTGTCAACCCAGGCCGTTTCCTCATTGCCAGATTGAGGCTAAATTTCTGGTCCTTTATCTTATCCTCCTCTCGGTTAGCTAGACACCCTATCACGTGTAGTTATGATGCAGTAAAGGCCTCTGCCAGGGCAGCAGCTTCTGCATTTCCCAAGACTCCAGGCTTGCCTGTGTCCAAACAAATTATATCCACATGGATTTCTAAGGCTATTGTGTTTTGCTATGAGTTCCATGGAAAGTCCTTAGCATCTGTCAAGGCAAATTCCACTAGGTCAGTTGCATCTTCAGGGGCCTTCTTCAAGGGTCTAGATGCCCATTCCATCTTGGACGCAGCTATCTGGTTGTCTCTTCACACCTTTATGAAACATTACAAATTGGACACAGTTTCTAGATCCAGAGCAGGATTTGCTAACACAGTTCTGCACAGATTCTTGGATTTTCGTCTTAGTCTCCCCTTCTTTGTCCTCCTCTCTGGGTTCCCTTTTCAGCTCTTGCACTCTTCCATATGTAAAGAATACTGCAATATTGAATAGAAGGGCATAGAATAGTTGTGTAAAATCTTACCATAACCATAGATGTCCTTCGCTTCTGTGTTGCAGTATTCTGTCCCTCCTGCCTTCCCCCTACAGCTTGCTGTTTCCTAGGATGATTCTCTAGACTCCTCTTGGGATTTCCTCATGGGGCTTTCTTCTAAAGATGGTCCATCCTCCTGACCGGGAGTCGAGGACTATAGACCTTTTGATGTAGCTGGTGTATGCTTCAGCAACCTTTATCATAAGGGCGTTGAACTATATGGCACATGTCATCCGACTGCAGCGTGACTTGGTTAACAAAGTCGCTGAGTCGCCCCTGGAGTTCATGTCGGTGGAGGGCAAGAAGACATTCTCCACATAAATGGCCACTCTCAAGGCAATAGCCAGTATGTCCATGTGCCTCCTTTCCCATGCCATGAAGGGAGCCACTAGTGTGGCCGGGTCTGGAGATGCCATGAGGCATCACGCTTGGCTCCGGCTGTGTCAATTCTCAGAACCCTTCAAGGTGTCCTTTGCTAATGCCCGCTATGATAGTTCCTCCCCATTTGGGAAATCTGTGCATGAAACATTGGTCCAGAGTGAGAAGGACGGGAAGACGCTGTCAAAGATCCTTCTCCAGGAATCAGGGAGGGGCTAAGATGTGGTTTCGAAAATCTCATTTCTCCCGAGACACTCGGGACTCCTCTTTAGACGTCAGGCCAGAGGCAGAGGGGTCCTAGAAATTCTGGGTCTCTAGAACCATTCTCGGACAAGCCCGTGCAGCAGCCCTGAGAGGCTGTGCCCGACTGCTAGTCTCTGGAGGCAGTTGGAGGTAATCTTTTGCTACACCCAACAGAGTATGAGTCCGTAACAACAGACTGTTGGGTGTTTCAAATCATATCCAGAGGTTATTGCATCCCATTCGTAGAGCCCACCCCTCCCACCAAAACACCTCCCAGACGTTCCACCCATGCAAAGGGAGGTAGTAGCACTGGAAATAAACAAGCTGCTAAGAAAATGAGTCATCCAAACCTCTCCCCTCCCCCAGACCAATCCAGATTGGGCATTTATTCCAGGTTCTTTTTAGTGCCAAAGAAGACAAGGGACTTAAGACCCCTTCTGTATCTTTCCACCTTTTCCACCTTGAACCTATCTGTAGCCAAGGAAAAATTCCGGGTGTTCACCCTTCAGTCTATCCTGCCCTCCCTGCAGGAAAAGGATTGGATATACTCTATCGACCTCCAGGGCACGTACTATCATATCAAAATGACAGGTGCTCCCACATGTTTCTCTGCTTCTGGCTGGAGCCAGTCATTATCAGTTCAGGACCCTCCCCTTTGGTCTCACCACAGCCCCCAGGGTGTTCATACCAAAGTGATGGCAGTAGTAGTGGCTTGCCTGAGGCTTCAGGGAATTCAGGTCTTTCCTTACCTGGATGATTGGCTCCTTCCTGTGCCCCCACCAAGCGTCTACTGTGCCAAGCCAGGGACTATTTCCTGGTGTTACGAACAGTCTGGGGATTACTGTAAACCTCAGCAAATCGTCGCTGACTCCAGTCCAATCCCTAGACTTCTTCAGAGCTTGGTTAGTCATCATACAAATGCAGATTTTCCTCACGCCGAAAAGGGTACACAATGTAAGACTTCATGTTTCTTGCATACTGTAGGCTCATCTTCCCTCTGCAGACACTGTCCTGTGGGCTCTGGGTTCCATGGCAGTCACAATCAATCTTCTATCCTTTACACGACTTTGCATGCAAGTTCTTCAGTGGACACTAGACGTTCAGTGGTCTCTACTAGATCTACCCTTGTCCCATCCAGTTTGGGTTTCCCAGGCTTGCAGATGGTCTCTTCTCTGATGGATTCTCTTGCTGGACCTTGTCAGGGGACGTCCCTTTATTCTGTCCTTTCCCACAACTGCAGTGACCACGGATGCTTCTCATTTATGGTGAGGGGGCATTGCTTGGGAAGAACTGTCCCAAGGCACGTGGTCCCCTTCCGAGACCAGTTTACATATCAACGTCCTGGAGATGAGGGTGGTGGTTTTAGCATTGCAGGCCCTTCATGCCAGTCTTCCGCTAGGGACTATTCCTATTCAGTCAGACAACATGTTAGTAGTCTGGTATATCAACAAACAAGGTGGAACCAGATCTTTACCCCCTTTGTCGCGAAGCCATGAGTGTGTGGGAATGGGCGATTTCCACCGGCCACTTTCTGGTGGCAACGCACATTCCGGGAAGGTCCAACATTCTGGCGGACAGGAGAACTATTCTGATGCCTTATGAGTGGTCTCTGACTCCTTCAGTAGCGGAACAGATCTTCCTTAAGTGGGGTCAGCCTTGCTATGATCTGTTCGCATCTCCTTCCAACGGGAAATGCAGTGAGTTATTTGCTCTGAACCCCCCTCAAGGGGAAGCCCCCAGAGATGCACTGGTTAATGCTTGGCCTCCCGGTCTTCTTTATGCCCCCCCGTTTACATCTCATTCCAAAGTTTCTTCAGAAGGCTGAAAGCTTGGGGAGCACAGTAATCCTCATTGCCCCATTCTGGCTTTGCCAAGTCAGGTTTCCCTCCCTTTGGTCTCACCTGGCAATTCCTCCATGGATCTTGGATCTGGTTCTGGATCTCATTTCACATCGCTCGGGGATTCCTCACCCAGACCTGGACAGTCTGAAACTAATCGCTTGGCTGCTCCAGTTCCATTTATGATTAGTACTCCTGGTTTATTCTCTCTGGTTAAAACCATTTTGGTGGCTGGTCACAAGTCTTCCACCAGAAAAATTTATCGTAGCAAGTGGAAACTTTCTCTGTTTGGGCCTCTCAAAGGGACCTAGATCTGTTTACGGGTCCGGTTTCGGCTGTTCTGGAATTTCTAGCAGGTATCTTTCACCGCGATGCTAATTCTTCTACCGTCTAAGTCCAACTGGCTACCATCTGTAACTTCCATGTGGGGGAAAACATGGCTTCTCTAGCTTTGTCCAGACTTTGCAAGACCTTCCTTAAAGGTACCTTCCTTTTAAGACCTCCAGGGAAAGATCCTACACCGCCATGAGGCCTCTGTTTGAGCCCGCGGCATCAGTAGATTTGCAGTTCCTGTCTTGGAAAACTGCCTTTTTGGTAGCTATCACTTCTACTAGGAGGGTATTGGAACTTCAAGCATTGTCCATTAAAGTTCCTTACATTGTTTTTCATAAAGATAGAGATGTTATGTGATCCTATCTCACCTACATTCTGTACTGATGGGCTCGGAGCCGATCCCTCGGCTCCGACTCGGCACGCTATGCTATGGAGCGAGGCCTCTTATTGGCTGAGCTATTTCTTATCCCAGGATGCACCACCACTAATCCCCCAGATCTCGTTTGCCGCTTACAAGCTTAGACGTGGTCTCAACTTGGCTGGGCTAAGTACTAATTTATTTAGGCTTTTCCTGTCAGGAATTTGCTTGCTTTGAACCCAAAAGCTGTTTTAACAGCTATTGTGATTTGAGTGGTTATTGACAGTTTTGTGTAGGAATTTGTGTTTTTCGCCAAGGGAAGGTTTCCCGTTTTTAGTTAGAGGGGCCTTCCCCTGTTGCCTTTCTGTGTGGAATATTTGGCTATCTTAGTGTTTTATTGTGGGTCAAGTACCCGTTTAAGTTAGAGGGTCTTGACTCTCTCTCTCTCTTTTTCTGTGTGGAATTTTTTCTTGTATTGTGTAAAAAAAAAAAAAACTTTATTTTTCTGTTCTAAACGTTAAGTTTTTAGTGTTTCTCTTTAGACAAGTGTGCTTTTCTAATTTACTCATGTCCAAAGAGCATAAACCCTCCAGGTTTAAAAAATGCACGAGGTGTGGTTTTAAGATGTCCATAACGGACGACCACTCCTCGTGCGTTTACTGTTTAGGCGCCAAACACCTACAAGAATCATGTAGCGTGTGTCACGCCTTCTCATCAAGGGTCCTCCAGGAGAGGAAAAACAAATTAATCCTTAAAGGATTAATCAAGCCATCCTTCGAGGAGGCTTTATCTTCGTCTCCCTCTCCTTCAAAAAAGAAGAAAGCGTCTGCTCCGACCAGCCTGTCGGAACCGACTGCTAAAAAACCTAGGCAGACTTCTCCATCGGCTCCACGGACTTCGGAGCCGAGGGTGGAATGGTCTGCCTCGATGCCTCCAGCCTCGACCCCTCTGGTTTCGGAGCCGAGGACTGGGGCATCGAGGCGGGTCACCTTCATCGGCTCCACTGATATTGGAGCCGATGAGGGTTACCGGCTCAGACTCTTCCCCTTCGGAGCCGAAGTCCTTATCGGCACCGAGGGAAATTGCCTTGAGATCTCCCTCGGAGCCGATAGTGGTAGAATCCATTCGGAGCCGGTCCCCTAGCCCTTTGGAGCCGATGGAGAAATCGGTTCGGGCCCGATAGGTATCCTCCAGATCATCCAAGATGTCCGATTCGGACATCGACAGGGTGCTCCTAAGACTTTTCCAGTCTCCGGTGTTCCAAAAGCTAGTCTCGGCTCCAGCCCATTCGGCTTCGGAGCCGATGGTCCATCTTCCTTCTATGGTTCCTCCTCCAACAGCCTCGGCACCGTTGGAGCCGGTGTTGGTGGAGCCGGTGGAGGTTTTAGGGTTGGGCCCGACCCTTACTCAAACTCCGGCTCTTGGGTCGGAGTTCAGTACGCGGACTTCTTCCGTCGGCCCCGGGGGGGATGCTTCGGGATTGATGTTTTCGGTCCCAAGTCTCCCTCTTGGTGCGTCGGCGGCGGGAGTGCCGTCTACTGTCGTGGCCACGGAGGTGGGACCCTCCCAGGATTCTGGTGGTCCCGCCTTCAGGGCTATGAGGAGTGCGTTAGCCAAATCTTCTTTGGCCACCTCCACGGTCTCCCCAGCTCCTTCCCTGCACACTGAGATTGGGTCTTTGGCAGTCCCCCTGTCCTTAGACAGCGGAGCCCCGGGGCCTGAGGTTACCCCCACTGGGGTTTCCCCCCCTCCTGGAGGTCCTTCTGAAGCCTCTTCGGAAGAACCCCCCAGGAAAAGATCGTGCAAGAGGAAGCACGTTAACTCCCCTGATGAGTCTCTTACATCAGACACTGATCTCGATGATGCAGAGGGGTCCCCTAAGTCGTCCTCGGATGATGTCTCCTTTGCAGACATCCTGGAAGCCCTTAAACAACGAGGCGGCTGGCAGTCCAAACTCCCTTCTGCTGATGAGTCGGTGTTCCTTAAGGCCTTTGGGGCTCAGCCCTCCGCCTCCTGGGTGTCTCCGCCCTTCGATGAGCTCTTGGGCTTGATCTGTCGAAGGGCGTGGGAACACCCAGACTCTGTGGAACCGGTGCCTGCTCGTCCGAATAAGTTCCTTTCAGCACCCCCTGAGAAAGAATTTCTAACCAAAGGTGTGGCTGTAGATGCGTTGGTGGTGGCATCTGCTACCCACCAAGATGTAGCAGAGGCTTCGACGTCCGTCCATCCTCCTAATAAGGAGTCTGGGAGCATGGATCGGTACGGAAAGCGCACCCTAAGTTCAGCGGCCTTTACATTAAGGTCCTTGAACTACCTTACGCACTTTACTAGATTTCAGAGGGATCTGATTAAAGAGCTTTCCGATATCCTCTTGGGTAACCTGCCTGAGGAGCTGGCCCAGACGGTTGGCTCTCAGCTGGCTACATTGTCGTCCATCTCAAACTCGTCCATGAGGCTCATTTCTTATGCGGCCGAAGGGGCGAGTAGAGCGGCGGGTACAGGCATTGCTCTACGGAGACAAGCCTGGCTCCGCCTGTGTCATTTCACGGAGGCCTTTAAGTCTTCCTTTGCCGACGCCTTTGATGGGTCCTCCCTGTTTGGACCCAAGGTAAAGGACACACTGACCCGCTGCGAACAGGAGGGTAAGACTCTGACTGCCGGGGCACGATTTTCCACTCCCTTCGGCCTTATCCCAAGGCTAAAAGAGGAGGGAAAATGTGGTTCCGTAGATCTCAGAAGCCTTACCCCTCTCAGCAGGATGATCCCCCTTCCAGAGGTAGGGGAGGGGGAAATTCTTCTGGAAGACGCCGTCCCAGAGGCGGCAGAGGCCCTCGCAACACTGGAGACCGCGAGTCCTTTCATGGCTCTTCAGCCTTTCACAGTCCCTGAGGGATTGCCCGACTGTGCAACTCCGGAGCCAGTCGGGGGTCGTTTTTCAAAGCACTTGAAAGCCTGGGAAGGTATCACTCAGGACCGATGGGTGCTTCGAATTATCGCCGGAGGTTACACCATCCCTTTCTCACACTCCCCACCTCAGTCCAAAAAAATCCCGGACCCGCCACCCAGTCAACGGGATACTGCAGCCTCAGAAGTTTCAAAGCTGCTGCAAAAAGGAGTCATCTAACCGGTCCCCGCAGACCAGATCGGATTAGGGACTTACTCAAGATTCTTTTTGGTGCCAAAAAAGACCGGGGACTTAAGGCCCATTTTGGATCTCAGCATCCTAAACCGCTCAGTCAGAAAGTCCAACTTCCGAATGGTCACCCTACAAACCATTCTCCCATTGCTGGAGAAAGGTGTTTGGATGTGCTCCATAGATCTCAAGGACACTTATCATATCATGGTACATCAAGCGTCCAGGAGACATCTGCGCTTCAGCCTAGGAGGCAGTCATTTTCAGTTCCACGAGCTGCCCTTTGGTCTCACCACAGCCCCCAGGGTGTTCACCAAATGCTTGGCAGTTGTGACTGCTCACCTGAGAAGTCTAGGATTCCAGGTGTTTCCGTATCTAGACGACTGGCTCCTAACTGCCACCTCCAAACATCTACTACCGCGGAACCTACAAGCCACTATATCACTGGGCAGTTCCCTTGGAATCACCTTCAATTGGCCAAAGTCTGTGTTGCTGCCATCTCAACGAATAAGATTCATAGGGGTAGAGATAGACTCAAACCAAATGCGGGTCTATCTACCTGCAGAGAGGATACAAACCATACAGGCTCAAGTTCGAGCCTTACTTCCCAGGTCCAAAGCCCCAGCCAGGATGGTCCTGCAGCTCTTAGGATCCATGTCCGCCACGGTTCTTCTAGTCCCCTTGGCAAGATTGCACATGAGAATTCTCCAGTGGCTTCTTTCAGCTCAGTGGTCCTTTCAGGAACTCCCTCTCAGTCACCTCATATGGATCACGGAAACGTGCAAACGGGACCTTCGCTGGTGGCTAGCGCCCTCCAATTTGGATCAGGGACGACCCTTTGTTCCACCTCCTTTTGTGGCCACTTTGACCACGGACGCCTCCCAGATGGGGTGGGGGGGCATTCCCTGGGCAGGTCAGTCCAAGGCAAATGGCACCCAGAAGAGACCCTTCTTCATATCAACATCCTAGAAATGAGGGCGGTGCTTCTGTCCCTTCAAGCCCTTCACGATTATCTCCCTCAGGGCGTAATTGCCGTTCACTCAGACAACATGTCAGTTGTCTGGTACCTGAACAAACAGGGAGGGACCAGATCCTATCCTCTTTGCAGAGAGGCCATGAGAGTCTGGGAATGGGCAGTCTCGACCAAACGCTTTCTAGTGGCTACCCATATCTCGGGCAAGTCCAATGTGATAGCCGACAGACTGAGCAGAACCATCCTCTCTCCTCACGAATGGTCTCTGAACATGACAGTCGCAAGTCAGATTTTCAGCAGATGGGGAGTTCCGTGTTGCGACCTCTTCACGACTCCTCTAAATGCGAAGTGCAAAGAATTCTTCTCTCAAACCCCGGCTCCGGGGAAGAGCCCCATGGATGCACTAGTCCGTCCTTGGCCCACCGGCTTGCTCTATGCCTTCCCTCCAGTTCCTCTCCTTCCCAGGGTGATCCAAAAGGCATCTCTCTTGGGGAGCAAAATGATCTTAGTTGCTCCTTACTGGCCTCGTCAAGTATGGTTTCCCTACCTTCGGAAATATGCTCTGGAAGGTCCATGGTTCCTGGATCAGATCCCAGACCTTTTGGTTCATCAGTCGGGACTATTCCACCAGTCCCTGCACACCTTAAAATTGACTGCTTGGCTCCTCCTCTTCCGACTATAGTCAGTAGTCATACATTGGATCCAGAGGTTGTACACACATTATCTTCGGCCCATAAGTCTGCTACAAAGAAACTGTATTCTAGCAAATGGAAAAGATTTGCTATTTGGGCTCAACTCCGGGGCCTGGACCCCATCTCTATTCCCGTGGCAGAAGTACTAAAATTTTTAACTTCTCTTTTCAATCAAGCCTCTTCAGTCTCTACCATCAAAGTCCAATTGGCAGCGATTTCCAATTTTCACGAATCCATAAACCCACCTTTATTGAGCAACAGATTGTGTAAGACCTTCTTGAAAGGTGCTGCTCTGTTAAGACCTCCGATTTCTCATCCTGCACCTCCATCCGATCTCGATGTGGTGTTACTCGCCTTAACTTCCTTCCCCTTTGAACCGGCGGCTACATGTGATCTAAAGTTTCTATCATGGAAGACTGCTTTTCTGGTGGCGATTACTTCTGCCAGAAGAGTTTCAGAGCTTCAAGTTTTGTCAGTAAAACCCCCGTACTTGGTTTTCCACAAAGACAGAGTATCTCTCAGGCCAAATCCTTCCTTTGTCCCTAAAGTTTGTTCCAGTTTCTGCTTACAACAATCGTTAGAACTTCCAGTCTTTTTTCCAAAATATTCTAACAAAGCGGAATTCATATTCCACACACTAGATGTCCACAGGCAGTTATGCTTTTATTTAGACAGGACCAAACAAACAAGGAAAACAGATCAGTTGTTTGTATCCTTTGCAGACAATAAATTGGGCAAAGCTGTCACAAAGGTCACTATTGCCAAATGGATCAGGGACTGTATTACTCAAGCTTATTCCTATTCTAACAAAGAGCTTACCACCTCTGTCAAAGCTCATTCTACAAGGGCTATGGCTACTTGATAGCATTTCATTCTAAGCTTGCCATTAGTGACATTTGTGCTGCAGCTACATGGTCTTCCCCACACACTTTCATTTCCCACTACAAATTGGATGTGGCATCTAGAGGACGAGCTTCATTTGGTTCCACAGTGCTCAGGAGTGTTTTCCAATGAGCCACCCAGGATTTCGTGCTAGGGACGCTGTCCCATCAGTACAGAATGTAGGCGAGATAGGATCACATAACATCTTTTAGTTATGTACTTACCATAACTTTAGATGTTTGGGATCCATCTCGCTCATTCTAATAACCCACCCTCCTTCCCCTTCCTTGGAGATCAGAGGATATCAGAAGGTCCGAATCCTGTTGTTTCATCTTGAAACATCTAACAATGTTATATAAACAAGTTGTGCATGTGTGCATGAATGCGGACAAACAAGATCTGGGGGATTAGTGGTGGTGCATCCTGGGATAAGAAATAGCTCAGCCAATAAGAGGCCTCGCTCTATAGCATAGCGTGCCGAGTCGGAGCCGAGGGATTGGCTCCGAGCCCATCAGTACAGAATGTAGGCGAGATGGATCCCAAACATCTAAAGTTATGGTAAGTACATAACTAAAAGTTTCCCTACGCACTAATCCTTCCTGTCTTCCCAAGGTGGCTTCAGAAACCAATATCAGCCAGTCAGTCTTCCTGTTTTCTTTCCAAATTTCCAAACTAGGGGTGAATACAAGTTACACTTGCTGGATTTACATAGGCAACTGAGGATCTGAAGTAGTTGACTTCATTTATCTGCAACACTCACAATCTCTCACATCTCCTACCTTCCCTCAGATCTCGTTTGCCGCTTCATGCTTGTGCATCGTGGTCTGTCTAGCTCCAAGTTGGGTGTAGTAAGTGGTAGTTTTTCTTCCCCTTCGTTGTTCGTCGGTTTTTCGTTCAAAAAAAAAAAAAAAAGTAGCAGTTTAAAAAGTTAGAATTTGTAAGGTAGTGTGTAGGCCTAACCCGACCTTAGTGTGTGTGTTAGTTTTGGGTTTAGTTTTGGCGGAGTGGTTTTTGGTGATGGCTGAGCAGCCAAAACCAGCCTTTAAAAAAATGCACAGTGTGACCACAAGCTTTCACCAGCTGATGGCCACACTTTATTTGCCCGGGTTTTCCACACCTATCTTTGTCTTGTAGTGTATGTGCAGGGTTCATCCCTAGGGCATTGAAGGAAAGAAAGGCAAAGCTGGTAGCTAGGGGCCTGCTACCAATTTCTGCCTTTGACACTGTGACATCGACCTCTGCTCTAGTAGCCGATCAACCCCACCAGGCTGGGACTCAACCTCCCTCTAAGCCTTCTAAGATGGGGACTAAAAGCAAAGACTGGACGAGAGGGGAAAGGCACCGCAAGCGGTCTCAAGAGCGTGAGCCCTTTCCTAGCCTGCCTACAAAAGTTGTCAGGATTACTTCTCCTCGGCTCCTCTCCCAGAGGTTTTCCCGGAGCCGACTGAGCCCTCGGACCAGAGGCCTTCTTCGAGGTTGTTCCATAGACCAGCCAGATTGGAGTCGGTCACCTCCTCGCGGTCGACTCAGAGTCTGTCGGAGCTTGACATGGACAGGAGGATGCAGAGGTTCATTAGGACCTAAATCCAAATGGGAGTCTTGCCAGGCCCCTCTCCGGCCAGAGAGGCGACCTCTATGTCCTTCTTCCATCCAGTCTCCTTCCCCGTTACGACCTGCTGTTTCGGGGTTTTTGGATCTGAGGATCCTCAGAGCTGGGGGTTCGGCACAGACTGTTCCTCCAACCTCAACGCCGGCGATTACCTTGAATTCCTCAGATCAGACCTGTTTGGATCCGAGCAACTCTCGGGGCCGAGAGCAGGGAGTCTGATCAGAGGGAATGGAGGTGTCTTCGGCTCCGACTTTGTCAGATCCGAGCCCTTCCTTCGGAACCCTGGCTACCTTGGCTTCTGCTCTGATCCTCACGGCGGAGCCGGGGAGAGCTTCCTCCTTGCTAAGGAGGTGTGCCCTCCTTTGGCCTTTGATGTGGTGGAGAGGGTTCTCTCCCAAGGATTGAGACCCCAGCCCATCGCCTTGGACTCTGCCCAGGCTCCAGTGGATTTGGTCACAAAGCCAATCAGCTTGACCTAGGGACAGTCCGTGCTATAGGACCCCCAGGTGGATCCCATCGTGGAACCCCCTGTGACATACAAACCCTCTTCAGAGTCCCACTGAAGAGGGTCCCCGTAAGCACTCGTAAGAGGGGGCACATGGACTCCCCTGAGTCCCTCACAGAAGATACTGACTTGGATGAAGGCAAGGGTTCCTCCAGGTCACCTCCTGAGGAGGTCTCCTTTGGAGACCTCATGGAAATCCTCTGCCAGAGGGGAGGTTGGTCAGCCCCAAGACCCTCTACGGATGAGTCAGTATTCCTGGAGGCCTTTGGCATGGGCCCATCTACTTCCTGGGTATCCCTTCCTGCAGATCCCTTAGTGGCTCTCATTACCACGTGGACATGGAAGGAGCCTGACACCATAGACCCAATACCTAAATGCCCGGACAGGATCCCTCTCTCCTCCCACAGATAGGCCTGGTACAAGGGATCCCCCGGTGGATGCTATGGTGGTTGCAGCTGCCACCAAGAGAGTAATGGCACAGGAAGATTCTTCGGTCCACCCTCTGGGCAAGGAGTCTAGGGCGGTAGATCAATTTGGGAAGTGAGTCTTTTCTTCAGTGACATTTTCTATACAAGCGCTGAATTATTTGGCACACGTCAGACAACTTCAGCGAGACCTAGTTACAGAATTCGCTGTGTCGCCCCCAGAGTCTTTGTCGCCAGAGGACAAGCGGCTGTTCTCTGCGAAAATGTCGACTTGTCTGTTTCGAACATGTCCATGCATCTTTCCCATGCCACAGAAGGAGCTGCTAGGGCGGCTGAGACCGGTGTAGCTATGAGACGACACGCTTGGCTCAAACTATGTCAATTCGCAGACCCCTTCAAGCCGTCCTTCACAAATTCTCTCTCTGATGGTTCCTCCCTGTTCGGGAAGACAGTACGTGACTCCCTGGTCTAGAGCGAGAAGGACGGGAAGAGACTGCCATCTGAGTCAGTTTCTTTAGCCCTCAAAGATCCTTTTCTAGGAATCGGGGAGGGCAAAAGAAGATGTGGTTCTGAAAATCTCAGTTTTCCTGGGACTCTTAGGACACTTCGTCACCCAGAGGCAGAGGGGGGCCGAGGAACTTTGGTTCTAGAGAGACCTTCTTGGACAGACCCACGCGGCAACCCTGAGGGGTTGCCCAACTGTCCTACTCTGGAGACAGTCGGGGGAAGATTGTCATTGCACCTAATGGCTTGGGAGTCCATTACGGTGGACCATTGGGTGCTCCAAATAATATCCAGAGGCTACTCCATCCCATTCGTTGCCCCACCCGTTTAACCAAAGTGCCTCCCAGATGTTCTACCCACTCAAAGGGAGGCAGCAGCACAAGAAATTTCAAAGCTGCTTCGCAATCGGACCATCAAACCTATCCCCCCAGATCACTCCGGATTAGGCGTTTACTCAAGGTTCTTTTTAGAGCCAAAAAAGACGGGGGACCTCAGGCCCATATTGGACTTGTCAACCCTGAACCTGACTGCAGCCAAGCAGAAATTTTGGATGGTCACCTTGCAGTCCATTCTACCTTACCTCCGAGAATGCGACTGGATGTGCTCGATAGACTGCCTGGACACTTCTTCCCATATCAAAATTTGCAGAAGCTCCAGGAGATTCATTCACTTCCAGCTGGGAGCCAATCCCTTCCAGTTCAGAGCCCTACCCTTTGGTCTCACCACAGCCCCCTGGGTGTTTATCAAGGTTATGGCAGTCGTAGTGGCTCACTTGAGGCTTCAGGCAATTCAGGTGTTTCCTTACCTAGACGATTGGCTCCTCGCTGCTGCCACCAAGCGTCTACTTTGCATGGCCAGAGACTCCTTCTTTCATCTTGCAATCAACCTAGGGATTACCATCAACATCTCCAAGTCCCGCTTGAACCCGACACAAACCTTAGAATTTATAGGGGCATGGCTGAACACTACTATTGCAAGTTTTTCTCACACTGGACAGGGTCCAGAACCTACGGGCTCATGTGTCCGTGACCCTTGGCCCCAGGATCCCAACGGTGAGCGATGTTCTCCAAGCCCTAGGCTCCATGGCCGGAGCAATCTCAATCCTTCCATGTGCGCGCCTTCACATGCGGGTGCTTCATTGTACCCTGGCAGTTCAGTGGTCTTGGTTAGACCTTCCCCATGGACTATTCAATAAGACTCAGCAGAGCCTGCAAGATGTCTCTCTTCTGGTGGCTCCAGTCGCCGGACATCTTGGCAGGTCATCAGTCCAAAACACCAGCACAAGAATTATATCTATAGAAAACACAAATCCACGCGCTTCATCAGTTTCTTCCTTTATTGCTTAGCGATCTGGTACCTCGGCCTTTCGCCTTCATGGATCACCTTTTGGCAGGTCATCCCTTCATAACACCCACAGCCTAAGCCACCGTGACCACAGATGCCTCCCAGCTCGGGTGGGGGGGGGCACTATTTGAGGAGGACGGTCCAAGGCATATGGTCCCAGACCAAGACCAGATTGCATATCAGTGCTCTAGAGATGAGGGCAGTGCTTTTAGTGTTGCAAGCCTTTCATGCTGTTCTTCCCCCGGGGACGATTGTAGTTCAATCAGACATGTCTTTTGTCTGGTACATCAACAAACAAGGAGGAACCAGATCTTACCCTCTCTGTCGCGAGGCCATGAAAATGTGGGAGTGGGCGATCTCCACCAGTCTGTTTCTGATTGCATTGCACATCCCGGGACGCTCCAACATTTTAGCGGACAGACTGAGTCAGGCTATTCTAAAGCAGGCTCTCGTCCATGCTTGGCTTCCCGGGTTACTGTATGCTTTACCCCCTGCTACCTCTCATTCTGAAGTTTCTTCAGAAAGCTTGCCGACTGGGGTGGAAAGTGATCCTAGTTGCCCTGTTCTGGCCTCGTCAGGTGTGGTTCCCCTTCCTCTGGTCTCATGTTCTAACTCCTCCTCGGATTCTCGATCCCTGCCTGGATCTCATCTCTCATCCCTTGGGGATCTCTCTGCCCGATCTTGCCAGCCTCAAGCTGACTGCTTCATTGCTCCCGTTCCTTTGATTGCTAGGTCTCCCGGTCTGTCATCTTCAGTAAAGACTATTTTGGTGGCATCCCAAAACTTCCACTAGGAAGGTTTATCCCAGCAAATGGAAACGCTTCTCAGAGGAACCTAGATCCCTTTACAGCCCCGGTTCCTGCAGTGTTGGAGGTTTTGTCCAATATTTTCCAGCAAGGGGTTAGTTTCTCTACGGTAAAAGTACAACTGGCAGCCATCTCTAATATCTTTCATTTCGGTGAAAATATGAATGCTCTGGCCTCTTTGAGACTGTGTAAAGGTTTCCTAAAAGGCACTTTTCTTTTAAGCCCCCTAGGAAAGGATTTGGTCCCTCCTTGGGACCTTACCCTAGTTCTGCAGGCATTGGTTGCTCCCCCATTCGAACCAGCAGCGAATGTAGATTTTAAATTCTTCTCCTGGAAGACAGCTTTCCTAGTGGCAATTACTTCGGCCAGAAGGGTTTCTGAGATCCAAGCTTTGTCTGCCTTGCCCCCTTACTTGATCTTTCATAAAGACAGGGTTTCAATCTGCACGAACTCTTCTTTCTTACCAAAAGTTGCCTCTGGTTCAAATATTAACCAGATGATTAATCTGCCTGTTTTCTTTCCAAATTTTCAGAACAAGGGTGAGTATAAGCTGCATTTGCTAGATGTTCACAAACAGCTTCATTTCTATTTACATAGGACTAAACCCTTTCGTATGTCTGACCAGTTATTCGTGTCCTTTTCTAGACCCTTTTTGGGCAAAACCATTTCCAAGATCTCCTTAGCTAGATGGATTACACAATGTATACTGCAAGTCTATAAGGATAAAGGTCTGCCCCCACCTGGACCTGTTAAAGCTCATTCTACCAGATCTGTGGCAACTTCTGCTGCTTTTTGGTCTAGGGTTTCACTGGATGATATCTGTGCAGCAGTGACCTGGACAAGGTCACATACATGTATGTCTCATAAGTTGGATTTGATCTCTAGAGGGAGAGCATCCTTTGACTGCGCAGTGCTCAGGAATATCCTTCCATGAGGGCCTCCCAGGAGTTTTGGTAGCTGGGGACTCTGTCCCACAGGTTGCAGATAAATGAAGATGTTATGTGATCCTATCTCGCCTACATTCTGACTGATGGGTTCGGAGCCGATCCCTCGGCTCCGAGACTGCACGCTTATGCCAAAGAGCGAAGTCTCTTATTGGCTGAGCTTACTATATCCCAGGATGCACCACTACCAGTCCCCCAGATCTCGTTTGCCGCTAACAAGCAAAGACGTGGTCTCGAGCTTGGCTGAGCTAAGTAGGGTTTTTTTCTCTTACTTTCCTGTCAGGAATTCCTTTAAAATTCAACAAAAAGCTGTTTTAACAGCTATATCGTATTTTTGTGTATGATTGAAGTTTTTTTTGTGGAAAATCTTTGTGTAGTGATTGCGTTTTGTCTGACTGGAGGTTCCATTAGGGTTGAAGGGCCTTCCCTTGTCAGCCATTGTCTGTCAAGTTCCCTTTATTTTTAAAGGTTCTTGTATTCCTTGGTCATACCTTTCTATTTGTGACAGTTCTTGATTCAAAGAAAAGAATTTCTCTGTGATAGTTAGTGTGTCTTGTATTTTACTGGTTATACACTAATTTGGTTGCCATTATGTCACAGGCTCCTAGGCCTTCAGGGTTTAAAAAGTGCACTAAGTGCAGTTTCAAAATGTCGATCACAGATGATCACTCTCTCTGTGTGTACTGTTTGGGCGCCAAACATTTGCAGGAGTCCTGCAGCGTCTGTCACGCTTTTTCCTCGAGGGTCCTCCAAGAGAGGAAAAATAAACTTATTCTAAAAGGCCGTATTAAACCATCATTTGAAGAGGCATTAGCTTCCTCTCCTTCTCCTGCTAAAAAGAAAAGGGCGTCGGCTCCGACCAGTCCGTCGGAACCGACCGCCAAAAGACATAGGCAGACTTCTCCTTCGGCTCCACGGACTTCGGAGCCGAGGGCGGAACGGTCTGCCTCGATGCCTCCAGCCTCGACTCCTCTGGATTCGGAGCCGACGGCTGGGGCATCGAGGCGGTCACCTTCATCGGCTCCACTGATCTCGGAGCCGATGAAGGTTGTCCGCTCAGACACTTCCTCCTCGGCGCCGAAGCCCTCTTCGGCACCGATGGAAATGGTTTGGACACTTCTTCGGCGCCGATAATTGTCGAGTCGATTCGGAGCCGGTCCCCTAGTCCCTTGGAGCCGTTGGAGAGGCCTACTCGGACCCATTCGGTCTCTTCCAGGTCATCAAGGATGTCAGATTCGGACATAGACAGGATGCTCCAAAGACTGTTCCAGTCCCCAGTCTTTCAGAAATTTGTTTCGGCTCCGACCCACTTGGCTTCGGAGCCGATAGCCCATTCCATTGCCATTCCTCCTCCGACCGCTTCGGCTCTGTCGGAGCAGGTGCTGATGGAGCCAGTGGAGATCCTAGGGTCGGCTCCGACCCTTACTCCAACCCCGGCCTTCGGGTCCGAGTTTAGCACACTGACTTCTTCGGCCGGACCCGGGGGTGACGTTTCGGGGCCAATGCTGTCGGTTCCAAGCCTCCCTCTCGGTGCTTCGGCCGCGGGACTTCCGTCTGCTATCATGGCTCCGGAGACCGGACCCTCCCAGGATTCTGGGGGTCCGGCCTTCAGAGCTATGAGGAGTGCCTTGGCCAAGTCTTCTTCGGCCATCTCTACGGCTTTACCGGCACCTTCCCTGGGCATGGAGACTGGGTCTTTGGCAGTTCCCCTGTCTCTAGGCAGCGGAGCCCCGGGGCCTGAGGTTACCCCCACTTGGGGGTTCCCTCCTCCTGAGGGTTCTTCGGAGTTGTCTTCGGAGGAGCCCCCAAGGAAGAGATCGTGCAAGAGGAAGCACGTGGACTCCCCCGACGAGTCTCTTACATCGGACACTGATCTTGATGATGCGGAGGGGTCCCCAAAGTCGTCCTCGGATGATGTCTCATTTGCAGACATTCTAGAGATCCTTAAGCAACGAGGCGGCTGGAATTCCAAACCCCCCTCCGCTGATGAGTCGGTGTTTCTCAAGGCCCTCCGCCTCCTGGGTGTCTCCGCCCTTCGACGAGCTCCTGGATTTGGTTTGTCGGAGGGCGTGGAAACATCCAGATACTGTGGAACCAGTGCCTTCTCGCCCTAACAAATTTTTGTCTGCCCCAACCGAGAAGGAGTTCTTAATGAAAGGCGTGGCTGTAGATGCCATGGTGGTGGCATCTGCTACCCAGCAGGACGTGGCAGAGGCTTCAACGTCCGTCCATCCTCCTAATAAGGAGTCTAGGAGCATGGACCGGTACGGGAAGCGCACCCTGACTTCAGCGGCCTTTACTCTGAGGTCCCTGAATTATTTGGCACATTTCACCAGACTACAGAGGGATCTGGTCAAGGAGCTCTCAGACTCCCTCTCAGGTAACCTACCTGAGCAGCTAGCCCAGTCGGTTAGCTCTCAATTGGCTATCCTCACCTCGATTTCTAACTCGTCCATGAGGCTCATTTCATATGCGGCCAAGGGCGGGCAGAGCGGCAGGCACAGGCGTGGCTCTCACGGAGACCAGCCTGGCTCCGTTCCATGTCATTTCGGAGGCCTTCAAGTCTTCCTTTGCCGACGCTCCCTTTGATGGGTCCTCTTTGTTTGGACCCAAGGTAAAGACACTCTTACCGCTGTGAGCAAGAGGGAAAGACTTTATCTGCCGTAGGAGCCGTTATTCCACTCCCTTCCGCCTTATCCCAAGGCTAAAGAGGAGGGAAGATGTGGTTCCACAAATCACAGAAATTCTTTCAACAGCAGGAAGATTCCCTTCCAGAGGCAGAGGACGGGGAAATTTTTCTGGGAGACGCCGTCCCAGAGGCGGCAGAGGCCCCCGCAACACTGGAGACCGCGAGTCCTTTCGTGGCTCTTCAGCCTCCCACACTCCATGAGGGATTGCCCGGCTGTGCTGCTCGGAGCCAGTCGGGTGCCGCTTGCCAAGCACCTAAAAGCCTGGGAATCTATTACTCAGGACAGATGGGTGCTTCGGATTATTGCCGGAGGTTACACCATTCCCTTCACACACTCACCCCCACCGTCCAAAGAAATCCCGGACCCACCACCCAGTCAAAGGCAAATTGCAGCCGTAGAAGCTTCAAAGCTGCTAGAAAAAGGAGTCATCCAACCGTTCCCCACAGACCAGATCGTATCCCAAATTACTCAAGGTTCTTTTAGTGCCAAAAAAGACAGGGGACCTGAGACCCATTTTGGATCTCAGCAAACTAAACCAGTCCGTCATGAAGTCCAAATTCCGAATGGTCACTTTACAATCCATTCTCCCATTGTTGGAGAAAGATGTTTGGATGTGCTCCATAGATCTCAAGGACGCCTATTATCACATACCGATACATCAGGCGTCCAGGAGGTATCTGCGCTTCAGCCTGGGAGACAGTCATTTCCAATTTTGTGCACTGCCCTTTGGTCTCACCACAGCCCCCAGGGTGTTCACCAAGTGTTTGGCAGTAGTGACTGCTCACCTGAGGAGTCTCGGATTCCAAGTGTTTCCCTATCTGGACGACTGGTTCCTGACTGCCACCACCAGGCATCTACTACTAGAGAACCTACAAGCCACCATCTCCTGGGTGCTTCCCTGGGAATTACATTCAACTCCTCAAACTCTGTCTTGCTGCCTTCTCACTGCATAAGATTCATAGGAGCAGAGATAGACTCAAAATTAATGCGAATCTTCCTTCCTACCGAAAGGATACAAACATTACAAGGTCAAGCCCGAGCCCTGCTTCTAAGATCCAAAGCCCCAGCCAGGATGGTCCTGCAACTTTTAGGTTCAATGTCTGCCACGGTTCTCCTAGTTCCTCTGGCAAGATTGCACATGAGGATTCTTCAGTGGCTGTTATCGACACAATGGTCTTTTCAGGATCTCCCCCTCAATCATCACATACTGATTACAGAAACGTGCAAACGGGACCTCCGCTGGTGGCTTCTGCCATCCAATCTGAATCAGGGAAGACCTTTTGTTATACCGCCTCCGTGGCCACCTTGACAACGGATACCTCCCAGACGGGTGGGGGCATTGTCTGGGCAGGTCAGTTCAGGGTTCTTGGCTTCCAAACGAAACATTTCTCCATATCAATGTGTTGGAAATGAGGGCTGTACTTCTGTCCCTACAAGCCCTCCACAAGTTTCTCCCTCAAGGCATTATCGCTATCCACACAGACAACATGTCGGTGGTCTGGTATCTAAACAAACAAGGAGGGACCAGATCTTACCCCTTTGCAGAGAGGCCATGAGGGTGTGGGAATGGGCAGTGGCTACCAACCGCTTCCTGGTAGCGACCCACATTCCAGGAAAATCCAATGTATTGGCAGACAGACTGAGCAGGACTATTCTCTCTCCTCACGAGTGGTCCCTGAACGAAACAGTAGCAGCTCAGATTTTCAAAAGATGTGGGATTCCGTGCTGCGACCTGTTTGCAACACCACAAAACACAAGTGCAAAGGTTCTTTTCCTTGACCCCGCGTCAAGGGGAGGCAGCTACGGATGCTCTAGTCCAACCTTGGCCAACAGGACTGCTTTATGCTTTCCCTCCGGTTCCACTCCTCCCCAAAGTCATCCAGAAAGCTTCCCAATTGGGGTCCACAATGATTCTAATTGCTCCGTACTGGCCTCGTCAGGTATGGTTCCCTTACCTACAGAAATATACTCTGGACGGTCCTTGGTTTTTGGATCTAACTCCAGACCTTCTGGTTCATCAGTCGGGACAACAGCAGCAGTCCCTTCACACTTTGAAATTAACAGCTTGGCTCCTCCACTTCTGACTTTAGTCAGAAATCACACCTTGGACCCTGAAGTTATTCACATTTTATCTTCAGCCCACAAACCCACCACTAAGAAATTGTATCACAGTAAGTGGAAGAGGTTTGCTATCTGGGCTCAACTCAGAGGCTTAGACCCTATTACTGCCCCGATACCAGAGGTCTTGAAATTTTTAACATCCTTGTTTAATCAAGGATCTTCAGTCTCTACTATTAAAGTCCAACTAGCAGCTATCTCCAAATTTCACGAATCCATAGACCCACCGTTGATGAGCAGCAGATTATGTAAAACTTTCATGAAAGGTGCTGTGCTTTTAAGACCCCAGTTTTTCATCCTGCCTCCGTGGGATCTTGATTTGGTACTTCGTGCCTTAACATCTTCCCCTTTTGAACCGGCTGCTACATGTGAGTTGAAATATCTGTCTTGGAAAACTGCCTTCTTAATTGCAATTACCTCTGCAAGAAGAGTTTCAGAACTTCAAGCCCTATCTATCAAACCACCGTACTTGATTTTTCACAAGGATAGAGTATCACTTAGGCCTAATCCATCTTTTGTTCCAAAAGTTTGTTCTAATCTCTGTCTCCAACAATCTCTAGAGCTACCAGTTTTCTTTCCAAAATTTTCAAACAAAGCGGAATACACCTTGCATACATTGGATGTTCACAGGCAATTGCGCTTCTATCTAGACAGGACTCAACAAATTCGACAAACAGATCAATTGTTTGTGTCCTTTTCAGATAATAAACTGGGTAAAACCATCACTAAAGCTACTATTGCCAAATGGATTAGAGATTGCATAACTCAGGCTTATTCCTCTTCAAATAAGCAACTTACAACATCTGTCAAAGCTCACTCTACTAGAGCTATGGCTCCCTCTATTGCATTTCATTCCAAGCTCGCTATTTCTGAGATTTGTGCTGCGGCTACTTGGTCCAACCCGCACACTTTCATTTCCCACTATAAATTGGATGTGGCATCTAAAGGGCGAGCATCATTTGGTTCCACGGTACTCAGGAGTGTTTTCCAGTGAGCCACCCAGGATTTAGGTGCTAGGGACGCTGTCCCATCAGTCAGAATGTAGGCGAGATAGGATCACATAACATCTTTTAGTTATGTACTCACCATAACTTCAGATGTTTGGGATCCATCTCGCCACATTCCTAATACCCACCCTCCTTCCCCTGCCTTGGAGATCAGAAGAGATTGAACGGTTTGAGTTCTACTGTTTTTATCTTGTATCATCTGTCGATGTTATATAAGCAGTGCATGCGTGTGTGCATGTATGCGGACAAACTAGATCTGGGGGACTGGTAGTGGTGCATCCTGGGATATAGTAAGCTCAGCCAATAAGAGACTTCGCTCTTTGGCATAAGCGTGCCGAGTCGGAGCCGAGGGATCGGCTCCGAACCCATCAGTCAGAATGTAGGCGAGATGGATCCCAAACATCTGAAGTTATGGTGAGTACATAAATAAAAGTTAACTACTTCAGATAAAAAAGTTATGTACTCGCCATAACGTTCCATCTGAGTAGTTATACTTCATTTTCTGCAACCGTTCCATCCCCCCTTCCCCTGAACCTGTTATAGGTTAGTGCTGTTATTGAGTTGCTGATAGTTTGGATAGTGGCAAACTTGATCTGAGGGGAAGGTAGGAGATGTGAGAGATTATGGGTAAGGGGAGGAGCTTGGAGCAGATGTTTGAAAAAATTTTGCCGGCTTGGATCTGATATGGATCCGAATGCCTACAGGTTTCAGAAAATGAAATGTAACTACTCAGATGAAATGTTATGGTGAGTACATAACTTATTTTTTTATTTACACAGAACAAAATCTTTTCGCAATTCTAATCAGTTTTTTGTCTCTTTTTAAAAAACATTTCTGGGCAAGCCAATTTCTAAAGTGAGCATTGCTCACTGGATTTCCCATTGTATCTTTCGAGCATATTCTGATAGCGGTATTTCCCCGCCGGGATAGGTGAAAGCCCGCTCCACTAGGTCCATGGCCACCTCAACGGCTTTTTGGTCTAGCGTATCGTTGAATGACATTTGTTCTGCAGCCACTTGGTCCTCATCTCATTACAAACTGGACATCATATCCAGGAGTAGGGCATCCTTTGGCTCCGCGGTGCTCCGGAATATCCTTCCCTGAGGTGTTGGTAGCTGGGGACTCTGTCCCATAGGTTGAAGATCAAATGAAGTCAACTACTTCAGATAAAGAAGTTATGTACTTGCCATAATGTTTCATCTGAGTAGTTGTACATCATTTGTCTTCAACCATACCCCCCCCTCCTTCCCCCTGACCTTGTCACTGTTGTTCTAACCTTGTATTTGGGAGAAGAGCACTGTAATGGCTCTGCTGGTTATGCTTGGCTTAGTTATTGGTAGCCATTAGTGGTAAGGTTTGCTTGGTTTGGGCTTATGTTTTCTTGAGCAGCAAACTCTATCTGACGGAAGGAAGGAAACAGGGGAGCAATATGGGTAAGGGGAGGAGCATGGAGCTCTGCTCAGATGCTAGTGATGCGGCCATCTCTGATCTGATTTGGACCCAAATACCCACAGGTTGAAGACAAATGAAGTACAACTACTCAGATGGAAATTTATGGTGAGTATATAACTTCTTTTTATAGTTCATTACAAGCTATAGGGTATCCACATTTTTCCACATGTAGAGGGCATGCTTTGCTTTCCAGAGTCTTTCAAAGTGTCAGAAATCTCTCTGTCTCTCTCTCTCTCTCACCAGCTGGACACCTCGGTTCAAAGCACTTTTCTTCCACAGAAAAAAAAACGGATAATCTGAAGTAGCCAAATTAATTTTATCTACAACCTGTGGGTATTCGGATCCGAGCCGGGAACTTTTCAAACATCTGCTCCAAGCTCCTTCCCCTTACCCATCTCCTACCTCCCCCCAGATCTCATTTGCCGCTTCATGCATCAGCATCGTGGTCTCCGTAGCTCTGAGCATTAGGGTTGTAGTTAAGTGCCTTTTAGTTTATATTTTGTGTGTAGTGAGTTTTTTCCTCAGTTAGTTCCGTTTCCTCCCCCAAACGCTTGTTTATCGGTAACAAAATAATAATTAAAAAAAAAAAAAGTTTTGTGTAAGCCTTCCCTTCCCCATAGATGTGCGTAGTCATAGTGTGTTGGAGTTTGGTAGGTGTGTGTGTGTGTGTGTGTGTGTGTGTGTGTGTGTGTGTGTGTGTGTGTGTGTGTGTGTGTGTGTGTGTGTGTGTGTGTGTAGAATGTCTGATCAGCCTAAACCCATGTTCAAAAAAATGCAGTGTGTGGCCATAAGCTTTCACCGGCGGATGGTCACACTCTGTGTGTTGTTTGCCTGGGTGTTCCCTGTTTATCTGTCCAGAGCAGTGTGTGCGCGTTGGTTTTAACCTGAGGGCCTTGAATGATAGGAAGGCCAAACAGGTGGCTAAAGGCCTTCTCCCTGCTTCCACGCTGGACTCCTCAACCTCTGCCTCTGCTTCTACAACTACCACCCAACCCCCCCCCCTCAGGCTGGGACTCAACCTCCCACTAGACCTGTTGAAGGGGATGCCAAAGGGAGAGACAAGAAAAAAGAGAGAGAAAAAAGAAAGGGGAGAGGCCCAGTAAACTGTCTCCAGATTAGGAGTCCTTCCCTAGCCCGCTTTCCAAGGTGTTGAGACCTGTCTCCTCAGTTCCACTCCCCTAGATTCTCCCCGGAGCCGACGGAGCTGAGGCAGTCATCCAGATCTTCGCAACGAGCAGCCAGATCAGAGTCTGTCACTTCCTAGCACTCTACTCTGAGTCTCTCTGAAATGGATATGAACAGGATGATGATATTTATTCGGACAGAAATCCAGATGGGAGTTTTGCCAGGCCCCTCTCCCTCTGGAGGGGAGACCTCCATGCCCTTCTTTCATCTGATTTCTCCTTCCCAGATCCAGCCTGCGGTTTCGGGGTTTATGGATCCGAGGATCTTCGGAGCTGGTGATTCAGTGCTGATGGTTCCTTCAACCTCGACTCCGGCGATTTACCTTGAGTTCCTCTGATCTGACCAGTTCAGTTCGGATCCGAGCATCTCTCTGGGCTGAGGACTGGGTGTCGGAACCGAGGGGATGGAGGTGTCTTCGGCTCCGACTTTGTCGGATCAGAGCCGTTCCTTTGGAGCTCCGGCTACCTTAGCCTCGGCCCCAATACTCATGGAGGAACTGCAGAGAGCTTCCTCCTTTTTGGGTGCTAAGGAGGTGCGCTCTCCATTGGCGTTCAATGTGGTGGAGAGGGTTCTCTCCCAAGGATCGAGACCCCAGCCTATTTCCTTGGATTCTGTCCAGACTCGCTCGGATTCGGTTACGACTCCCTTCAGCTTGTCCCAGGGATAGCCCGTGCTAGAGGAGCCCCAGGCGGTTCCCCTGGAGGAACCCCTCACTGCTCACGAGCCCTCTTCAGAGTCTCCCACTGAAGAGGGTCCTCGTAAGCACACTTATAAAAGGAGGCACCTGGACTCATCCCGAGTCCTTGACAGAAGACACTGATTTAGATGAAGGAGAAGATTCCCCCAGGTCACCTCCCGAGGATGTCTCCTTTGGAGACCTCGTGGAGATCCTCTGCCAGAGGGGAGAAGTTGGTCAGCCCCAAAACCTTCTACGGATGAAGCAGTGTTCGTGGAGGCTTTTGGCACGGGCCCATCTATGTCCTGGGTGTTACCACCGGCAGATCCCTTGGTGGATCTCCTCACCATGTGGGCATGGAAGGAGCCTGACACCATAGAGCCGATACCTAAATGCTCGGACAAGATCCTTTCTCCACCCTCTGACAGACAGGCCTGGTACAAGGGATCCCCCGTGGATGCTATGGTGGTTGCAGCAGCCACCAAGAGGGAACTGACTCAGGAAAGTTTCTCTGTCCTCCCTCCGGACAAGGAGTCCAGGATGGTAGATTGATTTGGGAAGGAAGTATATTCTTCAGCGAAGTTTTCCATCTGAGTGCTGAATTATTTGGCACACGTACGACTGCAGCAAGACCTAGTCGCGGAGTTAGCGGAGTCACCCCCGGAGTCTTTTTCGCAGGAGGACAAGCGTCTGTTCTCTGCAAACATGTCGACTCTGAAGTCAGTATCTAACACGTCTGTGCACCTCCTTTCCCATGCTTATGAAGAAGCAGCTAGGGTGGCTGGGACCGGCGTGGCTGCGGCGAGACTCATGGCTCAGACTGTGTCAATTTGCGGATCCCTTCAAGGCGTCTTTCCCGAATGCTCCCCTCGATGGTTCTTTTTTTGGGAATATTGTACGTGATACCCTTGTCCAGAGTGAAAAAGACTGGAAGACCTTTGTCTGCCATTGGAATCCGCTTTTCTAGTCATCAAAGATCCTTTTCGAGGAATCAGTGGGCAAAAGATGATGTGGTTCTAGAAATAAGTTTTCCTGGGACTCTCAGGACAACTCGTCCCCTAGAGGCAGAGGGGGACATGACAGACGTCATCCCAGAGGCAGAGGGGCTCCAAGGAACTTTGGGTCTGGGAAGCCCTTCTCGGACAGGCCCACGCAGCAGCCCTGAGGGGTTGCCAGATTGTCCTACTTTAGCGACAGTCGGGGGAAGATTATCATTGCACCCAACGGCTTGGGAGTCCATAACTGCAGATTGTTGGGTGCTTCAGATAATATCCAGAGGCTACACCATCCCATTTGTTGCCCCTCCGATCCAACCAAAGCGCCTCCCAGATGTCCCACCCGCTCAGAGGGAGACAGCAGCGCTGGAGATTTCCAAGCTGCTTCATAAACGAGCCATCAAATCGGTCCCCCCCGATCAGTGCAGATCAGGCGTTTACTCCAGGTTCTTTTTTAGTGCCAAAAGAAGACAGGGGACCTCAGGCCCATTTTGGACCTGTCAACCTTAAACCTGGCTGTCGCCAAACGGAAATTTCGGATGGTCACCCTACAGTCCATTCTACCTTATCTTCGAGAATGCGACTGGATGTGCTCGAACGACCTCCAGGACGTTTACTACCATATCAAAATTCGCAGAAGCTCCAGGAGATTCCTTCGCTTCTGGCTGGGAGCCAATCATTTCCAGTTTAGAGCCCTACCCTTTGGACTTACCACAGCCCCCAGGGTTTTTACCAAGCTAATGGCATCGTAGAGGCTCACCTGCGGCTTCAGGGGATTCAGGTATTCCCTTGGCTAGATGATTGGCTCCTCGCTGCTTCCACCAGGCGTCTTCTTTGCCAAGCCAGAGACTCCTTCCTTCATCTTGCAGACCTGCTAGGGATTACTATCACTTTTTCCAAGTCCCTCTTGGACCCAGTGCAGATCTTGGACTTTATCAGGGCACGGCTGGACACCCTTAGACTGAAAGTCTTTCTAATTCCAGACAAGGTCCAGAGTCTATGGGCTCATATATCAATAGTTCTTGGCCCCAGATTACCAAAAGCGGGCGGCGTTCTCATAGCCCCTGGGCTCTATGGCTGCAACAATCTCTATCCTCCCCTGTGCACGTCTTCACATGCGTGTTCTTCAGTGGACTCTAGCCGTACAGTGGTCTTGGCTAGATCTCCCCATGGAATATCCAATTCAAATCAGCAATGCCTGCAGGGCGTCACTCCTCTGGTGGCTCCAGTCCCCAGGAATTGCAGCGGGATGCCCATTTGTTTCACCCACAGCCCAAACCACAGTGACCACGGATGCTTCCCAGCTCTGCTGAGGGGGGCATTATCTGAGAAGGACTGTCCAAGGCATGTTGTCCCAGATAGAGACCAGATTGCACATCAGTGTTCTGGAGATGAGAGCAGTGCTTTTAGCATTGCAAGCCTTACACATTGTTCTTCCTCCGGGGACTATTGCAATTCACTCAGACAACATGTCGGTTGTCTGGTACATTAACAAACGGAGGAACCAGATCTTACCCTTTGTGTCGCGAGAGTGTGGGAGTGGGTGATCTCAACCGGTCGGTTTCTAATTGCAGCACACATCCCTGGACGCTCCACAACATTTTAGCGGACAGACAGAGTCCGGCTTTTTGAATGCCGTACGAGTGGTCTCTGAAAAGGTCAATAGTGGAGAAGATCTTCCTTGCGTGGGGACAGCCTTGCTGCAATCTCTTCACATCTCCTTCCAAAGTGAAGTGCAATGAGTTCTTCGCTCTGATTCCCTCACCAGGGGATCCCCCCAGAGACACTCTAGTCCATGCTTGTCCTCCCGGGTTACTGTACGCTTATCCCCCGTTACCACTCACTCCAAAGTTTCTTCAGAAAGCTTGCCGACTGGGGTGCAAAGTGATCCTCATTGCCCCATTTTGGCCTCAAGTGCGGTTCCCCTTCCTCTGGTGTCATGTTCTAGTTCCTCCTTGGGTTCTGGATCCCTGCCCGGATCTCATTTGTCATCCCTCGGGCACTTATCTGCCCAACCTGGACAACGTCAAGCTGACAGCTTGGTTGCTCCAGTTCCCTTGATTGCCAGGACTCCTGGTCTTTCATCTTTAGTAAAAACTATTCTGGTGACATCTCATAAGGCTTCCACTAAGAAGATTTATCGCAGTAAATGGAAATTATTCTCTATTTGGGCTTCTCAGAGAAACCTGGATCCTTTTACAGCCCATGTTCTGAAGTGTTGGATTTCGTAGCCAGCATTTTTCAGCAAGGAGCTAGTTCCTCCACTGTGAAAGTGCAACTGGCATCTATTTTGAATTTCCACGTGTGCGAAAACATGAATGCCCTGGCCTCTTCTAGACTGTGTAAGGCTTTTCTTAAAGGTACCTTTCTTTTGCGTCCTCCAATTAAGGACTCTGTTCTTCCTTGGGACCTTACCTTTGTTCTCCAGGCTTTAGTTGCTCCCCCCTTTGAACCTGCAGCATCAGTATTTTTGAAGTTCTTATCCTGGAAGACAGCCTTCCTAGTGGCCATTACGTCGGCTAGGAGGGTTTCTGAGATGCAGGCTTTCTGCCGTGCCCCCTTACTTGATCTTCCATAAGGACGGGGTTTCTCTTCATACAAACCCTTCTTTCTTACCAAAAGTGGCTTCTGAATCAAACATTAATCAAACAATTAACCTGCCTATTTTCTTTCCAAACTTTCATAACAAGGGTGAATATAAACTGCGTTTGCTAGATGTTCATAGACAACTTCATTTTTATTTACACAGAACCAAGCCCTTCCTTAAGCCTGACCAGTTATTTGTCTTTTTCTAAACCATTTTTGGGTAAAGCCATCTCCAAGGTTTCCTTAGCTAGATGATTGCACTATGAATTTTGCAAATTTACAAAGGCAAAGATTTGTCCCTGCCTGGTCCTTTTAAAGCTCATTCTACCAGATCTATGGCGACTTCTGCTGCCTTTTGGTCTAGGGTCTCATTGGATGATGTTTGTGCAGCAGCAACTTGGGCAAAGTCATATACCTTCATTTCTCATTTTAAGTTGGATTTGATCTCCAAAGGAAGAGCATCCTTCGGCTCTGCAGTGCCCAGGAATATCCTTCCATGAGGGCCTCCCAGGAGTTTGAGTAGCTGGGGACTCTGTCCCACAGGTTGCAGATAAAATGAAGTTAACTACTTCAGATAAAGAAGTTATGTACTCACCATAACAATCCATCTGAGTAGTTACACTTCATTTTTCTGCTACCTTCCCACCCTCCTTCCCCCAACCCTTCTCATGGTTTATGCTAAGTTGAGTTGCTGATTGGTTTGCACCAATCTGAGGGAGGGTAGGAAATGGTGATGGGTTATAGGTAAGGGGGAGGAGCTCGGAGTAGATGCTTGAAAAGTTGCCGGGTCGGATCCGATATGGATCCAAATATCCACAGGTTGCAGAAAAATGAAATGTAGCTACTCAGATGGAGCGTTATGGTGAGTACATAACTTCTTTTTTATCCAGATTTATGTAAAAGAATTTACACACTGATTTTGTTCACTACAAGGAAATAACTCCAGATGTTCTTTGTGTTTTACTGTTGTGGTCATCACCTGTGGGTTATCCCTGCTGTGGTAGCCCTTGGCCGGCCCAAATACCAGAGTCAATGTTTTTGTGCGCCGGCTGCTGTCACCTGTAGTCTGACGTCAGGTCATCAGTGCTATAAAGCAAGGCAGCCGATGTCATTACATCAGTCTTTCTGCCTGTAGCAGAAGCAGTTTGCACGAGTGCCAGTCGGTCACTACCAGAAGTCGAATTTCAGCTGAAAGCGTCTAAAGCTAACTACCCCGTTGGGGACCCTTTTTTCTTGCTCTAACCAATGTCCGAAAAAATTAACAATTGTCTCACCTGTGGAAAGTAGATACCACACTGAGACTTTATTCCTCCTGGATCACTTGTTTAGGGCCAGACCACGACATCCCTCGTTGCTGGTTCTGTGCCCTCTTTAACTCGTTACATCTGAGTGATGCCTCCAGGTGCATCTGCAGTTAACTCATGATGCCTCTAGGCATCAAATATTTCTTGTTCATATTTGCATCAATAATTCCAAAACATGATTTGTACAAGGCTTTTAAAGATTCATTTTAAAGTTTACACAATGGCAAACTCAACTGCATTAAATTTTGACCTCTGTCTAGTGGAGGTAAATAAATATTAACTATTTTTGATTTATGTAGATATTTTCACATTTTTATCTAAATATTTCAACAAACAAGCAACACAGACCTTAGTCATATGAAAGCTCTCAGCTAAATGAATAACATACTGCTGACAATGTGTGTAACCTGAGTGGTTGCTGAGATACTGTAAACTGTTTACAAAATATTCCAAATATAATAGTTACTGTGTTTTTACTGTAACTTATAAAATTCAGTTTAAGACCTAGAATCTAAAGAAATACTACTACTATAAGATATGATCGGTTGTTTGAAATGTGAGGATGGCATTTGATTCTGTCAAAAGGCTTAGGGCTCCGCTCATTGGAAGTTACAGTGCAAACTTCTTGAGTTCCATTGTCGTGAACGAGTTAATGCGGGAACCATTTGCTGTAGAGCTCTTTTTGTAGACAATTTTCGTATTCGGTCTTCGAATTCTGATATGGCATCCATCCGCCAACAATCCGCCGATATTCCAAAAAAAGTAAAGATAGAGACAAGGCCACACAAGGCTAAGCCTTCCGATGACGCTACCATTAAGCAAGTAGTCAGATGTTCGTTGTGTTTCACTGTTGCAGTCATTACATTTGGGTAATCTTGCTGGCAAGTTGCCCTCACTCTGCCTGAATTCCAAAGTCCTGGGTCCTGCGTCGGCTGCTGTCGCCCTTCCCTGACGTCAGGTCGTTGGGGGGTATAAAAGAAGCAGCCAACACCATTTTCTTCAGTCTTTCTTGCGGCGCGGTGCCCGAACGCATGTGCCGGTCGGCTGACTCTTGAGATTTTCGTGTTCGAGTTTCAGATCCGAAGTCTTCAATAAATCTAAGTACCCCATTGGGGAAACTTTTTCTTGCTCCAGACCGATGTCAGAAAAAGTAAATAATTGTATTTCTTGTGGAAAGCAAATACCTCATAAAGACTTGAATTCCTTGCCTAGGCCCTGATCACAACGTTTCTGGTTGTTGGTTTTGTGCTAGATTTAACCAACACATTATTAAGCGTCTGTATGATTTTGCTTTAAACTATTTTAGACGCTGGCTTAATTATCCAGAAATGTCGTCTGATAAACATCCGACTACAGGAGTTAACAAAAAACACAAAGAAAAGGAGAGAGATACAACCGAGGCCCAAAACCGACGACGAAGCTTCTCCTAAGCCAGTCACCGGTTCTCAGTGAGGTGTTTTCGCAGCCCCTGACGCCCACTACTTTAGAGTCTCAGGCCACTACCGACTCCCATGTGGAGTCGGCCATGCCGCTGGAAACTCAAGGTATTGGAGCCTCGGATACTATTCCTTCAGATGGGTCTGGAGCTGCTGAGCAGGCACCGGCTTCTGAGGGTGTATTCAGACCTAAACATCTTTACATTAAACCGACTTCAGCATCAAAGGCAAGGACTAAAGCACCTTCTAAAGCAAAGAAACAAACTCAAGAGCCACGTGGACAGGCCTCTATGCCCAAAAAACAGATGCTCAAAATGGCCGAAGACTTGATTTACATTGATCAGGGGTTCCCATCCCCCTCCTGATAAGAGGCCTAGGCAAGAGACTGACTATGAATCTTCAGATCAGGTTTCTATTTTTTCTGATTCCTCTTCGGATCAGGAATATTCTGTTCCCCCCTGTGAGGATTCTGATGCTGAAGAATCTATACATTCAGCTTCTCCTCCAGAGGACTATTCTTTTGGGGAAACCTTGCCTACCATGAGGGAGCATTTCCACTGGGAGAGCCAAGATTTTTCAGAATCTAAAAAGAGGCTCAGGGATTTCCTTTTATTACCTCAACACAGTCCACTAGCCATTCCACCTGTGTTAGACATTGTAGATGATGCGTTTTCGGAGTCTAGCCTTATCCCTGACTCCTTACCTCCAGCTCCTGTTAAGCCTGACTGATATTACAGGGTTCCTGACTCATAAATTACTTTTTAAAAACCCTGCTGCAGACCCAGAAAATATTTCACAGGGTCCCAAAGGAGTTAGGGCTTCTGCTGCAAAAAAACCCTACCCCCTCTGACAGAGATTCTAGGGCATTGGATAGATGGGGAAAAAAGGTTTACACATCTGCTGCCTTGGCTATAAGGGCCTTAAACTGTCAGTTTCATATGCTCAAATATCAGCAACATGTCATGGCATTGCTTAAACAGAAAATGTTAAACTCTGAATGTGCAGAAAACAAGGAAATGCAGGATTTTATTGCATGCAGCTGAACAAGTTGGAAGGCATACTTTGCAATGTGGTTTTGATTCTTTGGAGGCCTCCTGCAGGGCCACAGTTATGGCTTCTTTAATTAGGAGGCATGCTTGGTTAAAGGAACAAAATCTGCCTGATCATGTCAAAGTTAAATTATTAGATGCACCTTTACAGCATGATACTTTGTTTGGGGTTAAGGCAGAAGAGGTGTTAAAGAAAATGGAGGACAAAGCTAAATCTATGCAAACTGTCAGATTTTTTACAAGTTCAGCCACCTAAGTTTAGTAGACACTGGCCTACAAAGAATTGGTCCTTTCCTGTGTCAGACAGACCTCAAAGGGGCAGATCCAGACACCCTAGAGGCAGATCCCAGGCGCAAGGTTCATACAGGTCAAAGCAATGGGGTGCTTCTACCTCCAAAGTTGGAGAAGACAAATCACAACCATACAGGACACCGTTCCAATGACTTCCCCCTGCCTGCACCAAGCACTTATCTCCTGACAGCACCCTTGGGGGAAAGTTAGCTTTTTTTCCCCAAAATTGGCACATTATAACCCAGGACAAGTGGGTTCTAAATATTGTGTCACAAGGCTATAATTTCCATTTCCATACCCTGCCAAAGGCAAACGGCTGGCCAGATCTGCCAAAAAAATCAATGGGCAGAGGCAGAAAAACAAGTCTCATCCCTCATGGACATGGGGGCCATTCAACAAGTACCACATCAAGAGCAGGGACAAGGACTTTATTCAAGACTGTTCTTAGTACCCAGAAAAGACCAGGTCTGGAGACCAATACTGGACCTATATATTCTGAACACGTTCCTGGATATACCCAAATTCAAGATGTTGACTTTGCAGCAGCTTCTGCCCATGCTGGGCAAGAACGCTTGGCTTGTGACTCTAGACCTAAAAGAGGCATACCTGCATGTCCCATTCAGACAGTTATGCAGAAGATACCTCAGATTCAAGGCTGGATCAATGCATTACCAATTCTGTGCACTGCCCTTTGGCTTATCTACTGCGCACAGGGTCTTTACAAGGTGTCTGGCACCAGTAATTGTATTATGCAGACAAAGAGGAATACAAATGTATCCTTACTTGGGACGACTGTCTAATTCAAGCAGAGAACAAGGACATTCTTCTACAGCATCTGGCGTTTGTGAAAAGACTTCTAACATGCCTAGGGTACACAGACAACGAAAAGAAATCAAAATTAGTACCCTCTCAAGAGATAATATTCCTGGATGCAAGCTTAAATACAGCTGCCCAGATGGCTTATCTCACACCAGACAAAGGCAACTGACTACCTATTTCAAAATGTTGGCAACAAAGGCCCAGTTATCTGCAAGGAAAATTCTGCAGGCTTTGGGCTTCATGACATCCTGCATCATACTAATTCCATATGCAAGACTGCATATGAGGAAACTTTAATGGTACCTAAAAAGTGTTTAGACTCAACATTGCCACAGCCTGGAAACAATGATTACACTCATTCCCTGCTGGCAACAGGAGTTTCGATGGTGGGCAAAGGTTTGTCACCAAAACAAGGGACAGCCATTCACATTACCCCCAGCCAGGCAGACACGGATGCATCAGATTTTGCCTGGGGGGCCCACATGGCAGGAAGTTGCATTCAGGGCACATGGTCCTCAAACCAAATGTATCTACATATCAAGCAAAAAGAGATGCTAGCTGTTCAAAATGCCCAAGGACAGCCTTCAAGGACCTACTTCATCCGGGACAACTACTGATAAAGACTGACAACACCACAGTCATTTGGTATGTAAATAAGCAGGGAGGCACAGATTCTTCCTCCCTTTGCAGACTAGCCATGACTTTGTGGGACACAGCATTGACTTACCAAGTACATCTGCAGACACAATTCCTGCCAGGAAGGGAAAATACTCTGGCAAACTAACTAAGCAGAAACCTCATGGATCCCCACGAGTGGCAGCTCGATCCACAAGTCTTCAGGATGATAACAATGAAATGGGGATGCCCGGACATAGATCTGTTTGCCTCCCCTCACAACTACCAACTAAAATGATTCTGCACAAGGACTTATCACAGACAAGCATGGAAAGTGGACGCACTATCTTTCAGCTGGAAAAATCTATCGATATATGCCTTTCCCCCACTGCCTCTCCTTCCCAAGGTACTCCTGAAGGTCAGACAGGAGAAGCCAAAGATGATACTGTTTGCCCCAGACTGACCCCGCCAGTCCTGGTATCCAATCCCAAGGAACTTGTCTCAATGCCCAGCTTGGACCTTACCTCAAATACCTCATCTACTGTCCCAGCAAAACAATCAGATCCTGCACAGCCAGCTCAGGATTTTAAACCTGGCAGCATGGCAGATAATGTAGTCATACAAAACACACCTCTCAGTAAAGCTGTGATGGATGTCATTTTGGAAGCCAGAAGGCCTAGTACTAGAAAATCCTGTGCTGGAAAATGGAAGAGATTCTGTGCTTGGAAGCAGGCATAAGGAACTGATACAGCTGTGCCAAATATTCCTCAGATTTTGCAATACTTAACGGAGATGCTGGACAAAGGCCTATCTTTTTCATCTATTAAAATTCATGCTTCTGCCATTTCGACTCATTACACTGCAGAGCCACCAATCTTTTCTCATTTCTTATTAAAGCAGTACCTCAGAGGAGCCAAAAATGTAAGGCCTCCAGGGAGATCACCAATGCCTGCATGGGACCTCAACTATGTCTTGGAAAAACTCACCCTGCCTCCATTTGAGCCAGCTGCTACTGCTGGTATAAAGTTTTTTTTTTATCTGGGAAAACAGCTCTGCTCCTAGCAATGACTTCTGCAAGACGAGTTTCAGAGCTACAGGCACTCATGGCTGTGGAACATTTTATCATTTTTTATCCAGACAGGGTCGCTCTGAGGACAAACCGGACATTTATATCTAAGGAAGTGTCCAGTGTGGCCCTTACCCAAACTATTCATCTGCCAACTTTTTATCCAAATCCACAGAACAAGGGGGAGAGAATTCTGCATTCTTTGGATGTACACAGACAGCTTAGATTCTAGTCGGACAGAACGAAAGTTTTCAGAAAGAGCAATTACTAGTGACATATGCTGCAGGATCACAAGGAAAGGCTATCTGAAAGCAGACCATTTCAAAGTGGATAGGCCACTGCATTCGTTTCTGCTACTTACACCATGGCAAGCCAGTGCCTAAGGGCATTAGGCCATATTCAATCAGAGCTGCAGCCACTTCAGCAGCCTTTCTCAGGGGAGTACCAACCAAGGACATTTTAGAGGCAGCTACTTGGAGTTCAGTGCACACCTTTACAAAGCACTATCATCTGACACTCTACTCTAAATCCAGGGCAGGCTTTGCCACTGCAGTTCTTCAGGGCCTCATAGCCGCTCCTAATGCTGTTTACCTCCAGCCTCCCAACCATAGCTTTGGCACTCTACCCAAATGTAATGACTGCAACAGTGAAACACGAAGAACATAGTACAGATGTCCTTCAAGGATGCATCTGCAGTCATAACATATGGGTTGTCCTGCCTCAGGCAGCCCTTCGGTCGGCCGGATTCCAAAGTCTGGGTCTGGCCTCGGCTGATGTCGCACTTTCCCCGACGTCAGAGCTTCTGGGGTATAAAGGCATCAGCCGACGCCATTTTTCTCAGTATTTCTTGCCGTGCGGTGCCCGAAGCAGAAGCTGTTCGCAAGTGCCGGTCGGTCAGATCCAGAGATTTCAGCTACCGAAGACTTCTAAAAAAGCTAAGTACCCCGTTGGGGACTCTTTCTTGCCTCAGCCGATGTCAGACAAAGTAAATAATTGTTTAACTTGTGGGAAACAAATACCTCATAAGGATTTCCATTCTTACTGCCTTCCTTGCTTAGGCCCAGACCACGACGTATCAGCTTGTTTAGCCTGTGCCTCCTTCAACCGACATATAAAATGCCGTCGGAGACTCCGACTACACTTTTAGCCAAAAAACGCAAGGAAAAGGACCGACATTCGCGGCCCGCGGTTTCGGCTGAAACCACGGTTAGGCCTACCGCGAGTGTCTTGGTTTCGGCTGAAACCGAGTCCTCTGTTCTTACTTCTGCCGAAATCATACCTCTGACAACCGAGGCCAGAGAGGCCTCGGCTGCGTCGGCTACAGAAATCCCTACCGAAGAAGCAAGCGCACAAGAATTGTCCGACACCATTCCCTTGGACATTTCTACTCCTACACGTGGGGCAGCTAGGCCCCCTGCTTCTATGTCTATTAAGGCCTTCTCCAGAGCTAAAGCAGCTAAAATTTCAAAAGCCTTACCTGCAAAAGTTACTTCTCAGAGACCTTCCTCAAGTTCTTAGTTTCTCACCCTTGCTGAGGACCTTATATCCATGATTAGGGGTTCTCAACCTCACCCAGACAGGGCCTCCCACCCTCCTCCTGACAAAAGGCCTAGGACTGAACCCCCTGAACCTCTCTCCTCAGACTACTCCTCTGATGGATCTGATTTATCAGACCATCAGGAAGGGCCATATTCTCCTTATGAGGATTCTGATGCAGAAGACTCTATTCCTTCTGCCTCCCCTCCTGAAGAATTTTCCTTTGGGGAAACTTTGCATTCAATGAGGGAACACTTTCAATGGCAGGGTCAGGATTTCTCTGATTCTAGAAAAAGATTAAGAACCTTTTTTACACTTACCACAGCATAGGCCTTTAGCCATACCACCTGTGCTAACTGTAGTTGATGATGCATATTATGATGTCAGTTCTGCCCGTGACTCTTCCCCCGGCCCCTGCCAAACCTGACAGATATTACAGGGTCCCGGATTCTCACTTCCATTTGTATAAAGCCCATGCTGCAGACCCAGAAACTATATCTCAGGGCCCAAAGGTGTTGCAGCTGCCACGGCCAAAACCCCTACCCTCTGAAAGAGAGTCAAGAGCATTAGAGAGATGGGGAAAAAAGGTTTATACATCTGCTACTCTTTCTGCCAGGGCATTAAACTGTCAATTCCACATGATACGGTACCAGGAATATTTGTTAGATCAGCTAAATAAAAAGCTTTCTTCTACTGAACCTTTAGACCGAAAGTCCCTTCAGGATTTGGTACACAACTCTCAGCAGGTCAGTAATCATTTCTTAAAATGTGGCTATGATGCACTGGAGGCTTCATTTAGATCAGCTATGACTGGGGCAGTAATTCGAAGACATGCCTGGCTAAAAGAGCAATCCTTGCCAGACCACGTCAAGGCTAAACTCCTAGATGCGCCAATGGAGAAACAAAGTTTATTTGGCTCCCCTGCACAGGAGATTCTAAAGAAAGTGGAAGAAAAAGCAAAATCTGTGCAAACAGTAAAGGATTTTCTGCAAGTTCAACCTCCGAGGTTCAGCAGAAACTGGCCTTCAAAGAATTGGTCCTTTCCAGACACCTCCAGAACACAGAGGGGCAGGAATAGACGCCCAAGAGGCAGAGGCCAATCAAAGGGTGCCTACAGGGGTCGTCAGTGGCAGCCTGCCAACCAGAGGAGTACTGCCACAGCTGCAACTACAACCACTTCCACAGGACAGACACAATGACTTGACTCTGATTCCGCCTACCAGGGAACAACTGGAAGCACCCTTGGGCGGAAAGCTGTCTTTATTCTTGAAAAACTGGTATTGCATTACAAAAGACAAATGGACATTGCAAACCATAGACAAAGGATACAGGTTTCACTTCCACACTTTTCCAAGAAGGAGCGGAATGCCAAATCTTCCACCAAACCAGAAGCCAGAGGCTTTAAGACAAATCCACAATTTACTTCAGATGAAAGCTATAGAAAGGGTACCATCTATGGAACAAGGCCAAGGATTTTATTCCAGACTATTCCTTGTACCAAGAAAAGAAAACCAATGGAGGCCTATTCTCGACTTGTCCGCACTAAACACATATCTCATTGTGCCAAAATTCAAGATGCTGACCCTACAGCAACTTCTTCCCATGTTGGGCAAGGAGTCTTGGCTGGTGACTCTAGATCTCAAGGATGCATACCTGCATGTCCCTATACGACCAGATTGCAGAAGACACCTCAGATTTTTTGCAGGATCAGAGCATTATCAATTCTCAGCATTGCCCTTTGGCTTATCTACTGCGCCCAGAGTATTCACGAAATGCCTGGCATCAATAATTGCACATTGCAGGCTTCAGGGAATTCAAATCTATCCATACCTGGACGACTGCCTAATACAAGCGGACAAGACAAAACTAATAAAGGATTTGGCCTATGTCATGCACCTGTTACAGGCCTTGGGATACACAGTCAACATCCAGAAGTCAAGACTAGTGCCATCCCAAAGGATAACATTTTTGGGTGCAGATCTGGATACAATGACTCAGATGGCTTTTCTCACAGAAGAAAAACAAAAGCAACTTCCAGTCTACTTCATGGCTTTGACAAGACAAACTCGGCTCACTGCAAGGAAAGTCCTGCAGGCCCTGGGTTACATGGCATCCTGCATAATCTTGAGAAATATGAGAAAATTACAATGGTACCTAAGGAATGTATGGTCTCAACTCAGGCACAGTGTAGAAACCATGATACCAATCATTCCATGCCTGAAAAAGGAATTCCTGTGGTGGGCTCAGACATGCCAGTCCAACAGAGGGTTGCCTTTCCACAAACCACACCCAAGGCAGACCATCACCACAGACGCCTCAGACCTAGGATGGGGAGCACACATGGAGGACAAGTGTATCCAAGGCCTGGTCCTGGACATCATCACAGAGGCCATAAGGCCCAGCACAAGAAAATCTTATGCAGGAAAACGGAAAAAGATTCTGCTCCTGGAAACCATCAAAAGGGGGCAGTACCTCCCAACCTTCCATTCCTCTCATCCTGGATTACTTTGCAGAGTTGCTCAGTAGTGGTCTCTCATTCTCCTCTATTAAAATCCATGCCTCGGCCATCTGTGCTGGTTATGATTCAGACCCACCCCTCTTCTCACCCTTTGATTAAGCAATTCCTCAGAGGGGCTTCTAATATCAGGCCTCCCAGACCACCACCTACTCCTCCCTGGGACCTGAATTGTGTTAGAGAAACTAACTTTGCCTCCTTTCCAACCTTGCTGCTTCAACAGAATTGAAATACCTCTCCTGGAAGACTGCCTTCCTATTAGCTATCACCTCAGCCAGAAGGGTCACAGAACTTCAAGCTCTCATGGATGTCGAGCCCTTCATAATTTTCCATGCAGATAGTGTCTCCCTGAAGACTAATCCCTCCTTTATTATGGGTATTCGGGCTGGCCGGGGGATACCACAGCAGGGATAACCCACAGGTGGTGACTGCAACAGTGAATACCCTCAAACATCTACATTTATGGCAAATTTACACAACTGTACTATTTTGGGTGTCATGGCTTCTATGATTCTGTTTGGTCCAAACATCAACTTTCTTTGTCCTTTCAAATCCCAGTGCTGGGGTTTGTCAGAAGAGGAATCTTTTGGTGGAGGCAGGAGATATCCTTAAATCAGGTTTCCCTTTCTCCTTGCCTGCTCCAAAACAGTCACCACTGATGCTTCAGAATTTGCTTGGGGAGAGGTTTCAGGTGAACCTCGGAAAGGGACACCAAGGACAGATGCAAGAACGTAAATCTCAGCTGCTTGCCCAGATCACGGCACTCAACTCTTTGAGCAATCTTTGGTCCCTGGCAACTGGCAAGATTCTGTTGCAGGACTTAATGCAAGAAGGCCTGGAAGACATGGGCCTTTTTTTTGGACAGGAATGTTCTTGTACAGTTTTCATCCTTTAAACTAATATCCATGGTACTTCTGAAGATTCAGAAGAGATCCCCAAAGGTCAATGTGGTGACCCCTTTCTGACCCAGGCAACTGTCGTTTTCCCGTCTTTTGGAAATGGGGG